>NW_008794232.1:624625-645767 GCF_000699145.1 Aptenodytes forsteri
CCCCCCCCCCCCCCCTTTTTTAATGTTGTCTCATAGTAAAAGTAACATCTGTTGGAAATGTCAATTCTGACTGAGGACTTCAGTTTTGGGTCTTACATGGCATCAGGTAACCCCTATTGAAGGAATCAGTATTATTGCTAAAAAAATCTAGAATACAGGGAGAATATGGTTAATAGTAATAGTAACAATAATAGTAACAACAACAAAAATATTATTAGCATCTTCAGTTTTAGTAAGGGACAAATAAACCTCAAGTTGACACAGAATTTAGGGCAAAGGAAATTCTACCCTACATTTTGTTGATGGTAGTAGATGACTGTAAGAGGTGCTAAGTCTGGCTTTAAAGTGTCTGAAAATATAGAAAAGAACATGCATCAGAGTCTGCCCTCATTAAAAACCATGTTACTTCTCTGACTTCAGCAAAAGCAGAATATTGGTTTCTAAAAGCAGATTTTAGCTTCACAGATGACTCTGATCATATACTTATACAGTGCTATAAATTGCTAATGGGCTTGTGGATTCTGTGAAGCAGGAAGGAATTGGTTGGAAAAGTGCTGTTTCCAAAAGAGCTTTTGAAAGAGGAGAGGAGGGAACATAATCAGGAGTCTTGCAGAAATCCAAGGTCACACGCAGGGAGCAGAACTTCAGGGAAGGAAATTAGAAGAGAAAGAAAAGTTAGAAGGGTGAGAAGTGGTGACAGGCAGAGGAGGAGTTAAAATGGTGGTAGAAATGAAAAGGATGTCACAAAATGTTAATCATGTGGCAGGTACTTCAGATGTCCCTAGCTCTATGTCTAAGCCGCTTTGCCTGTGCTCTCCATGATGCTTAGCTGGGACCATCTCCCTGTATTTGTACAGACTTCAGCACAATAGGGATCTGCTCTGTTTCCTGAGATCTCCAGGCATCATCATCACACAACTAATTAACAGCAGTAATAAATGATACTGTATTGCCTCTTAACCCTCTGCATTTATTTTTCTGTGGGTTGCATTAAAAAGAACAAAAATTTTAAAAAAAGAAAGATTAATAATCCTCAGTCAGAATGAAACTCCGGAGAGATGACACCATCTGGATGATTAGTACTTGTTTCATTTGCACGTTGAACTCAGTACTCTTCTGGCACTAATTATTGCATACCCTTTCCTTATACCATGACTTCTGGGGCTGTGTGTGTGATATAAATAGCAGACTAATGACATGCTGCATGTTGCTCAGGAGACCTCATGTTAGTTTACGGCATTTCTCTGATTATTACTTTTTTAATAGAGAGAAGATAAAATACTGATCTCGCAAGCGAGACATGAGAGCCTTAATTTGTTCACATTTTTCTAAGAGCCAGTGCATGATGAAATATTTATATGTTCCTCTCTGACTGCAGCATTTTGAATGTGCTGGGTTGTTTATTGGTGTAGTTAAGAACTGATGGGGAAAGAATGCTGGAGCATTCAGTAGCAGGATATCCATGTCAAGCATGAAAGTAAAACAGGCATAACCTGTTCAGCAAACATAACTACACATGGTGTTAAGGGCCTGACCTATCCCATACAGGCAGAGAATTTAATAATTTGTCAATTGGTGGAACATTTGTAGGAGAAGTCAGAGAGTCAAACACTGTCCTTAACGTCTGAAAGGCAAGGCAAACATAAGGTCATTAAAATGGCATGTAATGCCAACTAAAATAACGAGGTTTGTCATCTTATGGGGGTGTAACACAAACTAACTAGAATGGCCAAGAGAGGAAGCAAAGCCCCAGATTGGCACAGAGCTTTTGGAGAGAGGGACGTCATCTGACATGTGGACACTGCTGATGAGATGCCCATCCTTGGTTAATCTAAATATGACCTGCTGATGTGTTATCCTCCTGAAGTTTCACCTTGATCTGTTCCTTTCTAGCTATAAATTTACAATGTACAAAAATCAGTAACTGATGATCAGTGCAGTGAGGCTTGGTGTGGCATTTCCACTGTCATGATGACATTTTGGTGGGTTAACTCATCCCCCTAGGGGTCAGTTAATAAGTGTTGATTGTTATTCACTCCTTGTTGGTATTGGGACTAGCAAAGACTTCTTTCTCCCTGTACAAAGTGCGGGTTTAATAAAGGTTTTAAGAACAGTGTCATGGCATGTAAACAAGTGTGTATTCTAGCTTAAAGACCAGACTGATAATCAGAAGAAGAATGAAGACCATTTCTACTGATGATCTTTGCTGTAATTCACTTGCTTGGCTGTTGTCTGCCCAACCTAGCCCTCAATTTCTGCTCAGATCCCAGCTCAGTGCCACTCTGCTATATGTCTGCCACTTTCCACAAATACACATTTGAACCATGGAGAAATTCTTCAGCAACAATCTTGAAAATCTCTGTTCCTGACTTATAGCCAGAAACTTCCAGTCCATCCTTGCTTTGCTATTACTCACAAGTAGTGGGACAACCTTAGAAGAAGAAACTGATAGTCTGTAGTATGATTGCCAGCAGAGATCTGCAAGATAATCTGAAATACACCTTTACATTGTGCTCAGGAGACATAGACAGCACTGAATAGGTGCTAGAGAATAAAAGAAAAGAGGCGGCTTACAGATTTTGAACTGCTAAATATTAGGGAGGATTTTAGTTGTCAACCTAATTGATCAGTCTTCAAATTATCCAAACTCCATCCTGAAAATTTAAGCCTACTGAAAGCACGTTTAATTTTCTTAGCTATCTTTTGTAGTTCACAGACCCTCAGAAGGCTGCAGCCCAATTTGAAATATAGTATTGAACATATGCCATTGGAGACATTCTAGGTTTGGGTTAAGGTGGGATAGGAATTTAGGGAGTCCATGGGCACTGAAAGCACACTGTTAGGTCATTTAAAGTAAAGGTGATATGTTCCTCTTTCGCATCCACTGTGCTGTTCCCCCATTGACGTTGGTCTGTCAGCTAGCCCAGAAAATGAAAGAACTATTACCCTTTTCTACACTCCTTGGGGTTCCCAGTCCTTTATCTCTACTTGAGCCTTCGCATCCACAAAGTCCAAGGACCAAGAGCGAGACAAGGAGACAACCTTCTCTTATCTTCTTGCGCACCCATGCAGTGCTAGCTGCAATCTTGGCCCTCTGTGATTCATAAACTATCTAATTCTCTTTTTAAAACTCTCTCTTAAATCAAATAATTTTGTTTCATTGCCTCCTCCTGCATGAAGGTCAAAGCCTAGTGGTGCATACTTCACTGATTCTTTATAACAGTGCCCTCTTCAAGATCGGTTTCATTCGCCATGTGTCGATGGTTTCCGCTCCCGTCTTCATATAATTACAGGAAGGTGACATGAACAACCACTCTTCACCTGCGTGAACGTCTGAAACTATCTCTGGATGTCTACAAGTAATTAAGATTTGAGCTTGCTGTTCATGTAAAAGGCTTTCTCTGTTTTTTTTTTCCCCTAAAGAAACCTTAGGTCTAGTGGCTCAGATTTTAGAGCTGGGCATGGAAAAAATCAATGCATTAGAAATGTTGAATATATCAGATACAATGAATTTGAGAATAAATTCTTCCATTTCTTTTTTGCAAATTAGTTTATCTTCTAACAAAAGAGAAACAAAGAATCAAAACAACAAAGAATAACTAATATTAGAAAGGAACTGAAATGAGTCTTTTAAAATTAGGAAAATCGTATGGGTTAATACCTATACAGTGCACTCAGGGGAAAAATGCAAGTAATTATAATATTATCTCTCTATTCAGAATATAGGATTTTATGGAATTTACAATGCACGTAAAAAGCCACATGTTCCATTATATTTACAATGCTCCACTTTTATTGCATACAGTGAAAAAATATAATGCAAAATGAAATGGAAATTTCTCTAGCCCAGTTTTATTTGACTTGGTCTGATTTGGTATTGTAAGTAGCCAAAAATGTCACAGGAGATAATTCCAAAAATAAATGTGTGGGCATTGTGCAAAATGTGCTGGTAAAAATGCTACAATTTTCATCTTAAAGAAGTGACATATCAAAATATAAAGGACTGTAATGAATAATACTAGGAAGTGACATTGTAATTTGAGCTGGCTGACCACAAACACTCAGGTTTGATCTTCTTGTATTAGGCAAATTCTAAGGCCATAGGTGAGCATGGCCTCATTCGCATATACTTTTCCAACACCTACAGTTCTAGTTATCTCTGTGAGCAATACAGGTAACCTGATGGTCAGAATAGTAATGTAGCTGCCTAAATACAGATGGAGAGCATGTTATATACATGGTCAGGTGCAGACAGATCCCGCCCAAGGTCTCAACAGGAAAAGCCTGTATGAAAAAGCCAGTAGTCCAGTGCTGTGTGCAGCTAATAGTTGTTTTTTTTTTTCCCCTTCCCTCAACAGCTCAAAGGACAATGTTATAAGAATTTGGATATGGGGCTTTTGAGTCACATACAGATGGCTTGTGTCTGACCATCATGAAGTATAGACCTCCATGATAATATTTGTACTCAGGGCACAAATGCCATTAGGTGCTTTCCTATAGGTGTTATAGGTCAAGAACCTTAGTCTTCACTCAACTTGTTGCTTCTCTTACCGTATATGTTAATGTACCATTTTAAACCAGTTTGCTGTGAACTTGTTCACAGGCTGCAAACACCCTAAGGAAGGATGGGTTTGTACACCAAAAAAGACCTTCACTGAGGTTAAGGTGGAGCAGCACTACTTGGGGAAGCTGTGGGCTTTCCTAGAACAAGGATATAGTATTTCCCCTGCCCTGGGACTAATTTGGTCTTGCTGGAGTATATGGCAAAACTTCCATTGATTTAAATGAGTCAGAATTAAGGTCTTGGGGGAAAAAAAAAAAATCCTGCTCTTATTTGTAGGCTTTTGCCTGTGCTTATATTTCAAATAATATACAAATCCAGGTACTATGTCATGACATAACACATATTATAATGCATACTATAATAAATATAATAACTTATAATGCATACTATACATTACAATTAAATTCATAATAATAGAATACATAAGATATAATACAATAACAATATAATATATATAAAGGATTACAATACATCACAGGATTATAATACATCACAATATATATTGGAAAACATGTAACAATCCCATGGCAGACTTCATAATTTCAAAATACCTCTTTTCTGATTGCCATCAAATGAATGTATCATCAGGAGTTGATGGGAGTGTCGGATGAGAGCTAAGAGATGAGGAAGTTATTACTAAAATGTATTAAATTTTAGCAATAGAAAAATCAAATATCATGGCCAAATATCAAGAAAGTGCCCCAATGTTTCTTTGGAGGAATGCAAAACAGGAAATGTCCCTTTTTCCCTGACTTGCTAATACCATCTGCCTGAATGTCTTTGGCAGGAGAACAGCCTCCGAAGGAAAGTGCTGGGACAATTAAGACTAGACTGGACAAAATCCAAGGAACAATTCTGTATTGAAAAAATTATGGACCAGGACATTTAAAAGGCTTTTTCGTCCTCTGTCTATGTGCTATTTAGTGGCTTTGGATCTGATCTTTAGAGCTTAATATTTAATATTGAAATATTTTGAAAAGTGTCATAGAAACAGTATTGCCTTCATATCTTACTGCTCCAAACAGGATAGAAAAATAGCTAGCTTAGCATACTGATGCTTTTGCAGGATCTTGTTCTGTCTCTTTACACTGAATAAGATCCCTGCCACTGAGCGGGGAGGAGGAGCAGCCCTGCTAGCTGTGCTGGTGCCTGTATTTCAAGCCCAGCCTGGGCCAGATAGAGATCTTTGACCCCATGATGCTCCTGACTGACTATTGATTCCTAATGATGACAGAAGCTTGCAGAGGAGTGGAAACTTACAGAAGAAGAAGAGTTATAGATTTAGTAGGAGGAAGAGTGAGGAAATGAAGGATCTCATGGCAGGGAATTTATGTAAATAAGACAACAAAAATTCACATTATACGCAAAATAGGACATCGCATTGTATGTAGAGTGTCTCCAGTTTTCTCAGCTTACTGCCTTGACAGCTGTGAGAGAGAAAGAAGGAGCATGGCCAGTCAAGTATATTAGCTGATGTGCACATCCAATCCTGGGCAGGATCTGCTTGCACACACAAGACTTGGCTCTAGACCATGCTGTCACTCTTCAATCACGTGTCATGTTTCTGTTAATCTTCCAAACAGCCAATACCAAGATATCCAGCTTTCTTGCCCTCCAATATTGTACACACAGGCTTCTTAAGCACACTGTAAATGCAGGAAAGAAGAGCAGAGAAACTCTTAAAATCACTGTAGCAAGTATATTTTCTTTCTGAAGGAGCAGGCAAATAATTTCCTAATTTTATGGGAATTAACTACAAGTGGTCACCAATCTTGACATTTTCGTGAAAAATGATGTGTTGAATATGCAGCAAGAATCTGTGCTGGAGGGCAGCTTTGTTCATTTCTATCTGCAAGAACTGGGCAGCACAGGGAAGGTCCCCCTTCCACTTTCAGCCATGGTTATGCCATCCAATCCAAGAGGCAGGAGCAGAGAATAGGGTTGGGAGTGGCAGGGATTTCTCTTAGACTAATTGTTCCACAATTGATTGGTGCCAGTGATCAGCGCAGCAAGTGCTCACTCACTCGCAGCAACCTACACACTTGGTTAACCCCGACAAACCTTGAATACAATGCGCAATCTTTTCTAAAGGTATTAACTTGCTGATCTGGAAGCATTTTCTTTGTTTATTCGTTTGTTTTTTTCTCCTTCATACTATTTTAATCTCTTCACTATTCACAGAAAAGACTGTCTCTGAAAATTATGATTGATTCCTCCTTTATTTACTGAAGATATTCTTATTACTTACCCCAGTGACAAACTTTCCTGAACAGTGAAATCACGTTTAAGAGGTGAGCAAGATTTAGTGGCTTTTGTGTACCTCACAGCTTTCTTAGTTTCAGTGCTGAGACTGCTAACAAAGATCGGAACTAGAGAAACCAGCAACAGGATTTCTCTGACTTGGATAAGAATTCTGCAGAGTACATCAACATTGACCAGATTTCTGCAGTGAGATGAGCAGGTTTGCTACTGACTTCAGTGGGAGTTGGGCTAAGTAAAGGCAAAGCACCGTGGTAACTCCCACTTGCAGGGCAATCAAGCTGTTACTGAATCTGAATGAAAGACTGCTGGGAGTAGCCAGACAGAGACCACATGTGCCACATCCAGCAGCTCTTTCCACCGAGCTCAGTAAACAACCCTCAGCTGGTAACAGATGCTCCTTGAGTCTCTTGAGGTGGCATTTTAAGACACTCTAGCCTGATGTTTTTCAAGATGTTTTCTCTTAATCAATAGTACTTGCCTGTTCCAACAATTGGGGTTTTTTGAATAGGAGCCCATTCTGTTTTTACAGTAAAAACAAATGTACAATAACATGGTGAACTGCTTACATCCCAGGTGAATGCTGTGAAGAACATAATGAGATCTAAGTATCCACTACAAAGCAGAGAAGGCTTAATTGAAAATGAGTCTGGAGGATGTCCTGGCCCAAGCAACATAAAAAGAAAACTGACATTAAAAGGTGCTAAGAGGATAAGTGTCCATGGTGATCATTACTGTTGAATACAGCTATCCTAATTTCATTGCCTTCTGAATTATTTTCAGAGCATTGCATTTCTCTCTGCAGTTCTCTCCTTTGTCCTCTCCTGCTGCTGCTCTCATCTTTTTGATGTGTGTGTGATTGGCAAAAGAAGGAGGGTTGAGCTGCTAGCATTCTGCTGCTAATGCTGAGCAGCAGAAAATGTCTGGGAGGGAAAAAGACTTTTCAGATCTGAAGCTGTCCAGATGCTTTCAGTGCAGTATTTATCACAGCTGCCTTTTCCCTCGAGAATGCTAGAAAACTATACCAGTGCAGGAGTTGCGGTCCTTCTTTGAAACACTTGGGAATATCTCTTTTTTCTCTAGATACTTCAGTTTTCACTCTGATAGTTTAACACATATGGTAGTCCAAGCTCAAAACTCTAAGAAGGAAATATTTTTTCCAGATAAATACACACCAGGCATTGGTGATTCTTATTTTGTGTTAGAGAAAGAAAAAGAGATTCTCAAAAGAAGAGATGGGCAAAATTCTACACAACAGTGATTTTGACATTTCATTTTCCCTACATTTTTGGGTTGGTGGTGCTTGCTGACCTCTGAGTGCTACTGCCTGATCTAATTTCTTCCTAAGAATAACTGGTAATAGCAGAGACCTAATAGGAAACATAAAAAAGCCCAAAACCAAAAAAACCCCTTGACATCCAACCGATGAACGATAAATTGAGCTAATCATTTAAAGAGAGTAATTTTAAAGAGGCTACATAGTAAAGAGAAATAAAAAGGTTCATTATGTGTCAGTAAGGAATATTAAGCATCCGTGAACCAGGAGAGGAAAAAGAGAGATTGAATTTGACATCTGAGTGAAAACCCTTGGAATAAAAACAATTAGGGCATTAATATAAGAGGATTCAGCGTTTTTTAATGTAATTGACCTTTGAGGCCCTATGAATCTCTTTTACTTTTTTTTTTTAAGATTGCAAAGCATCTCTAAGAGCCCATTTGGGAACATGACAATTTAGAAAATGGAAAATGCATTCCTTAGCCTGAGTTTAGTGCGGTTGCAGCCTCCCAGCATTACCCGTGAGATAACACTTCAGTGCTCCTGTTTTTCTGTTTCCCAAACTCAGACAGTTCCATCCCTAGATACGTCTAGGAACCCTGGGTGTTTGTGCATCATTATGCTTTCTGCTTCACTCCTTCCCACCCCCAAATTGAATTAGGTCCATCATCCTTAAAGGCAAGGGATAGAACATGAATCATCTGTTGTACTAACTTTGAGAAAGCTGTTAAGTGCTGTAGAGTTTCAGAAGCAGCTTCTAACATATCCAGCAGATCATCCTCAGATACAGTCTGATGTAATGGTTTCCATTGACAGTAAGTGTGCTAATGAAACCGTAGATAATGAATAACAAGATCCTAGTAGGAAATCACAGTAATAGAGGGTTTGGGTGGGGGGTGTCAATCCTGGTGACACCTATTTATAATGTTTCATTGATGCAAATGTAATAAAGCATAAGGTGGCATACAAGTCCTTGATGCCTTCTCTGAAAGTTTCTTAGTGCACTTTAACGTTAGTGTATAACTTAGTGCCATTTGGTCATCAAAAGGACTGGGCTCAATTTCTTATGAGAAACTTACTGGGACAAATAAAATATTTTCAGCTCAGTCATTATCCCAAGATGTGGGCAATATTTCTCCTCTAGAAAGTAGTCAGTCTATGGCTTGAAAATGAATGGGACTTCACCATAGTGGAAAGGGACTGCAAAGTCAAAAGGGCAAATTATTACTTAAGAAAGACCATGAGAGACTGCTATTGCCAAGGAATCCCAGCAGTCAAGGACTCATTTCTCTTCTTTTGTTGATGAGTATCCGCTGAAGGGGCAGAATAGTCTCCACTATTTCCCCTTTAGCATTCCTATTCAAAGACTTGTAATTATGCAGATTTCATTCAAGCTAATTACAAATAGAAGATCCTAATGTCTTTATCAACATTTTCTTCTAGTCCACTATCCATACTGCTTTTTTCTTACCCGTTTTTCATCTTGACCCTTTCATTCAAGGTGCTAGCTCCTCTGGATACAGAGCGAAGTGTCCATCTCACCATTTAATATTCCAGGTATACCTATTCTGCATTGTACAGAGTACCGTACAGGAGAGACAGCTGAGCTACCTTTACATGAGCTCATTTGAATGCTTGGGACAGCATAATATAATGCACTGCGTAAAGCACATGAACCCCAATCCCTCTTTCACAAATCCTACTTGCTATATATGTTTTTTCATCAATTAAATCTCCAATTAATTTAGTTAGGTTTGAACCACCTTCCTCTGTCTTTCTTTCTGTCTGTAAGACACCAACTTTCTCACGTCATCTGGCCATGTACAATGGGTCAAATTCTGTCTTTGACACTGTTTCCATTTTATATAACAAGGTTGGAGTCTGTAGGGCTTAGTGAAAAGTTAGCCTTAGCAACAATGCCTGGTGGGACAGGGTGTAGCAGCAGTGAAATTATAGTGTTGTGAAGAATTAAGGCTTCCTGGGTATCTGCAGGTCTGTGAGTGACTTTGGATAGCCTGTGAGAACATCTAGGGGAACAGTCAAAGAACTGGTGCCTGTTTTGGACTAAAAAGCTTGTCTGGAAGATTCTGTTACACAGCTAGTCCAAGCTAGAAACTGTTAATAAGACTTTTGATTGAGGTTAGGTAGTTTCTACTCTAAGGAGTGAAGGTGTTAAAGCTCTTTACCCTGAAGAAGAAAAGAAATTGCCAGTCATTCTTTAAACTTTTCAGTGACCAAGAGGATAATGAATTGACACATATATATGTGCTACCAGGAAGGGCAAGTAAGGTGGGTGCTCCACCATGTCTTGTTTTAAACTTAGTATAATGTTATATGCATGATGGCAGTATGTCAATATTTAGGAAATGTTGCTATGAATAAATGCAGTGCATTAGACTGCAGCAGGGTCTCCTGGAGGAACTGCTGAAAACATTGCATCTTGAGACCACAACTTGCAAACCACACTAGACATAACCCTCCATAATATATTAAAAAGACAGATGTAGTAATGAAGGAGAAGAAAATATGGTTCAGTGAGGTCTTTAGCTTAATTTCTAAGCAATACAAATGAGAACCTTGTTCTAATGTAAGAGCTAGAAGAACAGGAACTGGATCAGTCTGTGAGGCACTGTTTCCCCCTTAAAAAAAAAAAAAAAAAGAAGAAAGAAAAAAGAAAAAAAGATAATTAATTTCCTTCCAGGAAAATGACAAATTGTTTCAGTACACTCAATATGAATAATTCACAAATAACCTTATTCACATAAGTGAGAGGATTCATATTGTGCAGTCCTATTCATATAAGCAATGGAGCCAGTTTAGCTGAAAGTAATTAGGTAAGGGTGCTTTGGAAGTGTATATCAGTGCCAAAGAATAAATCTGAATCACTTGAATCCTGATGTAGTTCCTTAAGTTCAGGAAATTTATCTCCTCTATTTTTTAAGCTGATCCCTCTGTTACATTGCAGTGGTCAAAGGTAATGATTTTTTTCAAGAAAGAAAGAAGAAAATATTTAACAATGGTCAAAATTCTCACATCTATTTTCTATATCTGATAAATATAAATGTTTTTATAAGACTGAAATCTCTGATGATTGACTATTTCAAAATAAGATTTTTTAGATTCTCTGAGAGATCTTTTGCTTGCATCCTCATAACAGAAAATAGATTTTAGTAGGATAACTTAGGAATTCAAAGACAATGCATAAATGTTTTGGTATCTTAAAACCCTAGTGAACAACTGTTCCAAAGGGAACTCATGTTATTTCTGAGTCTCACTGGTCCTTCTCTTTCCACATCTTTAGGATCATACATAATATATTTTCAGGAAAAAAAACCCAACAAAACCAAAACCAAAACCAACCAACAAAACCCCCCAGAAATTTGGGAATGAAAGAAATGAGCCCTCAAAGACTATAAAAGTAAAAATACTAGTGATATGCTGACTCACAAGATTCAGGCTTATGGGGAAAGTAATATAGAATTTTATATATGTGTTAAATTATACAATAATTTAATGCGGTTTTAACACGAATTATCTAAGGAATTATGCTGTCATACTTAATAATTCAAATAAAGTTAGTGGATAAAACAAAAAAGTGTTATACTAATGAAAAGAACTATATTTTTTATACATAAATGCGGGAATAGTTCATTTCAGTTAAGGGTATGAACGTCTCCCATGTTGGTGGAACTGATTTTATTTACTATAAACAGTATGTCTAAAAGAAAAAAAAAATCTCTGAATTGTCAGAGAAAGAAAAAATGTTTCTTTTCACATTGTGTATAGAAACCCCACACATCTTCTACCCATTTGCTGCTATGTGAATTGAGTATCTCCATGATCCAGACAACTTACATAATTTTTTTTTAAACTGCAGCAATGAAATTATTCATAATGACAAAGAAGGGAACTGACCCAGTTTACCTGAAATGAGATTCCCCTTCCTTCCCCCCAGCAATAGCTGACACCAGCAAGTTTCATTTCAAACTGGGGTTAAAGCAGTTTTTTAAAACAGAAGAACAAACTTACAGAAATAACCGTTGCAAATGGGAAACAAGCACTTGTAAGCAAATGGCAAGCCTGCTTTTTTAAAACTGATGTTCTGAAGCTGATTGCACTCCTCAGTTATTTATATCTAAATGCCTCCACTCTTTAATAGTGTCCATTTATATTTCAAGTGGCCTAGTTACACAACACTGGTGTTACGCGGCTGCTCCACATGCATCATAATTGAATTACTGGAACAAAATACAGGCAGGAGTTGTGACTTCCGATGTTATATAGTTATTGCAGCCTAATAAGGTCAGCGGAGATTAACTGTGAAATCAGAGACTGTTCCATTTGAGGAGGAATATACCCCAGATGACAAGAATAAAGCACTGTCCCATATCACTTTTCAAAGATGTGGCTGTTTTACCCTCGTGCGCTCCTTATTTTTTGCAAGTGAAACTAAAGCAAAGACGTGTTGTCCAGCACGGCACTGGCTGGTGCTGACTTGGGAGCACAGGAGTTGGGAAATGGTAATTTCCCAGTCTCTCTTGCTGACCTGCAGATTGTAAGAGCTTGCTGGGAAACAGTTCAGCATTTTGGGGAGCAGCTTTTTACCCTGTCCCTCAGGCTGGAAAAAGCATCTTTGGAAATCCTTTGTGTGCGGCTCTGGGGAGGAAGGAACTAGGAGCCTGTGATGTGGTTAGCTGATGGTTAAAATATTCACTGGTACAGGGAAAATGTTAGACCGGGACAGAGAATCAAGGTTTCCTTCAGCTGCAGAGATCACAGAGGGCCTAATCATCAGCATATCAGATACTATAAAGTAGGTTTTCTCTCACTGGGAATTTTACCCTGAACAGAAAAAATCTTTTGTGATTATAATTCAGTTGACACATTTCGTCATGAAGTGGTTCAGTTAAGATGGAGTAGCATATTCTAAGGAGAACAATTTCATTAAAAAGACTTAGCCACATCTCTGCATCTCTGACAGTAATCAGAGCAGCAATCCTGCAACTTTTACAAAAATAGCTCCACAACAGGCAGATGTGGGATCATCTGTTTCCTCCATCTCCTGCTGTGTCCTTTTTCTAAAAAGTTACAGTTTGGGATATAATGCAGTAGTCCCTCACTGCCAGTCCTACATTCAGGACATTATTCAATTTGAATGACTTACAGCATTTGAATTTGCATCCACATTCTAGAAAATACAAGGAGTGCTTTTGTGATCTCTGCTCTCCTAGAAATACTCTTCCTAAGGTAGCTCCAAGGAGTATACCTGGTGTATCCACAGTTTCTCCAGATAGCTGCCTTTCTGTGCCCAGTCTGGTGTCCCAATTTACAATATTCGCTTTCACTCCCACACATTTTACTTGATCAGTTTGTTTTCCTGTTATTTCAACTCAGAAATATATATGTTTTCTTAAATAACATAAATTGCCTTAATGATCATCTTGTTTGAGAACAAATATCAGCCTATGACTTACTCGGAGGTAACTGAGTTGTGGATTTACTTTATTTATTTATTTATTTTAATTAGGGTCGTAGGAAGTTATTTCACTGGCAGATACAATATGTAACTTTCCTTTTTACACAGATTATCTTGATGGCCATATGAATGGCTCTAATGTGTGCATGGTATATATATCCCACAATCTGAATGGCATTCTAATGGCAAACAGGGCAAAAGAAAATGAACCTGATGATAGATAATTTCTCATTTAAAAAATGTATTTTGCTTGTTTGATGTCACATTTTTAACTTTAGTAAAATTTCTACCAGCTACTGAGGGAGATATATAAAAAGATAATAATACGTATTTGTGCTCTCCCCTGCAGGAAATTTTGTGAAAGCTTAACAGAGGGTGATCACATGGCAACTTGTTGGGTATAAAAGGCCCCACAGAAATTGAGTTTATAAGGGCTAAGAGGTAAGGCCATGTTTCTGTAGCTTGTAAGTGCGGGTGACACACCTCTCAATTGTCAGGTCTGGGAGTCCCTGAGCTCTATAATGAATAATGTGTGACATGAATTGCCACTAAGATATAGTGGAAAAGTGCTGAGACCACAATATGATGGAGTCTCCTGCTGGTGCAGCTCACCCTCAAGCTAACCTTGGGGAAATGCTTTGAAATGGTCGTTGAATAACAAGGAAGCAAGTTCTTTGTATGTCAGTGGTGTTTCAGACACTGACATAGCAACATTTAGAGTTGTTTCTTTCCTCAAACTTTTATATTCCACTAAGAGAGGACTACTGAGGAAAACAGCACCTTCAAATGGCCATTGTCCTTTTTCAGCTTTATTTTTCCAAGAAGAAAGCAATCGCTGTTTTTCCTTGAACCCCAGGCTCTAAAAACATCACTCTGTCATAATGACCTAGGAAAAAATTGACTTGTTCACATGAATTGCTGGATCATTGTTGTCAAAGGCTCAGAAAGCAGTTCTCAATTTCCCACAGTGTTGTGGAAAGATACTGACAAAAGGTGAAAAAAAGGCATGATAGAAACAAAAAAAAAAAAGATTAGTTTCAAGGTCTTTCAGAATATTTTACATTTTACCATTACATACATGTTATAATTTTCAGAGTAAACATCTTAGGACAATATCAGGCAATACAAAAAACTTATGCAGATTTTTTAGGTTAATTTTTAGAAGTAACGCTATAAATTCTGGCAATTCATATCCAAGAAGAGAAGACTAAACCCCATGAATTTAAACTGCTTTAATAATGTCATGAAATACACTTGTTCCCTATTTCTTATGTATTTAGGATGCCTATAAGGAAACTTCTCTTTTCAGGGAAACATAAGATCAGGTTTCTACATTTATCGAGGGATTGTTGAAGTCGGCTCAAAGAATATAGGAAGAGCTGAATACAGCTGTTGACACTTCATCTTGTCTTATTATTATCCGAAGTACAAGTACGGTTTCTTAAGCATCTACTGTTATCCCAGTTCATTCAAGCTTGGAAACCTAACAAGGGAATAGAATATGTATTAAAAGGGCTGATAGACATAAATTCCCTTGCAAAAATTAAGGTAAGCAGATAAGGATTCTGCATCCCAACTTTTTCCTGTCTCTCTCATTTTGAAGAAGGACGATTTAAATTAAATTTTTTGTATGGAGACAAAGGTGTGGGAAATTGGTGCAAGAACATATTTTAAGAAATTCATAAACCCAAGAAAATCTAACTTCCAAATTTAAGCTGTTCTATGGACTGTGAACTTTTTTGAAGTTAAGTCTGACTAATATTTTTTTGACTCTATGTATATTGCAACAGGACTTGTTCATACCGTGACTCCCTCTCTCCCAGTGAAAAACATGTGCTTTTTATGTTCATATGCACACTTTGTCCCCTTTTGCTTATGCAGTGGACTACTGACAGGATAGTCCTTTGACAATTAGGTCACACGCCATGCTTTCTCCATCCTTTCTGCTTCCAAGGGCCAGTGTAAACAAATTGAGATGCTTTACACAACCTGTATTTACGGACACCATTGCAACTCAAGATAAGAAATAAGGAAGAGGTCAGGCAATCGTGATGCCTCCCTTCATCTTCTCAAAACCTTTGTCCACACTTTTGTTCTTCTTCCCCATCTCCCTTGCCCCTGTGACACATCTCCGTCTTGTTGCTTGGTAACCTTCCAGCACTGCTGTGCACGCCGGCATCTACTGCTCCCTGCTCCCCCTTCCACTTGCTCAAAATACCGAGACAGTCTAAAATCGGATGAGATTTTCTTCTCTCTGCTTCTGACAGACAAATCAAATTCTGAGTAAACGTTGAAAGCTCTGTTACAGGGTAAATTCTCAATTAAGGGAAAGAAACAGAGGAAGAGACACATTTAGAAACAGCTGATTAACAGCACAGGAGTTCTATATGTCATTTCTTTCAGATAGTTGATGAAAACCCAGCTATTACGGTGGAAAAAAAAAGGTAAAAAGAAAGTGAAAATAAAGTAAGGCTTGAGAGTAAAAGAATTTGTTCATTACTTGAATAACACCAGTGGCTAAAGATCTAGCTGGGTATGAAGCCCTAATAAGTTAGCTGTTACACAACAAAAATAAAGCAAATCTTATCCTGGAAAGGCCTCAGTCTAAAAAGATTGGTTGAATGTTTTAAGCATCAGGATGTCATCTTGCCACAGGACACGATATCTCCCCTTCCTTTTTTCAGAATAAATTGGCAGCTTCTGATGCATTTTATGCTTGCTGTTAGTATTCATATTATTATAGAAAATTATAGATGAGTATATTTCTTTTGAGGGCAGCTTTTAAATTGCATTTTTAACAGGAAAATGGCAGGATTGATACACCTGCAAGTGGAATTGAGATTCTAAGTCTCTGAGGAACTTGAGTGTTGAAATTGGACATTTTAACAGAGCAGAGTCCTTCCAGATATCAATCAGATCCAGGTCGGAGGGAAAGCGTAGTTTTGGACTGAACTGTGTCCTGCGGTGGGGATGTTGGAGCTGGCTGGAACCAGCTATGTCCAGCACAGGGCAGCCCCTGGCCTCTTCCCACGCAGGCCATCTCTGCAGAGCCGCCCTGCTAGCACCTGGGCAGGGACACTGGAGACATTGACCTACAGGAGGGTCAATACCTAAAGGCAGAGGAGGTTGCACAAGGATGTTTCACTTAGCATTAGACACCTATATCTCAGCACCTAAACTGTGCCTCTAGAATTGGATCTATTTTCAGAGTAGGACAACTGAATTTTGGTACTGGTGTATACAATTTTGCATACTCTATGTAGGACTGCACGCCCTCATTATAGTCAATAGAGACCTAATAAATGGAGCCCATCTTTCAGCTGACCAGGCAGTAGGTACTTATTTTAGATAAGTTGAATTTCAGTCTGGGTTCTGTTGGCTATATTGACCACAGACTTGATTCAGTAGGCCAGGTATGTGCCCAGGAACATCTCACAAGCTTTAAGCTATCCTCCCTCACCTCCAGCTGTGTCTCCAAAAAGGTCTGGGTCTCTTGTGCACAATTTGTCACAGTTGCCACCCACATGGAGATGCCTTGAATAATCTACAGATTTTTAGATAGCAGCATATATGTATATTAGAACCTAGATTGCCATGATGTCTAATGGGAGCTTGGACATGTAGCACAAATGTAGGCATTGCATACAGAAGCCTAAGTTCAGTTGAATCAATCTGGAAAAGAATTGCACTCTCATTTTTTGTCTGTTTCTTAGGGATTTTTTTTCCTCAGAACCTGCTTCCTGCAAATTGCATTTGTACAATGAAATTGTAGGGACACTTGAAATCTTAGAGTCCAACTTAGAGAGTAAGAAGGCACCCTGCAGGATTTCTAGGGCCTAAATATGGTAGAATTCAGTAGTAATCTAGTGGTAAAGGAAAGGGAGAATGACTGATGTCCCAGTAAGGAGAATGAAATCTGTAGTGAGATGGATCTGGAGATACATATATCATATACCTTCTTTTAAGTGCAAACCAAAACTAAACCTACACTCCTTTTATATTCAACAGATCTTACAGTTTGCTCCCAGCAAGTCCATGCTGCTGCTCAGCCATCTCAAAAGTAAGATATAGAGAAGCTGATGAGAGCTCTGGGGGGACTGTCAGTGAGTGAAAGACCAAGTCATTTGTATTCCCTTCCTTGGTCAGTAAGGAGTTGTACCTTCATTGCCCTCATAATTTTCTTACACTTTGTAGACTGTTTTTAGGATAATTTATCCTTTTTTTTCCCCTGTCCTCTTCCTTTATTTCGTGAAAGACACACATATGCAAACACAAAAAGTGGACATAACTTTTATTTTTCATAAAATAATAATAAAAAAAACCACAAGGAAGTGGGGAAAGAAGAATGACAAACAATATTCTTTTTGTAGTCTTTTGATTAAAAGCATTCACAGCAACTTCACCTAAGGAAAGCTGTATTTTACAGGGCACCTGTCTAAACACCATATGTTTATAAGCTTTCTCCTAAGTTTCTGTATTTTTCTAAAAAAGAAGCTTTGATTGTTTCAAACTGTTCCTGTATCTCATGACACTAATTCTAGGTGGCACGGTGTAAATGTCATTAAAGGTGAGGAAGGACCAAAAGATGCAAGAGTATAAAAACAATCCCCTTTCTTTCAGAGAAATGAAGTGATTCATATCTCATCAATTGTTCCTCTGTGGGATTTTTGGCCTGAGTAAAAAAGACCTGCTTTTTGGAACATATGGGTGAGTCAAATTGCAATAGGATGAAAGCACGTCTCAGTAATTTAGTTTCAATTGCTCATTTATATCAATAAAAAAATACTGTAAACAATGCAGTTGGTTTTTTTTAGCAATGCACCAGAATAGCTGTAGATGTCTGCATGGATATACAACAGGATCTGTCTGATACATCTCATTTATGCTTTTATGATTTTGCAAGGAACAACACAAGTCTTATTAGATTC
Source organism: Aptenodytes forsteri (assembly GCF_000699145.1). Lineage (NCBI taxonomy): Eukaryota > Metazoa > Chordata > Aves > Sphenisciformes > Spheniscidae > Aptenodytes > Aptenodytes forsteri. The sequence continues at coordinate 643,129 of NW_008794232.1, forward strand.
TTCTGCATTAACTTAATGGGGAAAAACAAAAGCCCAACATCTTCCTTCTTCAACAAAATCTGATGTGTAAGGATAAAGTCACTCTGACTGCAGACTGCAGTGGAATAAGAATAAATTGCAGCACATATCACCCTCCCAAATTTCCTGCCATACTTAACAAGTTCCATACTGACAAAAACAAGCATTAATATGGGCTGACAAGCTGATGGGAAAGAAAATGTATAGCTGCAAATGACATCATGAGTATCTCTGTTCTCTGCAACTCTGATAAAATTTTTCATCTGAAGTCTTTTGCTATTATCTGTATTAAAAAAAAAAAAAGTAATTCTACAATAAAATCCTAAACATTTCTATTCTATTCCTCTAAAGACAGTTTACTTGGCTGAAAAATGGAAGGAAGAAGTAAACTTGCGATATTTCTGGAAGATATTTGAAAATCAAGGAGGAGTTAATTATTTTATTCTATACATACTGAGAATGGCATAAATTAGTTAATTATGGTTTAAAAGACCAGACTTCTTGTTTCTAAACTCAGTGGCAAAAATCTCCAAAGACCTAAAAAGTGGCTGCGCTGGTTCAGAAAACTATCCATTTAGTCCTCCATTTTGTTTTCAACCACAGCTGAAAATGGATGCACAGGAGCAAGTATGAGCAGAGCAAGCAATTGTGGTGCTTCCATCCTATGCCTCTATTTTGCCTCTTCAGTAATCCCTAATGGATCCTTCTTCCATTTGTCCAATCTCCCTTTAAACCAGTCAAACTGTCTTGCATCCATTGAGATCCTTTCTTAAGGAGTTTCACAGATCTACAACCTGTTGTGTGAATAACCAAATCCTCTTTTGTTCCTTTTGAACTGGGCTCTTACTCGTTTCATTTGATTGCCTCTCATTCTTATACTGAAGACATAGTCAAAAATTGTTCCCTGTCCACTTGCTTCGTGCCACTCATGACTTTGTAGACCTCTGTCATCTCTCCTTTAAATGACCTCTCTTCCATGCAGAAGAATTTCAGGCTACTGGAGGAATAGTTATGCTACCATTTCTCGTGAGAAAGCTCTCTCATGTCTTTGATCATACTTGTTGCTTTCCCTGATTCTTTTCCCCTTCTGATATACCTTTTGAATGAGGGGAACAGAAACTGCACACTCAAACTGTATTTGAGTTGTGGATTAACCATGGATTCGCCAAAGGATCACTCTGAGTGCTATCATGGACTCATTCATAGCATCAGGCCTGTTGAATGCCACATTAAGATCTAAACCGTTCTCTAATGTGGAAATTCTGATTTAGTGATGGGAGTTTTCCATTGACTTTAATTTTGTTGTGCGTCCCACCTTGAATGTATTTGGTTTGGGAATGATATCTGTGTATATATCAAAGGATGGGAAGGGGAGTGGTGGTTATTGAGGATGTGTTGGATCGTGTGAGACCTGAGCTTGAGATAAACGTTGTGGAATAAGGGATGGAAATTGTACTGGTTTTGGCTGGGATAGAGTTAATTTTCTTCATAGTAGCTACTATGGGGCTGTGTTTTGGATTTGTGATGGAAACAGTGTTGATAACACAGGGATGTTTTAGTTACTGCTAAAGTAGTAAAGTCAAGGCCTTTTCTGCTTCTCACACCACCCCACCAGCGAGTAGGCTGGGGGGGCACAAGAAGCTGGGAGGGGGCACAGCCAGGACAGCTGACCCCAACTGACCAAAGGGATATTCCACACCATATGACGTCATGCTCAGCATATAAAGCTGGTGGAAGAAGAAGGAGGGGGGGACGTTCGGAAACACCTGCCTGCCGATGGGAAGGAGTGAATGAATTCCTTGTTTTGCTTTGCTTGCGTGCGCGGCTTTTGCTTTACCTATTAAACTGTCTTTATCTCAACCCACGAGTTTTCTCACTTTTACTCTTTTGGTTCTCTCCCCCATCCCACTGGGGGTGAGTGAACGAGCAGCTGTGTGGTGTTTTGCTGCTGATTGGGGTTAAACCACAGCAATCGCTATGCCAGACAAGGAGTGTCCCCCTCTCTCAGATAATTCATGACTGGGGTGAGAATTTCACAGGGTAGGCTGCTGGTTTGCTTCTGTCTAAATAATCTCTATAATTACAGGTATAAGGGTAGCCAGCCTCATATTTGTAGGGTTGGTTTTTTTTTTTCACTGTTGTTGAGGGTATGTCAAACTGTCAACCCTACTGTGGGATAACCCATCAAATCTTCTCCTCATGCAAAGTTACTTACCTTCAGTCAGTTTTTCCTTTCTGAGGGGTAGTTCTAAAATGCAAACAAAACTGGTTTGACAATTTTCCAATCACCCTTGAATCTGTAAGAGCTCATGAAGCCACCGAGGCGAAGGGCTCCGGAGCGGAGGATCGCGATGGGGGACCCTTCCTGAAGCGGCAAAAACCGCGGCCAAACCCGCGAAAAAGCAAAAGCGCAGGGAGCGAGAGGGAGCCCCAGCCCCCCCATTCCCCGAGCCGGAGGAGGGCGTTCCTGACGAGCGGCAGCTCTGACTCAGCGTGGGCGGGGACAAGAGGGGCGGCGGCCTTACCCCCTCACTTAGAAGAGCAGCCCCCAGGGAGCGCGAGCGACCCGGAGCGCGGCGAACAGGGCGGGCAAACAGGACGTGGCGCGTCAGAAGGGCGTG
>NW_008794232.1:649874-663368 GCF_000699145.1 Aptenodytes forsteri
GGTGGTGTTGGGTTGACGGTTGGACTCGATGATCTTAGAGGTCTTTTCCAACCTCAATGATTCTATGATTCTATGATTCTATGATTCCCAGATGCACTCATATTAAGGATGTGTTGATGACAGCATCCAAATTCCCAACAGTCATGTTTCAATAGTAAATAAGCATAGTCCTTTTTTTTCTCCTCCCATGAACGAAGAGAGTATTAAGTTAAAAAAATAAATGTTATCTCCCTTGTCCATTTTTCTCTTTTTTTTTTTTTGCACTTTCTTGAATTTTTGCACTGAATTTTACAAGTCTCTAATTTTGATCCAGGCTGGAACTTTAAGACGATACCCTTCAAGTATTCGTTATGGTCTTCTGGACTAGCAAATACATGAAACTGCTCTGTGTCCTTTTAAATCAGTTATCTCAGAATATTCATATTTCATTCATAGTATCTTCTGCAGTGAATAAAAGACTATTTAAGTGAGTTTGTTACAACTCGTTGCTTTAATTTGTATTTTTTCTCCTTCTGTAAGGTATAACTCCATGGTTCCTGTATGATAGCCTCTTTATCTATCTGCACAAAAGAAAACAATGGAAAAACAGAAGGCAAAAAGAGTTTTTAGGTTCTGAGATACCAGATTTGCTGTACAAAAAGGTACATTTCATAGAGGCATGAAGACATATGATAGAGCACAATAGAATCATAGTGACATATGATCCACTGCCCTCTGGGTTGAATCCACAGTGCTGGGGTACTGATTTCCTAGTACAATTCTTGAGCAAAAAGAAGTAAATGAGCACTTTTACCCATTTATTGGAAGAAATAACAAAATGCCATTAAAGTTAGGCCTGCTCCTAGAATGTAAAAGTTAATATCCTGGAAAGTTATTTTCTGTGGTTTTAGGTACAAAAATTAGTTCTGTTTCCTGAGCCTCTTACCTATGACCACCACCATGGCACTGTGCTAAATGCTATTCATCACAAAATCAATCTCCCTTCTCTTCATCAAAAGCCAGTTTTGAGCTTTTCTAGGTGGTGCAGGTGTTACATTGCACACTGTGATCACCCTAAGGGAGGGCAACGTTTGCCAACAGTTGTCGCAAGACAGCAGCTAAAATGCTGAAATCTTTTTCTATATTTGGAAGAGGAAATTGAGTATTTCCAGTCAAGTAAGGGTAATGCAGACTTTTTAGTGTGACTGCTGCATTAATGATAACAGGATTCTAAAAATGGACTTCATATCCACACAACTAAATCCTCACCTCACATTAGTCAGCAGAACATCATTACCTCTGGAACAATAACACACACTGAATAAGAATTTGATTCAGAGATCTTCCCCCCCCCTCCTTTAATTAGACTTTCTTCTCCTTTCATCTTTCAACTTCTCCTTCCTTCCCACCTACATATGCTTCCCCTATTTGAAAAAACAAACCCTCGAATATTCTAGCCACATTTCCAGTGTTCAGCTGGTTTTAAAGTTAAGAAAAACATGTTCAGACAGCCTTATTTCCAGACACTACTCCCCTCCTCCCCACCAAAGTAATGACTTTCTATTTCAACAACCCATTCCAGACTACAAAAGCACATGGATTGCTCTCTACTACATGAATGAACGTATTCTTGATTGGAAAGTAGCAATCATTGAATACATCATGTACAATGACACCAGGGAGGGAATTGTTCTTCATTCTGCCCAGCGAAGCATGTTGGAACACCTGTTTCCTATCCTGAAAATGTTTACGACGACTGCCAAAGAAGTTAGTGCTGAAACAGCACCATTAAGTCAAGTTATCCTGCTTGGCCACCTGTTGAAAAAAAACACTGTCGAGGTAATTCCAGACCTCAGCTGGTCCCAGGGATGTTACACCTCTCCCTGCCTATGGGGAAATATTCTTATCAGTGAAAAAGTCTGCTATTTGAGGAAAAGGAAAGCAGAAAAGGAAATGTTCTAGTTTATCAAAGCTTTCTGTTATGGCAGAGTCTCCTTTGCTCCTTTATACCAGAAGTGAATATGAGTACTGGTGGATTTGAAGGGAATAATGTGAGCTCCATTTCTTGCAGGTGGAAATTATATACTTTGAGCCTGAGCTACAGTCAGAAATGGGATTCAGAGAGCTTTCTCAATACAGGTCTGTGCATCTTGGATTGCCTACGTTAACTAACTGTCCATTATCTAGCTCAGATGTGGATATGTGTATTTAAGCAGATGAGTCCCGCTCCCCATACTGACTGAATGAGAAACACATTGTATGTGAAGTGTATAAGAAAAAACTCACACTGAACACTTGCTATTAAGGTGAGATGAGGTTGTTACCTCTGCCACTTAATGTGTTTTCCTCCCAAATGGATGAAAAAGAAAGATTGATGATACTTAGCCTTGGAGAGTTCCACTAGCTCCAGTGTTGACATTAAAGCTGCGCAAATAACTGCATTCTTGGTCCGTTGAATGAGTTGGAATGCAAAAGAAGAAAAAATTCAATTGATTTAAAACTACATTATTCAACTTTTCTTGTGAAAATTTGAACTCCTTTGAACTGGATTGAAACTTATACCACAACAACACAAATTAATGTGTTTAATTTGTTTATCCTTTGATTTTGTTAAAATTTAACTTATTTGTAGTCAAATATTTTGAATATTTTTCATTATTTTTAAGCTAATGTACTGCTAAATTTGCAACTTTCTGTTGACTCAAATTGTTTTTATGAAAAAAATTCTCAAACTTAGTTAACCTCAGGACTTCACTACATAGTTTTTTCATGAGATCATTATATACAAAGGGAGTAAATCAACTGACAAATCTTTGAAATGTTTTGATAGTGTTTATTGTACTGTAAGACAATAAAACTTAGCTGTCACAAGCAACTGAAAGAAACTCAAAACAAAGATAGAATATTAAGATATATTTTTTAACCTCAGACTTCACTACATAGTTTTTTCATGAGATCATTATATACAAAGGGAGTAAATCAACTGACAAATCTTTGAAATGTTTTGATAGTGTTTATTGTACTGTAAGACAATAAAACTTAGCTGTCACAAGCAACTGAAAGAAACTCAAAACAAAGATAGAATATTAAGATATATTTTTGCCTCTGAATTCAAAAAAGCAATAATTCTTCTGCAAGAAGAAATGTGCATGTCTTGTCAGAGAAAATAATAAATCAGAATTAATCCTAGCCTGATTGTGATTATTTTTCAACGTTTGATTTCTCATCATGTGATTGTTTCTTGACTATTTCTCAAGTCTTCCCTGGAGAGCTCACAGCATAAATAGGCCAAAATAGAAGTATCTTCCTCTCATTTTACAGATTGCACCCATTTTACAGATGAGGAACTGAATCTCATATGTGTTACTCAGAGTGAGGCAACAAATACATTGCCAGGTTTAAAGAATGCTAAACCCATGCCTTAATTACAAGTCAAAATTACACAAATCTTAAAGCAATGTGCCAAATGAATTTGGTATGGCTGGTAGCTTTGATTTAGCTGTACGGATTGCATTGATAGAGTAAAGCAGACAAAGGCAAGAAAGAAAAAAACCCAAAAACCCCTAACTAGTAAAATAACAGATAGTAAATAAGAAGTAAAGTAGTAATGCAAGGATTTTCTCCCCACCCCACTAGGAACTCAGTAGTTAGAAGTATCTTATGACTTCATATGAAGAGTTCATGGGAAAAGGTTTTACAAATCATTCAGAGTACATTTAGTTTGTGTATTAGGGCTTGGTTCCCAGCCATGAGATCTACTGTGTTGTGGAATGATCTTAGAAGAAATGTGATAGAAAAGTTATTGCTTGAAATATTTTGAGATGAGACTGGACAGATCTTGAGGAAAATATATTGTTGAAAGTAATATTTCCTTTAAAGGGAGATAGACTAGCTGATCAACAAAGTCTCTCTCCCGTCTCTGTCTTCTCTGGTTATATTTACAGCTTTCCTTCTCTTTTTCTCCCTTTCACTGATTAATATTTGAAGGACATAAATATGTAGATCCTTAATGGATACAGGAAAAAATCCCACTGCCAGCCAGAGGAAAAACACTCCTATTTTACCACCATGCTGTGTACCCAGTTGAGACACAGAAAGACAAAAATATATCCATTTGCAAGGTTGTGAGGGGACAAAAATGTAAGGAAATATTTCCATTTTTAAAGAAAACCTTTCAAAAAGATTTCCAAATTTGAGCATGGAAAGGAGAAAAAGAGACATCATGGCAAATATGGCAGTGTTCAGTGGCCACAATCCTCTTCCTTGACCGTTCATTAAACAATTAGCTCTAATACAAAGTCATCTATCAGCAAGGATGGAAACGTGGTGGGTGAGTTTGCTATCAGGAATAAGAAATGAGCTGGACGGCTGGAATTTGCAATTGCCAGTAATGTGGACATTTCTGATTCGTTCTTTTGTCAGTCATAAGGCAGAGTTGTGAAAACTCAGGCTTGGCATGTCTATCGAGCAGGTCCTTGTTATCGGCTGTTGGCAGTCAATGGTGATTAATGTATGAGTTCTCAGAAATGCTGAGCATGGTATTGACTGGCCACTTCTACTGATGAACTGGCACCTTAGCCTTTAGTGTCAGCCAGTTCATTAGCCGAAATAAGTCTAGTTCCACCAAATCTCTTATTAAAATAGAACAATTGTCTGGTTGGTTGTTTCAAACTGTGAAAGATTGCCAGTGCATAGGAAACTGAAGACTTCATTATATGATGAAGGAGGAGTGAGTTCAAGTCACTGACGATTTTTACAGATACTGGGTCCTCTGCCCTTGACATTTCAGAAAAAGATTGGTGAGAAGGTGCTCACAGGAAAAAAATGAAGCTGAAAATCTGAATCTCTCAAAAGGAAAAAGGAAGAAAGTTAGTGCTGGATTGATTTAAATTCAGAATACCATATAAGAAAAGTAAAACCAAGAACAATTCTGGTAATGACATTAGGCAGTTAAGTCAGAAAATACTGACACTGGACTCAATTTACATCATCTTTAATTGGCTACTGAGAAAAGGTGGTGCAAGGTGGGTTTAATTGTCCTGAAAATAATTGAAATGCAAATATTACCTGGAATTAATGATTGTTATTTGATATCTCTCATTACAGAGATCGTAAAACATGCTCTTTAATTGTTTGCTTTAAGCATTATTTTTTTTCTTGAATAAAGACTGAAACTTCTAATAGAAAATACTTCTTTTTGGTATCACCATGCATATATAGACCGTGGTGCATAGCTTAAAGAGTTGCAAGGCATCAGGGTATGATAATACAGTGCCAGAACTGCTACAGACAGACGGGAATTTCATTCTATCATGGCTATTGGCTTTCACCAAACACGTGAACAACTAATACAGACCATCATTCCCAATGACTAGGGAAAGCCAGGGATGCTGTATCATCTCAAAAAGGTCATCATGTAAATAAATTGGTGAATGTTATTTAGACCTCAACAGTTTATCATTACAAGATTACATTACTTAATATGCATTTCTCATCACTATGAAAGCTAAAATGAGAGCTAAAGCTATGTTTGCAATATAGCCAGTTCCTGTTATGAATCCCCTGAATCTGTGCCACTCCACTGGAGCTCCTCACACCACTGGAGACCCATAATAATTTAGAAAGAGTCTTGAAAGTAGGTGAAAACTATCATTATTTTTCAAAACACACATGCATACACATTCCTGCAGTTGGCAGAAGTGTCGCTGCCGGCTGGTGGATGAAACTGGGAGATGACCCCTGATGGCTGTTAGAGTGTAATTAGAGCGCTTGTAATTATAACAATAAAATTAACATTTTTGTAAAGCAATAACATTTTGATTATGAACATGCTAAGTATTTTATTTATGTATCATGATCCCTGATCTGCAACTACCAAGCTGTAGGAGGATTTTAGATACTTTTCATTTGAAAAATTGGAGACTCAGTGCCATACAATTGATTCATAGCTCTTTGAATCCTGAATATTTTGTTGGGGAGGAGTGTGCGGTGGTGTTGCTTCTATAAAAATGTGTATATCTGTAACTCTTTGGAATCAGTGAAGCACTTTCTGACATTGGCTGAGGTTTTCAGCCAGTAAAACTTTAGATTTGGTTGTTTTACCTACAATCAATTGAACTTTAGTCACTACAGTCTAGAGTGGGAGGATCATAGAATTATAGAATCATAGAATATCTTGAGTTGGAAGGGACCCATAAGGCTCATTGAGTCCCACTCCCTGCTCCTCGCAGGACTACCTAAAACTAAACCATATGACTAAGAGCGTTGTCCAGACGCTCGCTAAACTCTGACAGGCTTGGTGCCTGACAGCTTCCCTGGGGAGCCTGTTCCAGTGACCGACCACCCTCTCAGTGAAGAACCTTTTCCTAATGTCCAACCTGAACTTGCTCTGATGCAGCTTCGTTCTATTTCCTCGTGTCCTATCGCTGGTCACCAGAGAGAGGAGATCAGCACCTCCCCCTCCGCTGCCCCCCTTGAGGAAGTTGTAGACTGCGATGAGGTCACCCCTCAGCCTTCTCTTCTCCAAACTGAACAAGCCAAGTGACCTCAGCCGCTCCTCCTAAGTCTTGCCCTCGAGACCTTTCACCATCTTGGTCGCCCTCCTCTGGACACACTCTAATAGTTTGATACTGAGGTGCCTAAAACTGCACACAGTGCTTGAGGTAGGGCTGCACCAGTGCAAGATGACTCAGGTCACCCTGTAATAGTCTTGTAGGGTTTAATGCCGCTGCTGGAACAGAAGTGTTGGTGCCGTTTGGGAATCCTAACATACGCATGACACCTTCCTAGGTCTGGTGGATGTGATACGAAACCTGCAGGAGACCTGTGTCCTGCTGGAGAAACAGGTAGGATATCTGAGTGCAGTGATATGGTTGCAGCACTGGTCTCCTAGGAAGGACCCAGCCATAAGGTATTAAAAGATTATACATCCTTGTATGTGTAATATAGTAAACAATCAAAGCCAGCAGTTCCTGTGAAATGCAATTATTCAACTCTCCTAAACATGGTGAGAATACTGTGTTTGATTTTCAGTGAGAAAAAAAAAAAGCTCTCTGTTCCATCTCTTCCAGCTTTCCTGGTATATGAGCTCACTCACCTGCTCACTCACCCCAGGTATCCTGAGCTTCTCTTAGACCATATAAGCTGTGCTGATATGGAGACAGGTTGATTTTCAAAAACAGAGTGCCATGCTAGCCATGGCTCAAATCCAAGCCAAACTGTGTTTTTGTTTTCAAAGGATAGTTTAAAATTGCCAAAGTAAGATCTCAGAAAACTGCATTTGTGAAACGCTTTCAAGGTTTCTTCACAGTGACTGTTCACAAGTGAATATAGAGTGTATTTCATTCTCTAATTTCTTTTATTCTTGAAAAGGAATACAATTGGAATAAGAAATCAGAATTCTGCATTCTAACCAACTAAGGCTCACAAATAAGTAACATTAAATTTACCAGCCCACAAACTATTGTGACTGTGGTGCATCTATGTAAGATGTGTAATTATTAAGGCCTAGCTTATTAAGCACATTTGGAAATTGGCTGAATTGCTTGATTTGGTAAAAAATTACATGCTACATTTAATCAGCCCTCCTTTAAGGAACAAATGTCATTAAACACCACTTAATTAGCTGTTCCTACATCCCCACTGTGTGAAAAATTGTATCCTTGATGACTACAAAACATTTTTAAGGTCAAATGTGGTGAATAAAAATATCATTGAATGCCCTCTGGTAATAGTCTACATAAAAGTGCAGCTCATTTGCATTAATTGAAAAGATTAGTTCTGTAGCACAGTTAATCAGAATCTGATGTCTGTACTGTACAGATGGAGAAGACCTTCTATAGTTAAGCTTACATTTTCTTTTTTAGTTTTTAGTTGTTTATAAGTCTGTTAATTTGTCATGGTGGATAGATATGAAAATACCTTCTTGCTCTATTAATTTAAGATTCCTGGTTTCTACTACACCAATGTGCCATGTTTGGAGAGAGGAGAAACGGACAGTAAAAAGATAAGAATTGAACATTTTGAAAAAATAATTATTTTTTTCTTCTCTTTTTTTTTCTCTGTAACTAACATGATTTCTCTTTCTGTGTCTGCATAAGATCCGATATCCATCTCACTCTTTATCATTCACTCATTAAAGTTTTTCCTGCCTATTTACCCCCTCCTTTCTTCTCCCTGTCACTATGTAATGTGTGTGACCCTGAGACTCCAGCCTGGTTATTTCCCTGAGACCTCTAAAACTCCTTTTTAGAAAAGGTATGTCAAGAGCCAGATTTTTGGCAAGCTCCAGTGAAACAGTCGAATAATCTGAATCACCGGTGTCATCTCCTGATGTATAAAACAAAAGAGAGAAGGAAAAGGTGAGATAAGAGGATCAGATTTTATTTTTAGATAGGAAGCTATGGCAGGTGTTGTGGCTTGTGACAAAGATTTCATCTGCTCTCTAAGCAAACTGTGAGAGGGCTGTCAGCATGATCCCTGGCAAGAACTGCAGCATAGACCCTAGCAGGCTTGCAGACAGTCAGGTTTCCTTAGCTCGTAAGAATGAGTTCAGTATTACCTGAAAAATGTACCGAACCAAGGTTTTGCTGTGACATTTGGTTTCACAGGATGCACACACAACAAGACTATTTTTCTTCTTGATACATTCCTAGAGACATAACCACTAGGACAGTGAGCTTGCCAGGGATATTTAATGGAAGAGTTCTCCCTGACAGGAGATGCTCAGTGGCTTTATTTCTCTCTTGAGCAAGGAGTGAATGAAAATGTGGGAAGAATTATTTTATTCCACCTTAATGCCTCCTGTGTTTTGGGATTCTACAGGGACTTTCCTAAACTTTGGTATAAAACAAAAAAAAACCCACAAAACAAAACCCACATCCTGCAGTCTTACTTTAACTTAGCCTTTGCAATGCCCTTGGAGTTTGGGGCATTTGAGGTTACATTGGTACGTAAGACTTTAGTAACAGCTCTACAGGCTGGAGCAGGGGTTGTACCAGCCTGGCTCCACGTCAGGGAGGCTCATGGCACAGCAGCTTTCCTCAGAGGGCTCTGCTTCTTCCCTTTCCATCGCTTCGTCTACCCAATCAAGGAAACAAGCCCTGTTTGCTTCTGTTTAATTGACTGAAAACATATTTGTTATCAAACAAATATATCTGAGGGGATCATGTGGAGAGACTGTGTCTCATTTTCAAGGTTATTCTTGGATCTTTTCTTTAAAATTGTGACAACCCCTGAGGAACACCACTTGTCACCAATCTCTATCTGGACATTGAGCCGTTGACCACTACCCTCTGCATGCGACCATCTAACCAATTCCTCATCCACTGAACAATCCACCCATCAAATCTGTATCTCTCCAATTTAGAGAGAAGGATGTTGTGGGATCCGTGTTAAACACCTTACAGAAGTGCAGATAGATGACATCAGAAAAAGATGTTAAGCAGCGACGGCCCCAATACTGACCCCTGAGGAATGCCACTCGTCACTGGTCTCCACTTGGACATCGAGCTGTTGACCACAACTCTTTGAGTGCGACCATCCCGCCAATTCCTTATCCACCGAGTGGTCCATCCGTCAAATCCATGTCTCTCCAATTTAGAGACAAGGATGTCATGCAGCACAGTGTCCAATGCTTTGCACAAGTCCAGGTAGATGATGTCAGTTGCTCTTCCCTTATCCACCAACACTATAACCCCGTTGTAGAAGGCCACCAAATTTGTTGGGCATGATTTACCCTTAGTGAAGCCATGTCCAAATATATATATATATTTTTTTTTTCAACAAAGTTGAAAGATACAGTTTAAGGAAACACAAAACATGAAAATGTATATGAACAGAGGCCACACTCTCCTTTTCTATCCCTATGAAGGAGTGTCCCAGGCACATTTTTGCCAAGCAGGCAAGTTGATCCCAAATGTTCTTCAGTTTCTTACAGGGCAAAGGTCTAACCCCTGACTCCTTGTTATCTGCTGAGTTCTTCTGAAGTTAGCAAATTCCTTTAAGCAGGCCTTTGGCTCCATTTCAGTAAAATTCCCCAAAGACTCTAATAGGAGCGTTTCTAACTAATCTCTTCAAAAATAACTAAGAACAAATGCTGTGATGTTAAATCGTAATAGATTTCTCTTTCAGCAGCAGAGTGCCTTCAAACTGTCCCCCTGGTCTCATGATGATGAACCTTTGAATGTCATAAAATAACACTTAAGGCCCAAATATTTTGAGGCTTGTGGTGGGTTAACCCTGGCTGGACGCCAGGTACCCACCAAAGCCGCTCTATCACTCCCCCTCCTCAGCTGGACAGAGGAGAGAAAATATAATGAAAGGCTCGTGGGTCAAGATAAGGACAGGGAGAGATCATTCACCAATTACTGTCACGGGCAAAGTAGACTTGACTTGGGGAAATTAGTTTAATTTATTGCCAATCAAATGAGAGTAGGGTAATGAGAAATGAAAACTAAATCTTAAAACACCTTCCCCCCACCCCTCCCTTCTTCTTGGGCTTAACTTTACTCCTGATTTTCTCTACCTCCTCCCCCCAGTGGCACAGGGGGATGGGGAATGGCGGTTGAGGTCAGTTCATCACACAGGGGGATGAATGGCGGTTGAGGTCAGTTCATCACACGTTGTCTCTGCTGCTCCTTCCTCCTCAGAAGGAGGACTCCTCACACTCTTCCCCTGCTCCAGCATGGGGTCCTTCCACAGGGTGCAGTCTTTTGGGAGCAGATTTCTCCAGTGTGGGTCCCCCATGGGCTCACAGGTCCTGCCAGGAGCCTGGTCCAGCATGGGCTTCCCACGGGGTCACAGCCTCCTTTGGGCACATCCACCTGCTCCAGCGTGGTGTCCTCCACAGGCTACACGTGGATATCTGCTCCACCATGGACCTCCATCGGCTGCAGGGGGACAGCCTGCCTCACCATGGTCTTTGTCCAGGCCACAGGGGAATGTCTGCTCCGGCACCTGAAGCCCCTCCTCCCCCTCCTTCTTCACTGACCCTGGTGTCTGCAGAGTTGTTTCTCTCACATATTTGCACTCCTTTCTTCTCAGGCTGCAATTGCACAGTTTGGGGTTTTTTTTCCGCTTCTTAAATATGTTATCGCAGAGGCACTACCACTGTCGTTGACGGGCTCAGCCTTGGCCAGCTCTATTGGACATGGGGGAAGCTTCTGGCATCTTCTCACAGAAGCCACCCCTGTAGACCCCCTGCTACCAAAACTTTGCCACGCAAACCCAGTGCAAGGCTTAATAGTGAAATTATTTATGGTATGAACTCTTCCTCGGCTCTCTGCTTTTCTCTAATGTTCCATCTCTCTTTTCTAATGGCATCTCTTTTTTCCTTGCATATGTAGGCATTGCAAGCTTCGTCTGGATACTGTAAGCAAACATAACCTTCATGCAGTAAGTTCCTCTTTCTGATTTTTTGTGTGCTTGCAGTAAGCTGTGTTTGGGTTTTTTGAGTACTATAAAAATGTTTAAATTCAGAAATTACCTCAGTAAAACTCTGCTCCATTGTGCTCTGTGAACCCATTATTTTGTCATACATTATCAAAATACTGCAGAAACATTACTTTTATGCAGTGTATGCATAAAATAGATAATATGGTACAATTGCTAATGATTTCTTATACATATACAAGCATGTATGCACACAATATTGGATCTTATCCAAATGGCAGTGTTCATCTAATGAAAATCTAAAGTTTTTATTAGAAAAATGAACTTTTTCTAAAGATTTTCCTAATCTTTTGGCAATTTGATCTCAAAAGAATTTTTCACTAGAAGTATTTGACTTTAAAGTTTATGGTTTCTTTAATCAAATAAGAATATTTTGTAGACTTCATCTTCACTATGATCTTTTTAATTAAATCTATGGACTTTCCTTCCCACTGCATCACATTATTTAATTAAATGGCATTTAGTTAAAGGAAATATTTCCTCATGTCCAGTCTGAACCTTCATCACTGGGCTGTCTCCAATTTCCCAGCATTATCTTGTACTGTCAGGCTGTTGTTTATTAAAAGTCTAGACAAGGAACCACTGTTGCAGGTACTTTACGAACACAGATAAAATGTTCTACAAAGACAGGCACAAAATGAGAAGTATCTTATCTGTGGCCCTCAGCAGAGTAGTGAGCGGATATGCATTAAGTATTTCCCATTCTTATGAACTTTCATGCCTCTTCATCATGATTAAGGTATATTAACATAATATGAGGGAAGCTCTGAACTGTTATTGTTACTTTTGTACATGAGTTACAGTACAGTCTTCGCTATAAATGTAGTAGCTCTATTCACTTTCTAGAGATCAGTCCTTCTCCTTCCACTAAGATTAACATTATGTATTTATTTTTTTTAAATAAGATGAGACAGAACATGTAATTGATTTAAGCTTCACACAATCTTCTGTTGTGTGTATGTATCTGTCTGTGTATCATCATGATCTGGAGGCAAACTTTCTACTAATATAGCTGGATCTCGTTGCTGAAAATTATAAGCATCTGATGTGATTGAAATTAACCTTTAGACGTTCACTGATCACTTAAGTTATACTCTCCAGTCTGATTGGACCATGCCTGGCAAAGAAAAGAGAGAAAAAAAAAGATATTGTATTTGACCACAGGCTGTAACAGACTCTGTATTATGTAAATAACTAAAGCGTGCATGGAGGTTCACAGTCTGTATGGAAGAGGTATCTGGGAAGCTTGCAATCTGTCCCCAGCAGCCCAAAGTCCAAATTTAAGAACAAGTACAGCAAGAATATATAACAATTATTCTGACTACTTGGGTGCATGAACTGTAGGTACCAAGGTATGATTTCATTTGGTTACACAAGCATTTCAGGAATAATGTTTCCAAGACATTATTATTCCTGATGCATGACTCACAGCTGGGGCAAAGCAGGACAATTCAATGAAATATCTTTTCCAGTGGATTCCTGATAATGTCCATCCAGTAATGTGGAATACTATGAACATGGATTTTTGAAAAAAACCCAAACACATTCATAGGCATCTCCTGTGTGGCTGCTGAATCCGTCACTTCACCCAGGCGGTGAATGAGGTGGCTATCATGTTGTCATGGTTTAAACCAGCAGACAGCTAAACACCAGAAAGCTGTTCACACACTCCCCCCAGTTAGATGGTGGAAAGAATCAGAAAAAAAGGTAAAACTCATGGGTTGAGATAAAGACCATTTAATAGGACAGAAAAGGAAGGGAAAATAAAAATAATGACAAAAGCATATACATAAGTGATGCACAATGCAATTGCTCACCACCTGCTGACTGGTGCCCAGCCAGTTCCCAACAAGTGGCCGTGCAGCCCCCTGGCCAACTCCCCCCAGGTTTTTTTGTTCAGCATGACGTCACATGGTATGGAATACCCCTTTGGCCAGTTTGGGTCAGCTGTCCTGGCTGTGCAAAAGTCCTTCTAGTGTAAGCACTGCTCAGCAACAACTAAAACATCGGTGTGTTATCAACATTATTCTCACATTAAATCCAAAACACAGCACTGTACCAGCT
>NW_008794232.1:667939-668575 GCF_000699145.1 Aptenodytes forsteri
TCCATTAGGCTTCCGCACTGGCCATATGGGACTGTTAAAGGGTGAGCGGGTCTTGAGTATACTTCTGCACTGGCCATATGGGACTGTTAAAAGGTGAGCGAGTCTTGCTGATCACTCCTTGGATCTCCAGCTGATGAATCATCTTATGGATGGGAATCAGGGAGAGTCAGTTAATGCGATATTGCCGCCTGTGCACTGTGGTGGTAGCGATCGGCGCCCGTTGTTTTTCGACCTTCAGCAACCCCACAACAGAAGGGTCTTCTGAGAGACCAGGCAAGGTGGACAGCTGTTTAATTTCCTCCATCTCTGAGGCAGCTACATGAAAAGCCCACCAGTACCCTTTTGGATCCTTGAAATACCCTCTCCTGAGGTAGTCTATGCCAAGGATGCACGGAGCATCTGGGCCAGTCACAATGGGGTGCTTCTGCCACTCATTCCCAGTTAGACTCACTTCAGCCTCCCATGCAGTTAGCTGTTGGGATCCCCCTGTCACTCCAGAAATACAGATGGGTTTTTCCCCTTTGTAGCTTGATGGCATTAGGGTACACTGTGCAACTGGTGTCTACTAGAGCCTCATACTTTGTGGGTCTGATGTGCCAGGCCATTGAATCCACACAGTCCAGTAAACCTGGTTGT
>NW_008794232.1:670890-692842 GCF_000699145.1 Aptenodytes forsteri
CAGCATACTTTTTCCAAATATTTTACTAGTTTTTCAGGATTCTGCACTTGTTCAGGGGTGAAGTTCCAAAACACTGGGGGTGCCCACTGGCCTAGGCATTTGCCCATGCTATCCCACACAGCCTGTCACTCATAACTATTCAGCCTCAGGGCAGATCTCTGGGTGGTATTCTTAAATAGTTGTTTAACCTTAAACAAGATCTGAAACACATTTAGGAGACATAACAATAAGAACATGCTGGCTTGAACATCCCAGGAATATTAAAAATTCTCAGGAGCTATTGGAACTAGCCTGGAGGGGAAGGGGAAGGTGAAGGAGCCGGGGAAAGTGTCCCCCCTTGTCTCCCCCATAAATTGGCTCTTTGAGGAGAAAAGGTAAAGAGTGTAATTATTAATAGTTTCTGAGATATGGTTCCTGAAGTACAGAGATGATGGCAATGCTGAGTAAAAATGCCAGATTAGCATCACGACCGGTAATTTTATCATATCACAAGCCAGTGTTAAACAATACAGCAAATTTATAACCTTAATCCAGCCCCCAAAGGTGATAAACAGCACAACAGGGAACGTATACAGCAAGTAAAGTGTTACATAACGCAACTTTGAGAACAAGCAAAACAGCTCTGAGAGCAAGTAAATCAACATTGTGACCAGCGATTATTAACCTAATAATGAATGTTTATAACAGATTTGTTTTAACATGCTCTGGTCAGATCTGTCGTTATCTCAACCCTTCAAGCCCCAAGTTGGGTGCCAAAAAGGACTGTCATAGTTTAACCCGGCAGGCAGTTAAACACCTGTCCTGGCTTCGGCTGGGATAGAGTTAATTTTCTTCCTAGTAGCCGGTATAGTGCTGTGTTTTGGATTTAGGATGAGAACAATGTTGATAACACACCGATGTTTTAGTTGTTGCTAGGTAGTGCTTACACTAGCCAAGGACTTTTCAGCTTCCCATGCTCTACCGACTGAGAAGGCTGGAGGTGCACAAGAAGCTGGGAGGGGACACAGCCAGGACAGCTGACCCAAACTGGCCAAAGGGATATTCCATACCATGTGACGTCATGCTCAGTACCTAAACTGTGATGTACTGAGCCCCCAGAGGTGATAAACAGCACAACAGGGAACGTATACAGCAAGTAAAGTGTTACATAACGCAACTTTGAGAACAAGCACAACAGCTCTGAGAGCAAGTAAATCAACTTGATGGCAATGCTGAGTAAAAATGCCAGATTAGTATCACGACCAGTAATTTTATCATAACATAAGCCAGTGTTACACAGTACAGCAAAATTATAACCTTAATTGTACAATGCAATTGCTCATCACCCACTGACTGGTGCCCAGCCAGTTCCCAAACAGTGGCCGCGCAGCCCCCTGGCCAACTCCCCCCAGGTTTTTTTGTTCAGCATGACATCACATGGTATGGAATACCCCTTTAGCTAGTTTGGGTCAGCTGTCCTGG
The DNA here is from genome assembly GCF_000699145.1 of Aptenodytes forsteri. Classification (NCBI taxonomy): domain Eukaryota; kingdom Metazoa; phylum Chordata; class Aves; order Sphenisciformes; family Spheniscidae; genus Aptenodytes; species Aptenodytes forsteri. The sequence continues at coordinate 672,352 of NW_008794232.1, forward strand.
CTGTGCCCCCTCCCAGCTTCTTGTGCACCTCCAGCCTCCTCGCTGGCAGGCCAGTATGAGAAGCTGAAAAGTCCTTGACTAGTGTAAGCACTGCTCAGCAAAAACTAAAACATCAGTGTGTTATCAACATTATTCTCATACTAAATCCAAAACACAGCATTATACCAGCTACTAGGAAGAAAATTAACTCTATCCCAGCTGAAACCAGGACAGATGTCTAATATTTAACTAATAAGTTCCTTGATTATAATCCCATCCTGAACAATGTTATTTCTTGACAGAGCCTGCACATTTGCCGCTGTGTGCCAGAATATGGCATCTTTTATCTGATTTTGACTTTAAGACTACTGGAAACCCTTTAGTTTAATTGATGCTGATGAGCTACCCCATGAACAATAGCACTGAGCAGGACATTAAGATGCCAGAAAATAATGTTTTGTCACATTGCTCCAGGACGTATTGTTTTGAAAAAAAAAAAAAAGACAAAGCCAAGTCCCTCTCCCCCCAAAACAAAGAAATATGACCTTCTATCATGCTGTTCTGGTAGACTATCAGGTATCAGGAAAACTTGTATAATTAATTTGTCTTGTGATAATCAAACTGACCCTCCCTTCTAGTGTTGTTCCTGTGCTATTTTGGGGGATAGTCACTATGTACTCATTCTGTAAAAGATCTTTTTTACAGTGGAAAACAGTTGATTTATCTTCCTTTTATTTTAAGGGCTGCAGTAGATTTGAAGGCTGATTTATTTTGTCTGTATTAATATGGGCAACATCACTTGGTCTAATGATTAAGTATTCATGTCTGGATATAAATTACTTTCTTTGCTCTAGATAATAACAGATTATTTTTCACCCCTGCTATATGTGAATTATGAAAGATAGTTATTTCTTTAATCTCTAGCATATCTTACTATGAAAGGGTTTATGCATTTAATTCTGTTGGTTCAGGGAAGTGATCTTTTTAAGACAAACTAGGATGAATGTATAGCTGCTGTCAGAAATCTTTTTCCTTTTTAAACATACTTTAGAAGAAAGAGAAAAATGACACAAAGACAGAACATTTTTTTTGCCTTGTTTTCTTAAAAGTTAAATTCAAGTGGATACACAAAAGTATTTGGAAGCCATTGAAAACACCAGAGTATCTATTTGCTCAGTCAGGATATTTCGTTCTGCTGTGTTCAGTATCCAACCCTTCAGCAAGCAGATGAATATTCCTTCCCCTGAGCTGTCTGGTGAGCTAACCTTGTCACCAGGCTCTGAATTAGACTTCAGAAAGATGGGAGTTCAATTCTACATTGGGCTATGTGAAAACTCTGTAGCTTTGAACACTTCTTGTAGCCTCTATAACCGTTTCTTATATGTAGAAATTATGGTAACAACTCTACCCGGTCATGTGGAGAACATTTCTACTGCTCTTTAAGATGAGGAGAATTGTACCTAGTAACCAAGGTGACTTGATCTCCTTTGATTGTAAAGGAAACCAGAAGTTACTCAAGTATAGATATCTCTGCTGTAGGCAAGTATGTTTAATCAGGTGAATTTTACCCACAGTTAAGGTCTGGACGGATGGCTGGATCCTGTCAGCCAGTTCAATATATTGCTTTTAGAAACTGATTTTCTTCAGTAAGAGCTGATGAAATCTGCTCCTTCTGCTTTGATTCTCTGTATAAGGTATCTCCTCATACAGGCAGAAAGAACTACGAGCCTTTTGTTTACCTGAGAATTTGCATGTGTTCAGTCACATAGTATAAGCAACCTATCCACTCCAGTGTAGTATGTGATGTTGCACACTGATATATTTACCTCATCAATGTATGTTTGTCCAAGTATCTTCCTCCATCTTATTGGCACTGCTGGCAACCAAGAGGACATCATCCACACATTTTAAAAGTAAAATAGAGTACCAGGGATCTTTGCACAGGCAACAACAGCCACCTTAAATTCATTGCTTTCTCTTCAAATTAGGACTTTTTCCCTTGGGCACCATGATGTAGCTAATCTTAATATGGCCTACTGGTTCTCGAATTGAAAAAAAGGTCATTACGGAGTGCAAACACTGTTGGTAACATACTGCTATATTAAACTTCCAGATGTCAGCTTTGTCAGAGGAAGCCATCAACAATTCATGACATTGTAAAAACATTTTTCTTGCCGATTCATTTACAATGAAGTATTATGTTGCTCTCTTGACAGGTAATGCAATATTATGTTAAGTATAAATAAATCAAAAATACAGATGTACTTGCTTGAATTACGATGGCCACTAATGGCATTTGGGAAAGAAAAAGCAAATTTGAAGTCTGACTAATATCTTCGGTTACTCCTGCCTGGCGTTTCTGAGGTGCTCTGAGGTCTGCAGTAGCAGAATAGAGCTTCAAGGGAGCAAATGTTTGTGCTTGTTGGGCAACTCAGCTGGAGACACGCTCCCACACATTTGTTCTTCCTTTTTAAGAAGACTAATGGGAACTCTGGTATGGCAAGACCACTGACCCTCCTCTGACAATGAAATTCAGTGTTTGCCCAGGATGGTAGGGGAGTGGACCAGCCAGATTATCTGATTCTGAAGGTAGAGCAGCCCACCCACCCAAACTCATCTTGGTGCCCTAGCACGATAATCTCTCCCAGGCAACTGTTAGTGGTGATGCTGCTCAAAACCTTATCAGCCACAATTTGTTCCAAATTGATTTTTCTCTGCCAGTGGAAAGGACAGTATATACTACTAGATAAACAGATCTATCTTTAAGCAAATGTAACCTTTTAAGAGGAATTTGTTAACAAATAACCAGCATTTTTCTGATGCTATTTGCTTTTAGATGGATCCCCATAATTAGAATGGAGAGATCTTTTTCAGGGCTAATTCATTCCATAAGAAATGAAAAAGTGCAGTTAAAAAATGATGAATATTTCTTTGGAACAGGCTAAAAAGGGGTTTGAGCTGTAATATTTAAACTTGGTGATTCATGATAGCAGAATACTTAAACTGCATAAAATGTACTCATCTTTTGAACTTGTTTTGCTAGCATCTCAAGTGATGGATTCAAACATCTTCATAATCCACTAGTTTATTACAATCTCTTCTCAGTGTTTTGGAAGTACTATTATCTCATTGGCTTATTTATTATTATGTGTAATGTATTAAAAAGAGGGTGTTCTGTTGACCTTAAGCTCTGAAAAAGTAATATATGAGAGTGAAAAAGCAATAGTTGGAATTAATTATAGATGTAGACATGATGGAGGACTCTCTGCCAGTGTATATTGGCATAGTCCCATTGAAGTCAATAGAGTAAGACCAATTTACGTCAGCAGAGGAGCTGATTTAACAGGCTTTGGAAGATGTGCTGGGATTTTCACAAATGTGAAGAGAGAGACAGAGCACTGAAAACAGCAGACTGCTTGTTATTGTATTTGTATGTATGCTATTAACCTTCACACCTGTTTGTGTAAGCACTGCAACAGTAACTATTTTTTTGCAGGAAAGGTGCAAAATTGCAATGATATCAGCTGAGGGATTTCGCATGAATACAAAGCTTGTTGAAACCTAATCATGGTGTCTCATAAAATGGTAAAGCTCTTCTTTTCGAACATCAAAGAAGTACATCAAAGTGTACCTCCTGATGCTATGGAAGCTGTTTAAACAGATTCAACAGTTATCTTGTAATAAGCTTTGAAAAAATATCTGTGCATAAATGAGGCAGAATATTTTGAATCATGGGAACCTTTCTAAAATTACATGGAGTGAACAAATAGTAGGTCTAGTTCTTACCTCCCTTTCATTTTACTTTGGTATACTTCCACAGACTTCAGTGGCAATGTGCTGGATTTACACCATTAAAGGGTAGCTCAAAACAGGCATTGAAAGGGCAAAGTGACAGAAAAATTATTTCTGATAAATTGTAGGAGAGAAGAAGGGAATAATCGGATGATGTCTTTCAAATATTAGTAGAAAAATAGGGCTGATTTTGGTTCCACTCTGTGAGTCAGAGTGCCTTTTCCTCACGCTTTACAATCTGACTACAAGGAAACCTACTTAGCATGGAGTTTTTGGTGAAGAGACTATTTTTATAATGCAGTGATTCATGCCTCCTGTTTCATACAAAGTGTTATTTTGTGTTAAGCAAGGGGCTCAGTGTGGCAGTCTGGGTGCCAAAACTACCTATAGGAAATAGAGGCTTCCTATCTAGCAGTAGAAGAAGAACTTGTCCTACAGCCAAACTCCAGACTCCTTTACTGGGAAGAAAAAACTTTGGAAAACACTGTGCATTAAAAATCAACTTTGAAAATTAGCTGTTCTTATTTATTTTGTTCTTCTTTTCCTTCAAGCATGAATGACACTAGCATAAGTCAAAAGACTTAATTTGCAGTTAGGGGAATCTCTCTACTCTCTTTCCTCCTGTAGCTATGTGAACACAGAACTGGAGATGATGCCTGGAGTGATTGATCTGGTCCTCTGATGTTCCTGGCAGTTGCACAGAGCCACCTTAGCTATTTCAGAAGTGGGAGTTCAATGGGATATAGCTATGTTGAAGGTGAGGGTGGTGCTGTGTCTGTCACAGGACTAGAAGGGGCAGAGAGAAGAGTGTGAGAAGGGTGAGGTGGAGGACCCATGGGGGAAACCACAGAGGGAGAATGTGAGGTCTCTGTACCAGAGAGAGCCAGTCCCTGCTGTTCCATTCCTCTGGAAGCAACAAGCCAGACTTGACATGCAAGAAAGAGGTGGACAATCTAGAGCTGATCATGCATCCATATAATTTCCTCCTTTTCAGCATGTAAAGACTAATATCCCTCTTGGTTATCAAGGCCTCCATCAGGCAGAAATCCATGGGGCTTAGCTGTGCAATCATCAGAGGAGTTTGCTCCCTTAGCTTGTTTGTGTCTTCACCATGCATTGCCAAAGAAATTAGTATGATCCCGCAAACAGAAGTCTCTGAGTTTTAGTAGGGAGAACCTAGACTCTGGAATAATTGTCATGAAGAATATAACACACAAATGGGACTAGATAGGGAAAGAGTACAAAAGGGAATGTCTCTATATGGGTGCATATAGATGTCCATAAAAAGATACTTCATTAGTCTTGATAAAACCAGCTGAGATTCCCAGATTTCAGCTAGCTGAAGACATGGCCCTGTTGGTTTACATTCATAAGGGTGACCATATGTACAGCCTTTCTGCCATTTTGCATTTCTCTGATATACCACAACAATACATCATCAAAATACCATTCCTTTTATAATGTATTGCTGTGTTATGCTGTTAAAGTGACTTTGCTTGATGACACACTCAAGTAATACATCTTTAGACAGATGAACTGTGACAGCAGTCACCTCTCTGTCTGTCACATGCAAGGGAGTATGGGGAAATAAAAGACGTAGTGGCAGGGGCTAGGGAGAAACATGAGGCAGAACATGTGCCGGGCTTTGTGGAACATAAAGCACACTTACCAGGAAATACATAGGAAGTGACTTAAAGAGCAGATTAAATGGGCTTGTCATGGGGCCTCAGAAAGCATGTGGGTACTGCTTATCTCTGGTGCAGTAGCTTTAGCAAAGTCAACAGCAAGAAGTACCATGAGAAAATTTTGAGTATATTAAAGTGATGGCTGTGAAGAGTATTACACGGGGATGCAAAACATTGGATTCTTTTAAGACCAAGGTAATGCATTCAAGCTACAGCCCAGGAGACCCAGCTTCACATCTGGCTCAGTAAAATGAGTTTGGCATTGCAAACCCATTCCTCTGGCGAGTTCATCTTCATTCAATTGTTCTGTAGTACAGTAGTTCAGGACAATTAGAAAGTTGTGCTCAGGATCAAAGGGACTCCCTGCTGCTGAGTTTCTGAGTGTTAGCAGGGATGTGTGGGAGAAACTTGGTGATCTTAGAGTCAGGAGGTTCCTGCAGAAGAATGTGCATAAAAGATGTTACAGCAAGACACACTGAGATGCTCCCTTCTCCCTTTACTGAAAGAAAACAAAACAAAATTCAGGGAGAGGAGGCATGCAATTCAGTTCAAAGGCATATCCTTTTTTAAAAATTGCTCAAAGAGTAATGTCTTTCATTGAAAACTGGATAACTCACCATTGTAATTCATTGCTACAGGAAGGTGGTGTGTCAATACCACTGGGTAGCTTTGTAGATTTAAGAATAGAGCTGGATCGTGCCATAAACACAAATAACAATGGTATTACAACAGCAAGAGTACAACTATGAGAGCTATCCAATCCTGTTTTTAAGGTATAGTGTGACCCACTGAGGTTAGATAAAATTGTCCTGTAACATATCACACCACATAATCAGATTCACTATAATAATTTTGCAGTCTTTTCTGAAGCAGCTGCACTGACAACTGTTAGAGACGGACTTGCTCCAGCTAGTCCATTGATCTGTTCCTAGGTGACAATTTCTTTGTGCCTACAAATAAATCCAGGGAAGCTGCAAAAGCTGCCTAAAGTGCAAACTGAGCAATGCTAAGCTTAGAGAATCAGACTTTCACTATCTATTTTCTCTCCATGTATAATAAACTGAAGTAACATGACTAATAAATAATAAATGAATATTTCTTAGGTCTTATGTAGCACCTCGTATCAGAGCAGCTCTGAACACACTGAAGGGAATACATAAATTAATTCTTGTAGTATGCCATTGGGACAGATATGTTTGACTGTACACATTTCACAGCTTGCTAAACTATTTTGTGCTTTTCCAATTAGTGTAGTCCACCGTGCCCACGATGACAGAGCAGTCCCCTGCAGTTCTAGATGCCCTGTAAGCTCTGTGGTCCCTGCAAGCTGAGTGTACCATCTGAGTATAAGGCAAATGACAAGAATTGTGCACAGGCAGGTGGGAAGAACAATAAGCAGTAGAGGGCTGGGCAGGGATTTCTGCACTTGCACTGCCCAGCTAATTCCAAGTTTTCTGTAGGCATGCAGAACTTACGGCTATGGATTTCATCAGCACTCAACAACATAGTTATGGATCAGGAAAGTCTAGAGCATTTTTATTTCCATTGGAAATTACTATTTATTTTATTTATTTATTTTCCCCCACAAAACCCTAAAGTAAGGGAATGATTTTTATTCAAAAGGAAGTTGCGGAAACTACTGGAGAAGGTACCTTATTCCTTGCACCTTTACTTTTGATAGTCCATGACCTCAAGTGAAGTATATCTGCCATTATGTAACACAGTTAGGAAACTTGCTGTACAACTTTCCATCTTGAAAAACACAAACAAGCAAAAAATTTGGGCTGCAGGAGATGCCTAGTGATCTCTCCAGCTGACACTAATGAGTCCATGGGGAACATGTGCAACTCCACAAAGACTACATTTTTGTTGCAAGTCTTTCCAGCTCAAACCTTTCAGTAACACGCAAATTTATTTTCAAGTAATTTTCTTAAAGTTTTTCCTAAAAAGACAACTTTCCATCATACATGTATTGATAAGTTATTCATGGATCACACCCTTTTGCTTTTTTTGAAAGTGTGCAAAAAGCTGTAGTGGAATATAAGGTGCTGAGCTCTTGAAAATCTAGTCCCAATTATTTTGCTGTAGGTCACATAACAAGACTGTCACTTGCTGTAACTTTGAAACAAAAGGTAAATGAATAGGGACAGTTCATTGCTTGTGTTTCATAAAGCTGGGACAGAGCAAACTCCACAGCACAGCAGGACACATTTGAAAAGACAAAGAACAGGGGACATTTATTTATAAATTTTCACTTACTATTATAACTTGTCATAGTCTATGTCATGTAGAAAATGTGAACGAGAAGTTCAGTGAGTTCGGTGAAGCAGGTTATAAAGATTCCTTAAAAATATTTTCTTTTTCTTTGGCCAGTAAAAAGACAGAGGCTAGAAAGCTTTGCAATCTTAAGCCCCCTGTCTCCAGCCCCATTCCCCCATTTCAGGTTAAAAAACAGCCTGCAATCTTGTAGAGGTATTTTAGTGTTTTCTTTCTTCTGCTGGAATGCATTAATTAATTCCTTTGTACTAGGCTTATAAGAATTTTTTCCCATTTTTCATGAGGTAGTTTCCATGGTGGCCATAAAGCTAGAATTATTTTTGCTAGTGAATTATTTGCAAAATACAAATACATATGGAAAAATAAACACCTATGGCTATGACTTAAAAGTCACTTCAGTAGCCCAGGAACCAAGAAAATGCATAACCATGGGCTAATCTCTTTTCAGGAAAAATTTAAGTGAGTGCATAACTTTTCTCATCTGTCTAAATGCTTTTTTACTGAATTAGACAAAGGTCAGCCAGAGAGGATCAAACTGCTATTTACATAGTGTAAAATCAGGCAGTTTATACTTAGGTCAAACTCCTACAGCATAGTGTTCAGTAATTCTCCACTCCTCAAAATGTGAAGTGGGTATAATTACTGATGTAAGTAAAATCTACTCAATTTCTTCATCCACTTGCATACGAATAAATGAAAATGTTAATAAATCTGAAATAAAATTGTATTTATATCAAATAAATAAATCCATTATTATTGTATTGAATCTCAGCTGTATACTGCATACATATTTTCTGTCTTATAAAACATAGTATTATTGAATACCTGTATTTTTATTCATTTGTAATGCTGCAGTTAGGGTGGTATTTGTCTTCCATGTTGTTAACGTATTGAATAATTTATGCGCACACCAGTACCTATAATAATTTGAGATGCTCTGAGGTACCCTCCCTCTGCCTGTCCAGAAAAGCAAAGGTCTCTCATCGGTCCCGTAGGCTACCCACAAACCTCCTGTGCTTCTCTTGTACACCCCAAGTTATCTGACATGGTGCTAGATGTTGAGAAGCTTAAAAGTCAATGAAGTAAGTCTACAGCCAAAAAAACCCACCTAGGTTGTCTCTGAAGTCAGAGATAAAAATCAGCTTTTCTGGAAGCTGATTTATCTCACCCTGGGGGCCCGTTTTAGGACACAATGAATTGCCCCCTGGAAGCGTCTGTCTTTGACCACAGAAGGCTATGTGAGACGCTAAGAATATTTGTCCACTGTTTTGGTATGGAAAGAGTTTTCTTCCCTTGCAACTAGTTCTAAAGGAAAACTGGTTTGTTTTAACTGTGAACATCACAACCTTAGCACATTACTAATGTCTGCTATGTTCATATGCTCACATCACACCTTCATTGCTGTGTTGCCTATATGCTTTCTGGGAACTACGTGGCACCTTTATATCTGGAGTGTATATTTCCTTAAAATCTGCAGTACACAAAATAGGTGGGAGAGAAAATCAGATTTTATCTAACTCATCACATTCAAGGGGTTGCATTGCTGTCTGACTATCTTGTCCAAGTAAATCTGATGGCAAAGTGCTACGATGAAAGTGCTGCCTCTCTTCCTATCTCTTCCCCTCAAGAATTGCTTGGGAAGGGAGTCCGCCAAAGGGATGCTCTGTGAACAACTGGTGGAGCAAAGGGTAGGTAAATAGAAAAGACTAATGGGCACGCTCAAAGCATAGTTTTTCATATGTTGCATTTTTCTTTTGACAATTATTTCTTTATTAAAAAACAGTTATGTTACAGAGCAGAGAAAATTTGTAATTATAATACAGTACAGAAGTTCAAGACAATGAACTCTGTCAAATGCATCCAGGAGGAACTGAACAATTATCATGAACTTAAACTATGGTTTCCAGCACAGAGGGCAAAGATTACAGAAATAAAATAAAAGAAGGAAACTAGAAAACTTTTTTACTAGAAAAAAAGAAAGAAGGAAAACAAATTTTTTATATAATGTTTTGTGCAGTATGGGAGATAGAAGAATTTGATCTTTTTTCAAGGTGTCCCTTGAGAGCTGGGACACAAGTAGATGTTATAGATCGTCTGTGCTTAGTTTCTAACACTGTGCAAAAATACTGTGCAAAGCTGTTAAGTTAGCTAAAGCACCTATTGGAGAGGGGAGCAGCTAGAGGAAAGTACTGGTACAAAACCCCAGTTGTGGTGAGACAGCAAAGCAAGGCACAGCTAGTACAGTCAAACATCAAAAGGTCAGTTCAGCTTCAGTTCAGCTCTTGTGACCAACAAGACTTTAATGTTTAAAATAATGCATGAAAAGTACTGCAGGAAAGAGAAAGGAGCTGGTTGGCCTAGCAGATTACTACTGGTATAATTTTACTTTAAGAGTTAGTTATATAAACAGGCTGTTTTCTTGTTTACCTACCTTGTTTTCTTTTCCTCCCTTTAACTAAAAAAAAAAAAGTTTATTGGCCACCTGATTCACATTTGGTGAAAAGGGAAAATATGCTTACTTGAGTATTGGCAGGTTTAGTATAACAATGCCGGATTCTTTGGCAGGTTACAATGCCGGATTCTGTTTTGGGGTTTTTTGTTTTTTGTGTGTGTGTTTTTTGTTTCATTTTGGTTTTTTTATAGTGACCTCCTACCTCCTGACTTTTGTTTCATTTTGGTTTTTTTATAGTGACCTCCTTACATTTGACTTGTAACTAAGTGCTGGCAGAACCAGTTCTGACAGTCATACAATGCTGCTGTAGGCTGCTGAGGGGCACCCTCTGCTTTGGTGGTGGCATGGACAGACCTGGTGGTTTGATGCTGATGTGTTTTTTACTCACAAATGCTCTGAAATTCTGAAACTGAGTGAGCAGAAGAAATGGAACCAACCACATGGTCTGTAACACTGTACCTGAATATGTATTTATATACACAATGGTGCAGTATTTTCTCATCTAATCTTTCCTCAGCATTCCCTGTTCTTCCTTTAGGTTCTTTTTTGGCAATAGCTCAGCTATTATCTTTTCAGATGTGGCCCATTAATTCTTCTGTACGAATTCATGCACAGTCAGCTCTCCCGTGCTAATGACCAGAGAGGAATAATGGCTAATGCCCACTGAGAAGGATATGTATTGTTTTAGCTGCTTCTTTGATTTATTGACATTTCTCTGTACATTTCTGTATTTTCATTTTTTTATAGAATCTGAGAAAAGAAAGCAATTCAGAAGTAATCCAAGATAATGGTCCATTTCTGGTCACTGTAAAAACATGGATGTTCTGGAAAGGGGGAGAGGAGAGGTTAAGAAAGAAAAAAACAAAACAAAATAAAACAAAAAAAACAACAACAAAAAGCCAAACTTATCTACAACATTTATAATACCAGAACAAGAAATTGTCAGTAAATACATTAAAAACTAGAAAAAATGAAGTGATTTTTCTTATACCACATGCTTTAATGGCAGAACTTACTAGGAGTGGGTATTGTCGTTTGTGAAAGAAGATGAATTAACAAAAACAAACAAACAAAAGGACATAATTTTATCTAAGACTACCAAAGACTGAATCAGCTTCCAGTTCAAGAAATCCCTAAGCTACTGCTTACCGGAAACCGTGAGGGTCATGACTAAATCTTTTCCATCTTTTCCTTACCCTTAATCTCATTATTAAACGTCAGCTAACACTCGCCATCAGGCTAGGTGGATCCTTGGTCCCATCCAGTTATACTCTTGTGATGCTGCTTACTTAGCAGGTCAAAGAAACAGTCTGCAGAGTACTGACCATGAAATAAAACTGGTCAATGGGCAAAGGAGAACAAGACAAGAGCATATAAAATATTTAAGAAATTATTAAATTAAGAAATAAATTTCAATTTAATAAGAAATTATTAAAAAGAATTAAAAAATATTAAAAAGTCTTCCTCAGATTTAATTACCATTAGGGGTGGGGTTTCTGTGGTTCTGGTTCTAATTCCGTTCCTTAAGTAATGTGGAAACATTATTTTTCATTTTCATCCTTCCATTGCTGGATGGTATTGCTATCCATTTTTAAAAGCTTTCAGGTTCTACACCTGGACTGTGCTGCAGGCCATCTGGGAAGGAAAAATATTCTGTCTGGTATATAGCTTGCAAAGTGTTTTAAAATCTTTGAGTTAAATTAATGAATGCAGAGGATGTCATCATATATCGATGCTTCACCTTTTTGAGATTCTGACCTCGACTATCATATTTATAAATAAATGTCACAAATGACCATTTCAGAACAGAACGAAAAAGCTGAGAATTAACAAGAGCTTCCTGAAAAGTCAGACAACACATCAACTACAGACAAACAGGAGAGTGCCTTTTTTTTTTTTTCACTACATTAAAAAAATATTTACATTTCCCAATGCTGGCAAAGCTTTGTTTTGTGAAAGCCATGAAATTACTAGACCACTGGAGGAGGCTGCTGACAAAAAAGGTCCAGCTGCCTTTGTGAGTGACATGTCAGGTTATTTTATTTTCCCTTTGAAAAATACAGATTCAGATCTTGCATTGTTTCCTTTTATAGTTTCGGCCATCATAGTCATTTTTAGTTCAAAACGGCAACATAACTGTGTAACGTATCAGTGTAACTTTTAAGAAGCATATCTACAGAGGATTTTAGTGGCAACTTCACTGACTTCAAAACTCTTCTTAGCATACAATTTTTTTAGGTTGTCATGACTTTAAGAGGATTCTCTGTTCATCATTTCCACATCCCTGGACGTCTGCTTTATATGCAGCTGTCAAAACACTTGTTAGGAGCTAAACTTTCTGTACAATACAGTTTTTTGGTGGACAAGCTTTTAGCCAAAATAGTTCATTGAAGGTAAAAACAGAGTTGGCTAAAATCTGTCTTCAGCAATGTTGGATATAAGCAAAATAAACTAGAGTTGTTTTTTTTTTGTTTTTTGGTACTAATTCAATCTGCAAATTGGTATAATCTTTAAGCTGATTAAACGAGAAATTGCTAAGAAAAATTAAAAGTATCTAGCAAGATCTTTTCTTCAGGAGATATTGCTTATAGCAAGGAAGCAAAGGAATCCTATTTACAATTCAGCTCAGCTAAACATGAGATAAATCCTGCCCTTCCCAAAGTTATTATCTCTTCCTTCTTTCACCAATGCAGCCAACTTCATTTCTTTCACATGAGCCACCAAAGGAGAACCAAAGTAGAACTGAAGTTAACTTTTTGTGGAAAAAGGGCTAGAAACTGCTATTGAATCTTTTATGTATTTCCGCTGCCACAATAGCTGAAGTTGTGATAGAACAAGGCAAAAAGAAATCCCAAAACCCAAACCAACCAACGAACCAAACAAAAAAATTAAAATAAGGGAATGTAGATTTTTTTTTTCAACAAAAAAGGTCTTTTCAGATTAGTCCAAATGACTCAAGAATTAACAAATGTTCTTTCAGCCAAAAATTTTAGAAAAGGAATGAACATATAAGAAATGTTCTGTTCTTCCAGAGCGTTTCAATTCCTCTACAGTGTTTCTGTTTCTCTGGCAAGGTTTACAAGGGCCCTTTCATGAAGGTGTTTTGGAAAAGCATCTTCTGTGTCCTGTAGTCTAGTGAGAGGGGCACTCCAGAGAAAGGACACCCAAATCTCCTCTTGCAGAATTCAACCACTAAGCTGTCACTGATCATAATCAGCTCCTTTACCTCTAGCTCAGAGGTAGACCTCAACACGCAGGTGTCTGAGTGTGGAGCTGAATTTCCTCCCCTCAAATTCAAGTCAGATGAATCCCAGCCCAGAAATATCTGCTTACCAGTGTAAATGTCCCCTTTCGACTGTCTAAGTATATCTGATTTTCATTTCATTCAGATAAAATGTCTGTAATGTATGAAGTCCTAGGGTGTGACTCAGGTGCTTAATGTACTTGCCTAATCTTAGGCATTTAGTGCTATTTTAACTGTTCTAGGATATTTTGCTTGATCTCTAACAACTGGTCCAGAAGGATGTGGGTCTCCTGTAGGTCCTGCTGTTACTAACATTGGGATGGGAAAGGGTGGAGCAGATGAATTCCATCCCAAAAGTATTACTGCTTTACTCAGTGTAATATTAAAGCCAACCAAACAAAAAACCACCCCCCAAAACCAAACCAAGCGAAACCAACCAACCAACAACAACAAAAAACAAAACAAAACCCAAACCAAAACAAAATTGTGTTACTTAAGAAGTATCTAACTGGAATGGACCAAATACTGAAAGGACTCAAACCCTATCCTGCCTGGGAGCACGAGTCAGACTGTTTTTAGCTAACTTCACTGTTCTGAAACACTGTAATGCACTAAGAAAAGCAGCTTTTCACCTGCATCAGCCCATACAGAAACGTCTTCACTTGAAAAGTCAGTTTTTGGCTCCTGCTGTATTGGGAGATTCTCAAAGTAGCAGGGAAGATGAAGAGTTTTAAGCAGAGTATTCTGGTGCTGGTCAGGAGCTTGCTCAGCTCCTGCTTAAAGTTATACCAGACTAAATCTTACTGTATTTTCTCCACTGTTTATGTTCCTGGTCTGTAGATTTTTAACACTGAACTTTGACCAGAATCCACACCACTCCCAGGGCTGGCAGTGTGAGTCTGGTGTAAAATCTTTACCTCTATAATAATCTGCAAGCCACAGAGTCATTCTTAGTGGGTCTTTTCCTCTTTAAAGTCTCCATTACATTTCAAGGAGGTGAGGGGGTTAAGTACACCTTGATGCAATTGAGAATCAGACCTATTCTTTTTTATATAACAAATTGTCTAAATTATAGAAATGGGAGAACAGATAATTATTTATCAAAAGGATAATTAGGTCCAGGAAGAACACACTGCATCATCTTAATGACAAAGCAGGTAATGCTGCTTTATCTATTTTAACTTATGAAGAAGTTGGCTTTGTGAACATTTGACAAAATAATATATCTTTGTGCAATTTCAAGTTTAAGTGGGTCTCAGTTGCAGGTTGAGAGGAACACAAACTGTCTGTATCCATGTTTAACTAGAATCAGACATAATGACCGTTTAGAAATCACTGCTTATGGAAACTATTATGTATTTATGTGGATTTTTTCATTTGTACTTCTCTGTCATATATACTCTTTCTAGTGGGCTGCTATGATGTGGCTTGACTTTCTCCTGTACTGCTTTCACTGAAGTACTGGATATATTAGTATACGGATACACAAATGATTTTAAATCTACTTTTATCCAAATCAAAAGAAAAAAACTGAAAAAAACCACTAGTAAGGGAGACAGAAAATTCTCCAATTTTGATGTATTCAAAGCTACAACTTACTGGAAAATATGTTTTAGTAAAATTCACATTAGGAGGCTGAATGCGGGGTGAATGAACAGAGTTCTTTGACTTGTAATGGGATCCTTCTGGCCCTAAATACTAAGGATTAAAAAGTCACCAATACTTGAAAGAGCCTCCACAGAGCTAGATGTGCAGATGTTTAGTAGCTAAAAAGTGGATCTGCTTTTTAAAGACCTTTTCTCTAAATGTGTAACCTGAGCTTATTAGGATGTTTAGTTTGATTTGAATCTGCTCAGTTCTTTTTTAATACCTCAATAAGGACAAAGCTCACCTGAGAACGTTGCTCATATTTCAGTGTTGAGATCTTTTAAAAACTGCATGCATAAGATCTTTGGATACAGAACATTTCAATCTTGAAACTGGAGAAGTGACTTATAATAAAGAGAAATGAAATAGCACAGCTTGCTCCTTAATGTTAGATTGCAAATCTGTGACACGGATTTTGACATGGTTATTTATACCCCAAGGAAGCTTGCTCTTTGCAAACTATTCCAATGAAGGGAAAAAAAAAAAAGATCTATGAAAAGAATAAGGCATTTGGACACAACAGCGTTGAAGTGTGTGGAGAAACTGGGAGGTGAAGCCTTGAGGACCACAAGAAGCAGTCATAGAATCATAGAATATCTCGAGTTGGAAGGGACCTGTAAGGATCATCGAGTCCAACTCCCTGCTCCTCACAGGACTGCCTAAAACTAAACCATATGACTAAGAGCATCGTCCAGAAGGTGTTTCTTTCCCTCTCTGATACAGTTTGGATCATGATCCAGTATTCAGGTAAAGTGAGTTGCAGTAAGTGTCTGTATTCAAGCTGACGAATCCTGTGGGTTGGTTCTGGCCCCTCTGGGAAATCCAGGGGGACTGAGTACATGTTCATTCACAATATTCAGGATTCATCTTCAACAGGGTTGTGTGATTGCTGAGAAAAATGGGAGTAGACAGAGAAGCATTGTGTATATTTCTGCACACCTTTCTGCCTTCAGTAAGTCACAGCTACAGAAGCCTATAGGAGGGGAGAGAGAAAAAAATGGAGAATGAAACTAATGAAATTAGTTGGGGAAAAAGGCAGAAAAATTGAGATAGATACACAGAAAAAGAAACAATGAAGCAGATATGTAAGTTAAAGAAACTGGGTTAGACAAAGACTAATATGTGCAAGCTAAGGAGAGAAAGCAAATGTGATTGCCCAAAAGAAGAAATGTGGAAAAAGCATGCTGTGAGTCAGGGAGGTATAGAAAAGGGTTAGATAAAGACCCACCTGCAGAGACAACCACGCACACATCAATGGGGCGACATGTTACTTGTAGACAGAGATTAAAAGTACCTTGAAGGTATGAGAAGAAAACTTCCTTGCCTTTCTCTGTCACAGAAAAAATTGAGAAAAAAGACCTGAAGAATGCTAATAAGATGATGGTGAATGAAAGTCAGCAATACAACCAGGCTTAGAAAACATGTTTATATCATTTGACATTAATATCAGCAAAGTGTCTATGAAAGTGATAGAGAATACATGTACTACCCCGTAAAATGCCTGTTTCATGTTACTCACTGTCCCAGATGGCACATTTTTCTCTAATTCCAGAGCCGATTGTGGTGAATACAGCTTCATGTTTCTAATATACATTATACTACCAGGAAATAAAACAGCCATCACTTAGATGCGTAGATGTAGATGGTACAAGTTTCAGTGCCATCCTTTAAATTACTGTAAAAACACAGGGAACTAACTGTCGAACAAATAAACATTAGCATAGAGGGTATCATGGGGCTCTGGTGATCAGTAGCAACCTTTTAATCTCTGGGTAACATAGTTCAATACCAGTTCAAGTGAGTAATAGCAAAGGAGTCTCCCTTCTGGAAGCTCTGTGGCCTGTGTGACTTAAATTGGTGGTTTCAGCTCACATCCCTGTAGACGTGTTGCCACGGTTAGGAAACATCAACGTTATAGCTGAGCTGTCACGGGAACATGTTATCCATATGCTTTGGAAACAAAAACCTTAGAGATTTATGAAAGGGGTTGTGGCAGTGGTGGCTGAGACCTCAGGGCCAGATGCCAATGCATCTGTATTTTAAATACAGATGAAAAGGCATCAACTGCTCATGTAACTGAGGTCACAGAACACATGCAAAACAGTAATTTGTTCCCCCCTGAGGTGTGAAATCTTCACAGTGTGGTTTATTACTATCCTAATGAAACCAGCCCAATTGCTATTAAGTGGAATTGAAAGATGCATTATAATATTAGCAGAAATTAAAGGATTTACTGCTTTTTTCCCCCTATGAATTTCTATGATTTGCATAGTCTGACTGTAGTGTACTTACATCTGTTGAAATGGTTGAATGGATTGTAATTCAATGCATTGAAGACATGTTATTGTTATTTATGTGGTACCATAGGCACGTCACTTCTACTCTTGACATTTTTACCCCAAAGAGCTTTTACTTTAAATAAGACCCAACATGCCAGGGGATACTTAGAGCAGTGTTGGCTGATGGAGGATGGTGGAGATTCACAATGAACAGAGGAAGTGTGATCCTTTTTGCAGACTGTTTATTGTATACCTTTACTGAGATTTGGCTTTAATGGTCCCAATTAAAAAAGAAAAAAAAAGGACAAGGAAAGTTCCGTACCCAGTTCCTGCTTGTATGACTGCTTGAGAGAAGAGGCAAATCTGTGCATTGTACCCAGTTCCTGCTTGTATAGAATCATAGAATCATTGAGGTTGGAAAAGACCTCTAAGATCACCGAGTCCAACCGTCAACCCAACACCACCATGCCCACTAAACCATGTCCCTAAGCGCCTCATCTACACGTCTTTTAAATACCTCCAGGGATGGGGACTCCACCACTTCCCTGGGCAGCCTGTTCCAATGTTTCACCACTCTTTCAGTAAAGAAATTTTTCCTTACATCCAATCTAAACCTCCCCTGCCGCAACTTGAGGCCATTTCCTCTTGTCCTATCACTTGTTACTTCGGAGAAAAGACCAACACCCACCTCGCTACAACCTCCTTTCAGGTAGTTGTAGAGAGCGATGAGGTCTCCTGCTTGAGAGAAGAGGCAAATCTGTGCATATACTTACACTACATCTTCTCTGTTAACTTTCCTCATCTCAATGATTTAGAGGATTTAGTGTAATCACTGTATGTAACAAGAAGAAAAGGGATTTGATAATGTTTTATTTGCACTGCAAAGCTGGCCCTAGACAGAAAAGAAAACCCATAGCTTGGCTGTGGTCTTGAATTACTGAGGAGGAAAAATTTAATAGAATAAAAGGAGGGACATGTAGAAATTTGTTTCGTAGCCATTGATTTTGGGGACAAAGGAGAAATTCCTTTTGGAAGTAATATATCAGCAAAAATATCAGTCAGCAAACAAAAAGGAACTTTCTTTAATAAGTGCAGACTTCTGTAATAATCATAGACAGGAGAGAGTTATGATTGAGGAAAGAAATATTAAAATACCCTAAGTGGACTATGGAGAGAGAGAATTCCTGTGTCTCGCTGCCCTATACCCTTCTGGGAACATCTTATGCTCTTATTTCTTCTTTCGTCAGAGATACTGAGCACCTTAATTTGTTATTAAAGCTATTGGTGGGATTTTTATCACACTTTAGAAATTGAATCTTTCTTGCCACTTGAAATTAACACAAAAATTAATAAAACTGAAATGGTAATAAAAAAAACACAAAACAGACCAAAAAAAAGAAAAGACCACAGGAAAATGAGACTAAGTACCTACTCATTATTTTTATTAGTCATTATTACAGCCAACAAATTTAACAAAAAACTCCAGCAGATTTTTCAGTGTTGTTCTTCATCTTTGCAAACAGGCAAAAAGGGAGGTAAGACCACATCCTATTTTTTGGGGGAGGGGCTGAGAAAATTCTGAGGCAAATCTAAAATAATATTCAGATTGAGGAGAGTGGTGACCTGAATCTGGCTAATATAATGCAAAAATTTGATTCATGCTAAATCCCAAAAAGGAACATGACCTACAAATTTAAAAAAGGGAAAAGTAAGAAACCTTGAGTGCTTTCAGAGGCTAAGGAACTATGCTGACCAGTATGTGGCCAAGAGTCAAAAATCTTTCAAGAAGACATGAGAACACTGTACTTTAAAAGGATAAATAATAGGCTATAAATAAATGGTGTATTAGGCAAAAGATAGTTTAAATGGATTTAGAAATGAGGTCCTCATTAGGAAAATGTCAACTATTGCACCTTCTGCAGGTACAGATGCAAACAGAGGTTGAAAGCACGATTTTATTCTGTACTTCTCCCAGATGCTGGTGTTGACTGCCTGAAATGGGAAAGTAACCCAAAGCCATTGGAGACAATGGTCTCCTTCTGATTAGTTTTGGTTTGGTCCCCAAAGCTTACAATAAAGACCAAAACTTAAGTCGATTGGGATAAAATGCTGCACGTACTGAAGAGGAGTGAAATTCATCTTAATTTCAGAAGGGCTACAATTTCATCTTTGGTCAAAAAAGAGTTTGATTTGGAGCTCAGGGAGAAGGAGAAAAGGTCAGAGGTTGGATCTAGTTGAAAAGGGGACAGAGGCCGAACGTAGCTTAAACTGCATTGTTTAAACTTTCTTATTACAGTTCCTTAAGGAGCCCAATTAATCAGTTGCATTGTACTAGAAGGATTTTGTTTCTGAGCACTAAACTCTGATTTAAACTTCTTCTCATAGCTCTGAAATGCATGATACCAGATTATATTCCCCACTGTGATTATATCTATCTGTCTATCCATCTATCCATCTATCTATCTATCTATCTGTCTATCTACCTACCTATCTACTCATATCATATATAGGCATTATTGTGTGTGTATACATATATGTGTACATACATAAATTTTGTTGGTTCTTTGCTATTACATGAGTATTTCTGCTTTCTCTCTCTTTCTATGCTACACCAATTGAGGCAAGAAGGAACAAATACCATTAAAATTATTTATTTTTCAGTACCGGTGAGCATCATGGTCTGTAGACAGATAGTCTGATTAAATTTCTCCTAAATGAAACTTCAAATTCTGGAAGTGTCAATATTTCTGTGACCTGGTATTACATTTATTTATTACCACCTACTATTTACCTTAACATAATGTTTAGGAGACTCATTTGTAATAAAAAAATAATTTAAAAAAATACATTAATATAGCCACATATCAAGTTTCCAGTATATTTCCAGCAAGTTTCCGAGTATTGTTGACAGCCTTCGTCGAGTGTTTATGGGTAAGGATGAGGGGGAAGGCCAACGAGGCAGATATCCTGCTGGGAGTCTGTTATAGACCACCCAACCAGGATGAAGGGGCGGATGAAGCGTTCTACAAGCGACTGGCAGAAGTCTCTCAATCGCTAGCCCTTGTTCTCGTGGGGGACTTCAACTTCCCGGATGTCTGCTGGAAATACAACACAGCAGAGAGGAAGCAGTCTAGGA
>NW_008794232.1:695078-697789 GCF_000699145.1 Aptenodytes forsteri
GTTGGGTCGACGGTTGGACTCGATGATCTTAGAGGTCTTTTCCAACCTCAGTGATTTTATGATTCTATGATTCTATGATTCTTTAAAAAGATAGTATCTATATTCTCCAGACTAGCACAAATATTTGCTAAATCTTAGAATATTGACTATAAAAGCAAGTATGTTTTAAACTTCAGTAGAGTTACTGGCCAAGAAGAATTTATCTTGTGTACTCATTTCATTAATCATGAAGTGTTGCTTTTAAAAACAATGTCCTTTATGTGGAGTTAAATAATATTTCCTTCTCTAATTTTTACATTCCTTGTGCTGCTGGTTGGTTTCCCTCACAAAGCACGTGCTTTGATTACCTTTGCTGAAGAATGTTCTTACACTAGTCAGTACTCTATACGTGGGATGGGATGGCACACTCTACCAACACAGAAGCAGTCCTGAAAGAAAAAAACTAGTTGAAAATTTTCCATGTCATGGGTGTATTCTGCAAAATGACCATTTAAAATGCAAGTAAGCAAGCAAGCAAACAAAACCCAATTTATTTTGTTGCACTTTTAATGATTATTCAGATCTTTCTCTTATGATTTTATTACTTCTGTTTCTAATCATATAAAGTCAAATATCACTAGTTTGTAATATTTCACAATGGAGAAAGAAACCTGAAATTTCACTGTTTCCCACAAACCCAGATGTTGAAACCTCAGCAGTTTCCATGTGATGAAAACTGTATTTTCCAGCTTGTTCAATTAGAGTGTATCATGTTCACAAAAACTCTCCTGTAGCTTCTTCCATTATTGTTTCTCAAAGCTGCAGTTGAATGTAGTTTAAACCATGAGTAACTGGTTAGCCACTCTGCTTACTCCTTGAAACCAAGTCTCCAGTTACTAATTGCTGTTTTCCCATCCACTTTTTCCTAGGAGATTATGAGAAGGTGGTGTAAAGTGGCCAACCTGTGCTTTTTCCATTTGTTGTAGGGCTGTGTAGTAAGTAAAGATGTCCTTCTCTGAAGAATGAACAGTTTTTATTTCTGTGTCCAGAGCACAGGGAAGTGCTCTTGAAATTATCTAACTTTGTTTTCTTTTTAGATGGGCAAAAGGAATGAACCAAGCCAAGACGATCACCCAAAATTCAACTTAAAGTATGAAATATTTTTTATTGTTGTATATGTTGTAGCATTTCAATTTTTTCAGCTTTTATTTCTATACTGTAGAAATGAATTAAGATATTCTGTCCATTTCTTTCTACATCTTTCACAATTTTCCAACAATGCTAATTTATCCATTCAGCTTTTCACTTTTCCAAGCCAGTGTTGTATGTGTGGGTTGCCAGGTAATTTTTCCAAGCCAGTGCTGTATGTGTGGGGTGTCAGGTAATTAGTGATAAGTACAAGGCAATGATTACTATAAAATGACAGTGCTGCCTTTTTGGGCTTCCTCATAGGTTTATCAATGCTTTCACCATAAGATTTAATATAAGCAAATACCATATCCAGAGTGTCCAGCACTACACCTCTGTCACGGATGGAGTGAGACTGCACTTCACTCATAAGAGAAGCAACAATACACTTTATTGATATAAAACAGTGAGTTAACAAAGTTCAATGGTAAATGCGACAATGGTTTAACAAGATTTGATGGCAAGATACACTTGATTATTTACTGCATAGAGGACAGGGTCAAACAAAACTGTCAGGGAGACCCTCCCATTGAGCCATGAGGTTCAGAAAGGACCCCCTTGCTTCCTAGACTCCTTCTCAGAGAGGAGTCTAGGTGCGGCTGGATCCAAACCTAGTCCCAGACTTGGTCAACGGTTTATGTCTAAAGGATTATTATATATGCGTAATTAATCCTTTATATCACTTAGCTAAGATTTCAAAGTTTAGCATGCTCTTAGTTACTTACCGAGGATCTGTTGTGGCAAGGAATCTCTCAACCTCGAGGAGTAACCTTGAGAGGCGTCCCTACGCAAGGGGAGATCCCGCCGTGCAGCCCACTGCCGTGCAGGAGAGCTCAACAGGCCCTGGGCTGTCCATTATTTATAGAGTAAGACGATTGACTTATAGTCACATTTGCATATCAGCGAGTCGTTTGAGTCACTGCTCCAGGAAGCCCTTGGCTACTGTGTTGCCATCCATCCCCAAAGTCCAGCATAACCTGGATGCAGCCATCACGACCCCCACTGGTGGTCATTGCTTACGCAGGGGCGGGGGGGGGGGCACACAGCCACAGCCTCACATTAAAGAAAAATCATCACTGCTCAGCAGTTTACAAATGCTACATGGAGTCGTTTGAGTCACTGCTCCAGGAAGCCCTTGGCTACTGTGTTGCCATCCATCCCCAAAGTCCAGCATAACCTGGATGCAGCCATCACGACCCCCACTGGTGGTCATTGCTTACGCAGGGGCGGGGGGGGGGGCACACAGCCACAGCCTCACATTAAAGAAAAATCATCACTGCTCAGCAGTTTACAAATGCTACATGGTAACAGCAAAAAAGTGACCTCAGTCTCATTTTTGGTGGCTCTAATATACCTTTTCATTTAGACATGCTAAAATTTTCAAAGCCAGAAGATGCAGACAGTTCAGTGAGAGTTTAAGCAGCAAAGAATAACTTAGCCCCACAGTCCCATTTGTGCACTGATGCTGCAATAAGACATACTTTTCCTATTCAGATTTTTCAGTGTAATCTGTTAAAAAAAAAGATGCTGTTTCAGGTTTACTT
>NW_008794232.1:698038-707200 GCF_000699145.1 Aptenodytes forsteri
AAAAGAAAAAGAAAAAGAAAGAAGAAAAAGAAAGAAGAAAAAGAGAAAAAGATAAAAGAGTTTGAAGAATGTTGGAACTTGCACGAAAAGCATGTGGAAGCAGTGCAGAGATTTCTTGTAGCCGGGTTCCTCTCCTCTGCCTGATCCACTCTTGTTTGCATATGACCTGCAAACCTCTTTAAAGAGAAAAGAATACAAATAGGAGGAAACACACCACAGCAAGCAAAAATTAAATGGAGAGGAAAAAAAAAACCAAACCATCACCACTACTTTTCTGAAGTCTTTCTTTTTGGAAGCCAGGAAGCTTTTTTAAGTGCTACTTTACATTAGAATCCATGCAGTCAACCTATGTGAAAATGGGAGAGCTCAGAATAAAAGCTTTCTCCAAATTGACAAAATACTTTGATCATTTGTTTCAAAGCCAGCCTGGGTTTCTGAGTGGCATTTGCCTTATGCTGTAGACACTCCTCTACAATTCAAGACATACACACAAGATCACTGCTGCAAAGATAGTCACCTGGTATGAATGCCAGCATTCCCATGTGACAAAAAATACAAAGGCGGGGAACACGATTGTGCTACATCAGACTGACTGATGTAGCAAGTAAGCTTGGGAAGGGGAAGAAATAAATAGGACTGTTGTAGCAAGATTATCGTGATGAAATGAACACCTGCTTTGTTTGCCCTTTGCGTTACTGGATGTATAAAAGTGCTTCTGCTTTCTTCTGCAACATTTGAGTGCTTTTGTCACACCACTTCTTACATGTCCTCCAAAATCTCAGACCTCCTTTCTTGCAGATAATCATGCTCTAATTCAATGGGGCTATTCATGTGCAGGAATCAGTACATACTTGTGTATTAGCAGCATCAGAGCCTTAGGTGGTAAGCTTTTTGGGTACCTTTGTTGCAAGTGCTGACTCTCAGTAAGTGTCTGTGCAAATGCAGTACAATGAAAGCCTGGTTCGGTTCTAAGGTCAAGGAGAAAATGTAGGCACTTCAGTATCTCTCCACTTAGGTGACAATGCAAGCAGCAGTTCTGGATGTTTTGTGCAGCAGTTCACAATCTGATTGCTCATGCTCTAACATTTATTTGGATTTGACATTCTCTCAAGAAGATTCACATTCACCACTGAGATTTGCTCCCTTATGGGGAGCAAATGCCTTCACAAATTCTTTTCTGCTTCTTGACTTCCTGTTCAGATATGAATGATATGCTCCCAAATCTATGAAAAAAAAAAATTATAGTGATAGAAAGGTGTCTATTTCCATAACTTATTCCTCCCTTTTATTTAATGCATTTTCTGCCATCTTGCTTGACTGAAAGGGTGCGACGAAGTTGTCTGAACAGAAACATCCAGTGCTGTTTGAGATGTTTATGTCATCTTGTGTGGCTTTCAACTGTTGCTCTTGCAGCATACAGGTCTCATATAGGTCATGTGTTATGTCTACTAGCACACACAGAAGTCTGGGATACTCTAGGACGTCTAGTATGAATGAGATGACTTATGCTTAGGGAGATGACTAATGCCCAATTTCTAGCTACATTGCTCATAGCCCTGCGTTTGCTTTGGAGGAGGGTCAGGAGGAATCTCTGCAATATAATATATATTCCTCACTGTGTTGCAGGTTCATGCTGAGAAAGATTTGGAGACATTAATTTTAAGGTGTCATCAAGGTGTTACAAAAAATTCCACATTTCACGCTAGACTCCAAGATACCCAATAGTCATCTTCATCAACTTTTTAACTGGACGCATAGCAGTGAGTCTGGAAACAAAGACAATTTTAATGAAAACAGTCTACAGGCATAATGTTTTATCATTCTTAAACTAGAATAAAACTGACAAGAGGTTTTTCCAAATGAAAATAGAGTCATTTGTTTGATGGCAATGAAGAGATATTGAACTACTTCCTGGCTGCTCTTTGCAATTTGTAGTACTTGGAAAGTCTTAAAGGAAACTTGACAGTGACAAATAGACATTTCTAAAATGTCAAGTAATTCTAAACATGAATTTTCATTTATTTATAGACTTACTCTGATATCTCAAATGTTACAGAGTTTCCTGTAGACAGTATTTAGCTTCCTATTATGAATTTTCAAAGTCTCAAATACATTGACATCTTTCATGAAGATAATGTTACAGTGGCACATTTCACAAATAAATTATATAAAATTAATGGTTGGCAATTTTTCTGAATGTATTTTTGATACCTGAAACCACTTTCTAGAGGAATTACTTCCTAAAAAAAAAGTCGCCACTTCTCTGAGAAATTGTGAAATCCCATACTGTCACATAAGGATTAATTGATAACACTTCTGAAATAAATATATTCCCTTTAATGTTAGCCAGATGATGACTAAATAAATGCAATATACAACTGTAATGTAAATTCAAAATCAGTAAATGAAAATCTTTCAGTGCTTTTCAGTTTCCTGTAATTTCAGTTTCCTGTAACTTTAGTGACAGTGGAAATTTCTGACTTGCCAAGTTTAGAAGTTAAAAAAAAAATTGTTAGCCTAAAGGATGGGGCTTTTATGCTGGAGTAAATATAAAACTTCTTATGATACTCTCTTTTACACTCCAGCATAATTTAAAGCTTTCATATGTATCAGAAATAGTGTGGCCAGCAGGATTTATGTTCCTCCTAAAACTGTGTAATAAAAAGAAAACTCAGAATTTTTCATTGAAAAAGATTTCTCTGTTTTTGTATGAAAGAAGAGGTTGATGTCTTCAATAAAGACAAGCTTCAACATGTCAAAGCAGAAATATTTTTTCTCATGGTGTTGCAGACAATTTTTTAAAACATATTGAAGTAGTCATTATACAATATGGAAAGCATGGCCCTACCTTTTTTCTGTAGACTGGGCCTTCTGTGTGAAATACAATGCCTAGATGTGTTAAGTACATCAGACAGAGGTGAAACCCTGGGTCATGAGGAATATTTTTTTTTTTTTTTTTTGAGGTTCAAAAATAATAAAACATAATTTTTCTAGAATTAGATTTTTTTTCCCCAAAACTTTTCTTCTTGTGGGAAAAACATTTTGATGAAAAATTCCTGACCATTTTTTTTTTTAATTCTCACAAAGGCAGGGTACACTTCCGATGCATAAGGGCATGAGAATGGCTCCTGTGATAAATCAAGCACAATAATTCCTCCTATCTTCTTCTCTGGGATAGTTACAGAAATGGATATAATTATGAATAAATCCAACCAGTAGAAAGTATATCTCTGGATCTCCATTTAAGAGGAAGGAAACTGGCTTATAACAGCAATTCCCTGAAATTATTTTTGTGATACACCTTGATTTTTTGTGTGTTTCTTTGGGGAACAAAAGTAGTTAAGTTACTGTGCTCTGTTCTTTATGTCTTGTTTCAGCCTGTCACAGAGCTTTCTTACACTGAAACTGCCTAAGCCTTCCTTTTGCTAACACATATTCAATATTACAAAGGATGGAAAGAGGAAATAAAAGTTAAAAAATGGCATTAGCTTTAAATGACCTGAAACCCCACAAAACATTAATTGGACCAAACCTGAATGAAACTGCTTGTCCTAATTGTACACTTTTCAAACATGGTACAAAAGGCACCATCGTGTCCTCATTGGGTTCCCCCTTGTCACTGTTCTAATGGCTTTCTGCATTAAAATTTCTAAATGGGTAAATGCACTAAGTTGTTTACAAATTTCAGATGGGAGAAAGAAGGACAAAAGTTAAAGAAAACAACTTTTTGCATATTGTCTTTCATCTTAGCTGAGTTGGAACATTTCTAAAAATTTGGCTTTACAGTTTTAAAAATAAATGGTTTATATAGGTTGGGGACAGGCAAACCCACAGGACAGATTTCTAGGAGCTGACATGCAAGAAGCTTGTCCTATCAGCCATAACAAGGTTCTGTCAGATTCTTTAGAGTCTCTTCTTCCAGAAGTTATTTAATAATGATTTTTAAAATGTGACTTTGGCTACCAAAGACTCTGAGCGTTTTCCCGTTTCATTCCTGTTATGCTGTATTCAATGGTCTTTTGACAATTCAGGTTTCTTCTAATAAGACCAGATGATCTACACTCAGCAGTGCTGGGAGCCAGATCCTGCTTTCACAACTTTCTTTCACCTATAGGCCATGAAGGCATGGACAGCAGCAATGTTAGCTCTGCACATCCATATACACCCACGTGATGGGTAACGTGCCTCTAAGTCTTCCCTTTTTCCCAGGTGGACACAGCAAGTCTTGACTGGGCAGGGTAAACCGTAAGAGTGATTTCCCATGAACAGCTCCTGAAAAATTCTTTTTTATTTCTTTATGGCAAAAAACAGGGGGGGTGTGGAGGGGGGGGGGAGGGGAGGCAGGAATATAGATGTTATGGAGTTGCCCCACTGATTTCTTAAATGCAGTGAGTTCTCTGAAATTGAGCATTGTCTTCTGCACACTATCTTAATTGGGTATATCAAAACATGCTTAGTCTTACAAATGGACCCTCTTCCTTTCAAACATCCTACTAGCCTTTTTCAGGACTATTACTTCTCCACTAGCACAAACACTGAGCCTGTCAGAATATAGTTTGTCTGTGTTAATTTATTGATACCAGTTTGAGTCACCTTACTTTGGGAATTATTTTATCTTAATGCATTCTGTTCACCCAAATTCATCCCTGACGTAGCTAAATTTATGTCACAGGACATTAAATTTCATATTCTAGCTCTGGGCACATTCATCTAGACTGTCAGGGCTACCCCGTAAAGGGATTTTTTACAGAATTGCCTTATAAAAGAGCAACTTCCCTTAGTATCTTAATGTGTTTATCTTTTCAATGATCTTGCCTGTCCTGGTTTTGTTCAAATCTTTATTAAATGCAGAAAACAAATGTAGGGACAAATCTCAGTTGTGCTTAACTTTGATGCCTCTTTTTCTACTTATAACATATCCTGTTACGCACTTTGATTACTAGTATCTAACCCATTTCAGCTGTAAATGCATAATTCACATCATTGACTGATGAATCTCTACCAGTGCAAAGTATTTGTTAAATGTATTTTTTTTTTTTATACTATTTGTTCTTGTGGTAGCTCTAATCCTTGACTTAAATTGTGAACATTCAGTGCCTTTTAAAATTGATGCTTATGATGGGGTTGAATATAATTCAATATTCACTCAGTAGAAACAAGTCCTGCTTGTGGTAAGGTAAACAGAGATTGTGTCAACAGTTTCCCAGGAACAGATCTGAGTGTGCTTACATCTGCCGTAAGCTACCTGTAGCAATGAAGGGTAGATGCAAAGAAAGTGCAAGTACTAGTTAAAAACTAAGAACAAAGATGGGTAAATAAGAAACAAATAAGAATTCCTCACTAAGAGGTAAAAATCAGAAGGATATTCTGTCATGTGCATCTATATCGGCAAATATTTTCAGGCATTTGGGGTTTTCTTTAATGTAATTGCAGCATGTTAAATGTTAAAATCAGAAATGAGGAGAAATAATAGTTTTCCAACATTAGAATTGTTTAATTTTGAAATCAGTTATGAAAAAAAAACAACAGAAAGGAAGAAATTTGATTATTTACACCTAGCTGAGGTAATAGCACTTTGTCATTCAAT
This sequence comes from Aptenodytes forsteri, assembly GCF_000699145.1. Classification (NCBI taxonomy): domain Eukaryota; kingdom Metazoa; phylum Chordata; class Aves; order Sphenisciformes; family Spheniscidae; genus Aptenodytes; species Aptenodytes forsteri. The sequence goes on from NW_008794232.1 coordinate 703,626, forward strand.
GAACATTGCCCTATCAAGAGGAATAAAAAGCTTAAAAAACCCCTCAACAACCATTTATTCCCTTCAGAAATTTGGATAAGCGCTGGTGCAAAATCTGAGATTGACATTCAGAAGATCTCTGGCAAATGAAAAGGGTACATTTGGAATACCATCAGATCAGGAGTTATTCTGCCAGCAGCTGGTTGATTGCCTCATTCAGTTGCTGAAATGTTGCACCGCTGGGCTCTGTTAACACCATCCATTTGATGTTCATCTCCGATTGGCACATGCAGTTTTCAAACTCTGTTTTCACCGGCACTTATGCTTTTCTGGAAGAACCATTTCAAAATGAAAATGGAACAGGAAGCAGAGTTTTCTCTAAAGCAGAGGTGGCCAGAGATTATTATTAAAATTATGATGTGCTAGAGGAACAACTAAACAGAACCAGCAAAGAATACATATATGTTAAAAGACATTTGGAGCTGAGATGGCTTCATATAGTTACAAAGTCTGAAGCAACAAAAATATGTTGTGGAAAGAGGATGATAATAGGAAAGAAATGTTAAGTTTTATATTGGTTTAGTAAGGAAACAAATATGGGAGTGTTGACCTTAATGATGCATTTGGACACTTTTCAGCATTCGTGGAAAAGGTTACCAGAATTGTAATTTTCCTTCCTTGGATGATTTGATTTGTTTATTAAAGTAGTGCTTAAATGCCAGAAGCAAGATCAAGACTTTGCAGTGTTGGATGTCATAAAACAAAAGAAATGTTATAAAGCCAACCCTCCTCATAAAGACTACTGAAGAAATAGTGAAAATATTCTGGAACAGTTTTCATAAATTAGCACTGTTCTTGAATCAAAAACTGCAGGAAATTTTCTAATACTCCTCAGTGATAAGGTAGGAAGTCCACTGCAGCTTTTTGTTTTCTTTTAATAATGTTTCTGCAATTTTTATCTCATACACTATTGAGTACACAAACCCTGACAGTTATTTCAGAGCAGGTTTGTGAACCTTGCAAATTTCCTGAAAAATTAATTATGAATGGTTTTTTTCAGAGCAGGTGTGAACCTTGCAAATTTCCTGAAAAATTAATTATGAATGCTTTGTTTGTTATATTCATGTGTACTTCAAAACAGAGATTAGGTGTTGTGGTAATTCAGAGAGTAAATAGAAGGAAGAGGCATAATATTGAATGTTTTGTTTGTTATATTCATGTGTAAGTCTTCAAAACAGAGATTAGGTGTTGTGGTAATTCAGAGAGTAAATAGAAGGAAGAGGCATAGAGTGAGTAGCACAGAAACCAGTTCCTCTACTTTGCCATAATATAAAAACAAAGAGAAACTCAGCAAGCTCAACAGCAAGCAAGCTGAAAAAGTGATTAAAAGAATTACCTATAACACAGATGTATTTTGTGAAACTCGTTAGCACAAATTATTACCACTTGCTGGACTTGTGCTTTGTACTCATGTATGAATAATCAAAGTAAACACAGTTATGAATTCAAACTGGATTTCCATATTGATATTCTTAGATTTCTTCTATTTCCTTCGATAGTAGTAAAAATTGACCAAGGGTTGACCAGACTGGAACAGAAAGTGGTACAGGTGTCAGCATGGGTTGGAGTCTTTTTTGGCTCATCATTCCTAGAGATCAGATCTGTACAATTTCTCTGCATCCCGAAGGACATTTCTGTACATGTTTCAAAATGATACCACATTTTCTTCTGTTCGGCATATATAAGAAGCTACTGGTCAGAAAGCAGACATTGGATTGTAATGCTGTCATCCTTCTGGTACCCAGGTTTCTGTACGTACCTCCCTTACCTGAGACAATCAGACCAGTCACGCAAAGGACACACGTAAAGATCAGCTGGCCCTGCTTGACTGAATATATAGTGGAGACTGAAGTAGCTGCCTGAATTTAGCACCTGCGTTTAGCTACTGAAATTTGACCTCTAGGTTTTTTGTTGAATCCCCAGCTGCTGTTCAATAATCTCACAACAGCAATATCAAAGAAGTCAGCTTTGGAAAGAAAGCAGATTTAGTTATTATATTCTGTTCTCTTGTACCCTTGGGACTAGAGTACTGAGGGGAATGGAATGTTAAACTACATCTTAAAGGTGACCCAGAATGCAATCTGGCAGTAAAAGAAAAACTGTCCTTGTAAAATAGAAGAGAAAGTTGGTACTGGAGGTCAGATTAAATATGAGGAACTCCAAGGAACTGCTTGTGGTCTGTCTTTTTAGCCAGTATTTCAGGAAATGACACAGTAAGGTCTGAAATTTGCATGAAATGTAGGCATGGTTTGGACTTCATTTTATTGTGGTTGGTTATTTCTTTTTGGCTTGCTGATTAGGAACAGCTGCTGGTTTTAATTTAAATTTCATATTTTATTTCTGGCAAGGTTTCCTACATCTCTTGGTGGATTTTTTTGTCAAGATTTTGATGTATTTATTATAAATAGGGAACAATAATAGATAATAATTGTGAGCTGCAAAGATACAGTAGGGCCAGGTGAATTATGAGCTGCAAAGATACAGTAGGGCCAGGTGGCTCCCTGTGACTCAGTGACCTTTCAGTATTAGAAACCACCTGCTGCCATTAGTTATATTAAACCTTTGCAGCTGGGTTGCAACAATGACAGAAATATTTGCTGGACCCTGATCCTGCCATCTCAGAGCTACCAATAAGCCTCTTTAGACAGGGGGAGGGAGGTTATTCAATGTATTTCAAAAGAACGTCCTGCTTGGATAAGGTCTGCTCTGGTGGAAAAGACTGTTGGAGGATTCCCTGGGTAGGGAATTGGCTTTATTAAGACACCCCAGTGGTTTTGCTGCTTAGTGAATCAAGTTGTGCCTATAATTGGCTGTCCTTTTTTTTCTTTTTTTTTTCCCCATGAAACACTATGCTTTCACAATTCTGGGTCCCAAAATATGCTTATAATCAAGTATAAGTCAAACAATTTTAAACTAAAGCACCAGTAGAAGGTCTTGGCAGTGTACACTTTTAAAAGAGTCTGGAATAAGAAAGGAAAATGAATCCAAACCAAAAATCTTTAGCATAATTGAATATTGAAAGTTTCAAGCTGCGAACAAAGACTAACATACTTTTTATCTCTTGAAAGGTGACCCAAGGATGCTGAGTTATAGTTAATGTTTCAGAAGTCTGAGGTGGAAACAAGGTGTACAGTGTATGCCATAGGTGTTAGTACCATTTTCTGTATGTTCAGTGTAAGATATTCTCAGGAAAAAAATGTGTCATATGGATATAGAGATGCAGTGGTTGAAAGTTTCCCCTTACAATAAGGATATTATGGAAGAGATGGAAGCGTCTATTTTTCTGAGAGTCCAGAGCTTGCCTTTTCTCTTCGGTGTCTACAGTTTTTATGCCACAACATGGGGAAGTTATCATTCAGGCCTGTCAGCCTGACCTCGGTGCTGGGGAAGATTATGGAGCGGTTCATCTTGAGGGCGCTCACAAGGCATGAGCGGGACAACCAAGGGATCAGGCCCAGCCAGCACGGGTTCATGAGAGGCAGGTCCTGCCTGACCAACCTGATCTCCTTCTATGACCAGGTGACCCGCCTAGTGGA
>NW_008794232.1:708235-708731 GCF_000699145.1 Aptenodytes forsteri
TGACTCAATGATCTTAGAGGTCTTTTCCAACCTTAATGATTCTATGATTCTATGATTCTATGTTGTTAAACCTAAAATTTTATGGACATGTTCAAGCATAATTCAAATGAGTCTCATGTCAGGTTAAATCATTCAGAATTTGGAAATAAAAAAAAAAAAATCACACTTTTGGCCTATTCTTCTAGTAGGAGTTTCTAGTTCCTAAAAACTACGATCAACACACCCACTTGTGCCCCACATCATTATGTATCACACTTATAATGCTGGAGTATCAGTGTCTTTTACACACCTACTGGTACTGCATGACTAGCATGCCAATAGGTGCTGCTTTACTCCATGCTACATGGCATTTTTGTGTGAAACATAGAATCATAGAGTCATAGAATAGTTTCAGGCATGGGCCTCCCCCACCTCTCTGGGCAACCTCTGCCAGTGTTTCACCACCCTCAGCCTAAACAATTTCTTCCTTATATCTAGTCTAAATCTGCCCCCCTTC
>NW_008794232.1:711125-714421 GCF_000699145.1 Aptenodytes forsteri
TAGAGGGCCTCATCCACTCGGTCTTCCTGGTCAGGTGGCCTGTAGCAGACTCCCACCGTAATGTCACCTGTCCCTGCCTTCCCTTTAATCCTGACCCACAAGCTCTCGGTCGGCTCCTCATCCATCCCCAGGCAGAGCTCCATGTACTGCAGCTGGTCATTGACATAGAGAGCGACAACCCCTCCTCGTCTCCCCTGCCTGTCCTTCCTAAAGAGCCTGTATCCCTCCATCTCAACACTCCAATTATAGGAATCATCCCACCACGTCTCCATGATGCCATTAAGGTCGTAGACCTGCAGGCTGTGTATGCCATGTAGAAGGTGTTCCTGTAGTTTGTGTTAGAGTTTGAAGAGTTTGGGATGTTAGTTATGACGGTCAATAACAATTTACTACAATTGTCACACTGCAAACAGCTAGAAACTGCAAGTTTACATGGTTCAGGACCAAGCAGGGATCAAGACCTCACCTCCCTGAAGTGCATGTTTCACTGAGACACTGAATGGGTGGGATTCAGCTTTGGAGTGTAGGGGTGGGGTTTAGATTAAGACATCTAAAATCTAGACGTCTATGTGTAGGTAGCCCATGTGAGGCAGGTGTCTTGTTTTTCATTAGAATCATGAAGCTCAATGTAATCTGAAGGGCTATTCAGTTCACCCTGAAATATGCATTTGTATATGGTCAGCTGATTCTCAGCCCCTCAGTCATGAGGATGGATACTTCCACTGTTTCTCTTCATATTACATCAACCTTTTCATGAATCAAATGCAATTCAAAGGGTAATCAAAGGCAAGAAATTTTTATTTCTTGTCGTAACCGGCAGAATTCCTCTCTACAACTTTGGGTGTTACATAAGCAAACCATAATGGGCTTCTTGTCAGCCAGTTGTTAGCCACCAGCAGTGAGAGGAAGAAACTGGTATTCTAGCACAATCAAGCTCCTTGTGATGCTCTGCAACCTGTGCTGCATCATTATCCTCCCATTAATTTCAAATTAATAGCGGTTACTTTGGATAATGGTGACTGGGGGGGAAAGAGACATAACTAATTAAAAAAACAAAAAAAGGAAAAAAAAAACCCAACCCTTCTCAATAACTTTTCATCCTAAATGCCTGGACACAATTAGTGAGTGACAATGACTAAAGGGAGATTTCTAGTTTAGTTTATTTCTGGATGGAGAGAAAATGTCCAAGTTTCTCTGGATGTTTACCTAGTAAATTAGAACAAACAGACAATAGATCAAAGCGCTTTGGCTCTTGGGTTAATTTAAAGCATTGGACCTGTTCCTGTTTTTGAAAAATACAGCCATGTATTCATAGTGTTGCCTCTGCAATGACAACACCAGTTAAAGCCAATGATTTCAAAGTACGCTAGAAACGTTAAGCTTCACAAATTTCTCTAGAGTTATTACTTGAGGAGAGGGAATAAGGAGCTTGATCTTAATTGCACAGTCTAACTTGACACCTTTTAAAGATACCAGTCTCAAGACTTCCTTACAGAGGAGGATGACTTCAGGCAAGGCTGAGATGTCCCTGAGAGCACATCTGGCACCAAAGGATAGTGTGACCCAGGCTGTCTGTGTATTTGGGAGACAGGTAGAACCTGGAACATACTCTGCTCTGGAGATTGACTTCTTACAGCCACAAACCCGTGAAGTCTCCACATTTATTTCTGTGGTGCCCTGAAACATGAGCCGCTTAGACATCCATATCCTGCCTCATTCTTGCCTTTATCCAAGTGACTGGACTCTGAGCTTGCATTTCAGGTAACACTTTAGGCATACTTGGACATGAAGAATACATGAAATATGCCTGTGACTCTCTGACTGGCTGGCTGTGAAAATTTGTTTTAGACTGTACTAGCTGGTATGGCTAAACTTTCTTAGTCTCCAAAACAGTGGCAACAAACTGTGTGTTGGAAACAGTCCTCAATTTGTTCTAACTTTTGTACTGTGACCGGGTGTTGCCTGGGAGGACACATGTTGCCATGGAGAGAAAATATTATAGGGACTGCTGGTTGCAATTTAATTATCATTAAAACCTATCAGTTTCTATCAGATTTGGATAACACTGAATATTGCTTTCAGACATGAGTGGTGTGGGTACTCAGAAGGCAGAAAGTCCAAAAAGCTAATGAATAAGCCTTTCTTCCTTAAGAAATAAAGATAATGAAATCTTTCATAAATGGTACAGTATTCCTGCAATATTTTTCCACTAAGCAAATCTGGAGTTGCTCCACTGATCTCATGACAAACAAGTAGAGTAATATAAAATGTAAATTAGAGAGTTCCTATTAAAGAAATCGAAGTCTCCAAATGCTAATTACAACAAAAAGAAAATTAAAAGTTTAACAAGAGCGCAATAAAAGAAGGAATTTAAATATTCTAAATGTATTCAGATATAGCACTTAATTGGTGCTGAGCAAGTTTAAGTTAGGCATCTAACAAGATAAACACTTTTAATGACAGAAAATTCATGTAGTGGCACAGCAAAAGACTATTTTATTTGATATTTTATATGTGTTATACTCTAACAAGAAACACTTTTAATGACAGAAAATTCATGTAGTGGCACAGCAAAAGACTATTTTATTTGATATATATGTGTTATACAACAATTTAATTAAAGAAGGAAGTTATGCAGGCAAATAATTTGTGAAATAAACTAAGAATTATCAACTTCCTTTTCTTTGAAGGATCGATGCAGGGTGACACTTACCTAATTTATGCTTTATGACTCTACATTCTTAAATTTTATGTCAAAACTAATGAGACAAAATAGATTGCTAAGGGATTGCTGCCCCTCTACTCTGCTCTGGTGAGACCCCACCTGGAGTACTGCGTCCAGCTCTGGAGCCCTCACCATAAGAAAACAAAAAGAAAATTAAAAGTTTAACAAGAGCGCAATAAAAGAAGGAACTTAAATATTCTAAATGTATTCAGATATAGCACTTAATTGGTGCTGAGCAAGTTTAAGTTAGGCATCTAACAAGATAAACACTTTTAATGACAGAAAATTCATGTAGTGGCACAGCAAAAGACTATTTTATTTGATATTTTATATGTGTTATACAACAATTTAATTAAACATTGAAGTTATGCAGGCAAATAATTTGTGAAATAAACTAAGAATTATCAACTTCCTTTTCTTTGAAGGATCGATGCAGGGTGACACTTACCTAATTTATGCTTTATGACTCTACATTCTTAAATTTTATGTCAAAACTAATGAGACAAAATAGATTGCTAAGGGATTGCTGCCCCTCTACTCTGCTCTGGTGAGACCCCACCTGGAGTACTGC
>NW_008794232.1:714697-716678 GCF_000699145.1 Aptenodytes forsteri
CCTGGAAACATTCCAGGTGAGGTTGGACGGGGCTCTGAGCAAGCTGATCGAGTTGAAGATATCCCTGCCCACGGCAGGGGTGTTGGACTGGATGACCTTTAAAGGTCCCTTCCAACCCAAACTATTCTATGATTCTATGATTCTTTTTTTTTTTCACCACCATAGACACATGGTAAGTCAATTCATTCTTGCTGGAAATAAGCTCAGATAGAGAAACAACCCTAGTTTTTGTGAAGTTATTACCTTGTAATTGTTATAAAAGCATGTTGCTAAATCTCAGTGTAAGGGGCAAAAGAAAGGCTTTCAATCCAGGTCAGTTTGTTAGGAGAAGTTTTGGAACATTTTGACTAATACTTTAAGCATGCTATGTAATCTGTTGCCTTTAACTGGAGCTAAAAAGAAGAACTCTCAGAAGATGTCATGTGATTCTGAAGCAGTTTATTTGAATCAATTAAATATAAACATTTTTGTTTCTACTGAATTCTATTAGAATATTAACAGGCATAATTCTGGTAAAGTCCATTCATTTCTGTTTGCTATTTTTAAAGTTCTATTACATGAAATGTTGTTTCTCTTGCAAACTAGACATAATTTCAGGATTGGGGTCACTGGCTTGACTTCAGGCAGGTAGAACATGTGTGCATGTATTTTATGTATGGTTTGCTTCTCTGTGGGTGTGCATATGTGGGTAGCTGTGGTCTGACAGCAATAGTGAAAGGATTAAGTTGCTGTCTCGACTGGGTTACATCAGGAAGCACATGAAGAGTGTCCCCATGAGTTTATAGAGTATTTTCCCTCAGGTAAAGCTGACCAAGGTTCAGGAAATGCAAACAGGGAGATTGACTTGCCCGACCTCAGAACAGGTCAATGACAAAAGTGGGTCTGCATTATGGATGTCTCTGGTTGGATGAGATGAGTCCCTCAAGAAAGCACTAGGAATGTCTATCTGAGGGAAGCAGCTAATTTGCAAGACTGAAAGAAGATGTTGCAAATATGAGAAAGGCTGTTCTACAGCTGTAGACATGTCTGGTTTTATGTCCCCAATGTTTGCTCTTGATGGCATATATTTCTATTTTCATTTTTTAATGTAAAACATGAGCAAATCTTTAAGTGACAGGAACATCAGAAACCTGCACTTTCTACCTCTACCAAGATAGAATGTGGTCCTAAATTCTTTTATAAAAGACTATCATTATGATTTTATTTTGTTATTTATTGAGAAAACAAATATTTTTGTTCCAAGAAAATGTACTCATATTTAAAAATGCTTAAAGAACATTAAAAATGCTTAAAGACCAATGTATTTCTCCTTCAAGGGGTAATAAAAAAAACATTTGTTTGCATGATTCAGGGACAGAGATCCCTGTTAAACAGCACAGATAGTTATACAAGATTGACAGCAACAAATAAGTGAATTTACAGTGTAGAATACATATATGTGTGCATTAGCGTCATCTAATTCACCTTGCGTCATCTTATCAACCTCCTATGATTTTTTGCTTATATCTTCTCACATTAAAAGTCCTTCAGAGGCTTCCTAAAATGTTCTGATGATGACAAGCAGCTTTTTCTTAATCAAACATAAGAAATATTTTTACCATATGGTCAGTTGACCTTGGTTGGCTACCAGAAGGTGACCCAGCTGCTCTCTCGCTACTCCTCCTCAACAGGATAGGGGTAGAAAATAGGATGGAAAAGCTCATAGATTAAGAAAAAGACAGGGAGACCATTTACCAATTACCGTCATGGGCAAAGCAGGATTACATGGGGAAAATTCATTTAATTTACTGCTAATTTCAATACAAATTTAATTACAAATTTGAGTAGTGGGAAACAAAAGGCAAACATTAAAACAACACCTTTCTTCTCCCCTTCTTCCCAGTCCCACCTTCACCCTTCACTCCCAACTCCTCTCCCTCTGAGGGGTGCAGGGGGTGGGGATGAGGGTTGCGGTCAGTCCATCACAGCCCCTCGCGGCCAA
>NW_008794232.1:716821-720909 GCF_000699145.1 Aptenodytes forsteri
CCAGCGGGGTCTCTCCAGGGCCGCAGGGGATCCCTGCTACGGGCCTGCAGCACCTCCCGCCCTCCTCCTCCTCCTCCTCCGGCCTCGGGGTCCCTCTGCTGCTGCTCCCTCCTTGGCTTCCTCCTCCTCTGCCTCCTGTGCCGCCTTTTGCCCTTTCTGGCACCTCTTTTCCCCCAGGCGCCCCCAGCTTGGCCGAGGGGCTCAGCCCTGTCCTGCGGTGGGGCCCTTGGAGCCGGCCGGAACCGGCTCAAACTGTCTCTCTCTCTCTCTCACAGAGGCTGCACTGCAGCCCCCCCACTGACACCAGGGCACGGACAGCCAGTGAATCCCCCTATAAACATGAAATATAGTCAGAGATCTCCATGAAAGCTTTTCTGTAACCTTTTTTCCACATACTAATTGGGACTTCCTTCTAAGTACTTAGTGATGAACTACTCTGTGTCAATAACATGTTCATAGCGGATATTTGTTACTTAAAGCTGAACAAAACGTAGGGCTCTGTGACCTGATACAGACCTGCTCTGGTTGGGAGGACTAAGCAGTCCACTTAGTCTTTCCATTATTTGGTTTCTATTGTATATTTCAAATAATGTCTTGGCATATTATTTTCAGATTAGAACCAGGATATATAAACAGATACAGTTATCAAGCAGTAGGAGCTAGAAAAAAAAAAAAGAGAGCAACCAGTGTCTAGAATTTCTTTTTTTTTTTTAATTCTACTCTAATACTTTGTCATCTTAAAGGAATTTGATAGCAATTAAGTGATAGTGAAGGAGATCTTGAAGTCTTAAAAATGACTATATAATATAGTCTTTGAAGAACAATCCATCTAACGGTAGCTGTGTATCAAGTTACTAAATATTTCACTTTTTAAAATCCTTTATTTTGAATGAAGGCTGAAACTAATGTATGCTTGCATCTGAAAAGTATTTAAGAGGCTGAAGAGATGAATATGGGATTATGATAAATTGTTTCCCAAAATAAATGTCCCAGTAGTTTGCAGGAGAGATGTCCAGTAGTAGAGATATTCTACCCTGGTGAGAATAATAGATAGCAGAATTTAACTGAAAAATAAAATCCTGGAGAAAATGTATCTGATAGAGTCCCTTTTACTCCATAAAGTTTTTTTCACAAAACACTAGGCAGATGCAGCAGGATTGGTGAATGTTTATAACAAATGTGTCACTGATGAGTCAATGAGGAATGATGGAACAGTAAAGCTTGTTGGCTGAAAGATGCACTTTAAGATCTAGAAGTACATATGAAGTCAGGTATTGATGAAAAACACCTGAGGCTGCAAAGCAATGATGGTAAGAGAGTTGAGACCCACAAAAAGACAATAATTTCATCTGTTGGCACTGACAGAAGACAGGAAAACATGAAGAAAAATGGAAATTGTGTATGTCAGTTAACCTTTCCTCTTTTTTTGCTACCTCCCTCATTTGAAATTTAGTGATCATCTCAGGTTATCGTTATATGTCTTACTCTATGTAGGATGCCAAGCGAATAGACAGCTACAAATTCAAATACTGAAGTAACTAAGCAGTGACTCATACAAAGGCTGGTAAACATAAGGAATGGGTACAGCAAAGAGTGTAAACCTTAAAAAGTACAGGTTTCTTTCTGAAGAGTAAAGATTCAAAATAGAATGGAGGAAGTAATTTGTAACAAATAATTTCTGAAGAACATTTTCCTTCTTTCTTCTGGCCAAAAAGCAATTGACAAATTTTCTAGGTCTCTTGTTAGTTTTCCAGCAAGAATATTGCCCTTGGTTTGTCGATAGCTGGTGTATAATTAGTTGCTAGAGCTCTCCAATTATGCTGTCTTGTGCTGGTGAAACTGCATGATGTTGTTGGATGATACTTGCAGCATTTCCTATTTTAAATAAGTTTGAAAAGGGGGAGCCTACTTTGTCCATCCTTTGAAGATGAAATTCATGCTTCCATAACCTTTAGAAAGAAAGGATTTACATGCCTAACCCAGATTTGAACTTAACGGGTAGTAAAGCTGTATTCTTTATTGGTGTAAATTGCTACTGTTTTATTCAAGAATTTCATCTTACTCTTACTCAATTACCTGAAAGCAGGTATTTGATGACCTGATTGTATTGGCTCATCTCCTTACAACATTGAATCTGTGAAATCCAAGCTCTCAGCAGGCCAGACCAAACACCAAGCCGTCTTAGTGCCTGTGGTTTTATCAATTAATGGGAATTTTACCCCAGACTTCAAAGGCAATACATTGGAGCCCTGTTTCTGCATGCTGTAATCATTCCCTCTAACTCTAGAGTTAAAAAGGAAGAAAAAAGATTAAAAATATCTCATTTTTCCCCTAGAATGTTCTAAACTGTTACACTCAATTGCACCACTTCACTTAGGTACACATTATCTATGTTTTTCCATCAAAACTTAAAACATCATTAAATTTCTCATTCCAATAAGCTTTACTTTTCTTTTTTTTTTCTTTTCATTTAGATCTCTGCAGATATATTACTGTTCTGTCCAATCACTGAAAACATAATCAGATACGAGATTTTTTTCAGTTTTCTGATTCCACTGATCAGCAGAAAGATTCAGGAAGTATCAGGTATAAAATAATGTAGTAATTCAATTCACTCCTTTTTTCCTGGCAAATGGAGACAGAGCAGTTTGCCCCAAGGATACTTGAAATTTTGCAGTTCCATGTTTTTGAGCTGAATAAAGATCTTCAGCCATTAAATAACCAGCTCCTTCTCTCTACATTTGTGTGAAAAGTAAAGGTCTTTGTGTCTTACAAATGTAAATATAATATATTAATTCAATTGCAGTGATAAGGGGATAAAAAGAGTGAAAACAAATCCTTACTTTGTTTCCTTCACCCTTGTGCAATGAATCAATGACTTGGCATTGTGGTCTGATGACCCAGATAACTGAAATAGTTTAATCAATGTAACAACACAGATTGTGTTGAAAAATCTCCACACATCAGAGATCCACGCGATTACTTTTGACACTTTAAATCTCTAACAGCTCAGCAACCTATATAAGCAGATAACGGCTCTGCAGTACATCGTTTATGCACTTGAATTGGTAACGCATGTCCTGGTGGAACTGAAAGCTCAGTGTCTGTGGCGTGACTATGATCTTGTGTGTGAAAAGATTAGGCACATCTTTAAGCACTTGTGTTGTCTAATTCCCTACTGGATTAACGTTAGGTGGAGGGGATGGTGGTGTCCATTAGGATTCTCAAGCCAGATGCACTGTGTATGTTTATGTTTCCCTAAATCAACTGTGCTCATTAAGTAGAACAGAGTCTTTCTTGCTTGAAAGTGGGGAATGCGTGCTGATGACAACCAAGAACAACTATGTTCTGGTCTGTTTTTTTTTTTTTTTCCTTAGCACCAGCTCCTCTGGAAAATATGTTAGGGCAAAATGTCACTCGTGGACACTGTGCTGCAGAATGAGCCAGTCTCCTTCCAGAACTTCAGGACTGATTATCCCACTTGTTATCATTCCTCCTTTGCCACACAACAGCGGCAAAACAGTCAGTCCTGAGCTGTAGTATAGGCAAAGTAGGGATGCTCCTCATGGTGGCAGTTCTGCATCTCTGACAGTATGCCTTTCCTAGGCAAATGCCTGAATTATCTTTGCTGAAAGGCATCAGTGGAGGAAATCCCAGGAATTTCCTTGCATCTTTCTGGTATTCTTGTATTATGTCAAGTCCTGTTTGGTACCTGGGGTTCTTGTGGTCCTTTTTCCCACACTGACTTCCATATGAGTTTTACTTGAGGAAGGCTGGAATAATAATAATAGTAAAAGGCAAAGGGAAAGGGAGAGGGAAAGGGAAAGGGAAAGGGAAAAGAAAAGAAAGAGAAAGAAAGAGAGAGGAAGAGAGGGAGGGAGAAGGAGAGGGAGAAGGTAAAGAAAAAGAAAAAGATAAGGAAAAAGAAAAAGGAAAAAAAGAAAAAAAAAGAAAAAGAAAAAGAAAAAGAAAAAGAAAAAGAAAAAGAAAAAGAAAAAGAAAAAGAAAAAGAAAAAGAAAAAGAAAAAGAAAAAGAAAAAGAAAAAGAAAAAGAAAAAGAAAAAGAAAAAGAAAAAGAAAAAGAAAAA
>NW_008794232.1:722771-733412 GCF_000699145.1 Aptenodytes forsteri
AGAAAAGAAGGCTCTCCCACACCAGCCGTATTATTTGGGCTTCTTACTTTAGTTTCTGCTGTTGCATGAGCTGACTGTTTTTCTTAGGATGCTTTAATGCCAAGTTTGAACTAGAAAAAGTGACCTTGTTATGAGAATACCTAGCAGACATTCAATATGCCAGCAGGACTAGCCTAGTAAAGTTAATGGCTTGAAAAATCAATTTTGAATGGGACTTTGATTTTTCTTTTTTTAAAAGAATTTCTCTTTGCAGTAAATTGACATTTAAATAACGTGGCTAATTCTACCAGCAGAAGTATTAGAAAGCAGTGGTGTTTATTCATCATCCTCATGTGGCTTCTAGAGTAGCTGTCTGAAAAAAAGAAAAAAAGAAAAAAGAAGAAAAAAAATGTTAACGAGTATTTTCTGTAGTGGTGCAAGCCTAATGATTTCACTGGGACACATCCTAACATTGCTCCAGAGGAACAACATTGCTCCAGAGAAACAAGACATAGAGAATTTGTCTCACTGATGCTTCTCACAGAATAAAGTAGCCAGGGCATCAGTCACGGTGTGCTTTGGTTTTCATGGCTGCCTGACAAGACTTGGGGGGAAAAAAACCCAAACCAAATAATACATTATCCCTGTCTAGTTACCTTTCTGAGTTCAGTCTTGCTGGGTGCTTTGTATTCTGATTCTTTTCCTTGAGTACACTGATTCTTGTGTTCAGCTTTAAATGTATGAGAAGTCCCAGCAGTTCAAGCTAAATGTGTGTTCAAATGTTGCAATAAAGCTATGGTGTTCTGCACTTCACAAGATAAAGAAAAGACTCTTCAGAGGATCTTGAAATCTTTCTGAAGCATTACGTACTTGATCTTTGTGATATCTGTGCAACAAATGCAATATTGTTCCATTTCTTAGGACAGTAAACTGAGCTATGGAAAGGTAAAAGACATGATGCATCTGGGAAAGAGTAAAGAATGGAATTAAAATGTCTGGACTACCAATTTCATGGTATATGTACTAAATAACATTAGCCATGAAAATGCCATTATGCCTTCTTTCTGTAGCCCTGCAGATCAGTAAATAATATGTTGTCATTGTCGGTAACGGGCCACGGGCTTCAAATCAACTCTGCAAGACCTCGGGACTTATCAATTTTTTGTTTCAATTTGACCTGCCCTGCCTGGAGCTTTATTTAAGCTTCTTTAGCTGTAGCAGCGATTTCTGACAACCAGGTAGCTATTGCCTAATTTATTTTAATTTTGCTTATTTTTGTATAATTCTCTGGTACAACCATAATTTTCACATAAATAGTGGTAAAATGCATTTGTTCTGTGTAGCGTCAGCTACTTATGAACCTAGCATAATCATAGAATCATTGAGGTTGGAAAAGACCTCTAAGATCATCGAGTCCAACCATCGACCCAACACCACCATGTCCACTAAACCATGTCCCTAAGCGCCTCATCTACACGTCTTTTAAATACCTCCAGGGATGGGGACTCCACCACTTCCCTGGGCAGCCTGTGCCAATGTTTCACCACTCTTTCAGTAAAGAAATTTTTCCTTACATCCAATCTAAACCTCCCCTGCCGCAACTTGAGGCCATTTCCTATCGTCCTAATGACGTAGTGTAGAGGGGTATTGTCATGGGATAATAGCAGAGTCCTCAAAAGCAGGGACACAGGATACATTGCAGAAGACTATAGGCAAAAGGAAGGGGATGCAACATGATGTTGAAAGTCGTAAGGTTATAAACAACTTACCAATGGTCAGTTAGAGAAATTCAGACCAAGGAGGAGGGAAAACTGGTTTTAGGAGTAGCAACATAGTGTAGAGGGGTATTGTCATGGGATAATAGCAGAGTCCTCAAAAGCAGGGACACAGGATACATTGCAGAAGACTATAGGCAAAAGGAAGGGGATGCAACATGATGTTGAAAGTCGTAAGGTTATAAACAACTTACCAATGGTCAGTTAGAGAAATTCAGACCAAGGAGGAGGGAAAACTGGTTTTAGGAGTAGCAATGAGTAAACAGAGCAAATATCTTGTATAGATAAGACACTTCACATACAGTAAGTTCAATACTAGCATGGAGTAGCAGATCATAGAAGAAAAAAGCAGGTATAAAGCACCACTGAAAATATATAAAATGGAATATGTATTTTTTCCTCTATTACTTTGGTCTAGACTAGTAACAATTCTTTGAGTAGGCTGTTAAGATTTCAATTACACTAATAACACATTCTTGACTTTACATATAAGGTATGAATCCTTCTGCCCATAACAAGGTTTTGAATATAATATTTTTATACTTTTGAATCGCAGGAAATATATAAAGTCTATTCATTTTGGCCTTTGTTTTTCAGTTTTTCAGTTTCAACAGGCAACTAATGTAGCAATCAAAACAATCATGTAAGGGATAATTTCTATTTCTTGAAAATATAAAAAAATAGCATCAATTTTAAATATAGTATATAATTTAGCATATATTTACACATATTTAATTTTTAAAATGTAAAGCTGTAATCTGACTCCACTAAGGATTTTTTTTTTAAAAATAGTTCCATTCAGATTGAACAAACTATTTTGGTGGACCAAACTGAAATTCTTTTTGTCTTCTTCTGTTCCAAGATCATCTTTTTCACTGATATTTTTTGTATAGTAAATGATCTGAATATTTTTTTTTTTTTTTTTCTCATTCCTGGCTTGCAGTCCTATTTTGTTCCAGGTGCAATGTAGAAAAAAGCTTAAAATAACACAAGTCTGAATGATAAATAGTTACTTCAGACGGGTTAAGCAAAAGAGAGGTGACATTCATCTGACTGAGATAGACTTCACCAGGGTAAATCAAGTTGCTTGAAAATGGGCATTTAGGATCATTAGAGATGCCCTGGGGTACGCAAGACGTCTGCACTCAGGTGGCAAATGCTACACAGAACTTAGGAGAGCCACACTCTTCTCCAGCCCCAGATGGAGGTTACCCCACAGTGCTGAAAATGGCACCAAACACTTATGCGGGGACAATCTTACCTTGTAGAGCATTAAAAATACATGCTTTGAGCTAGTTGTCTATAATCCTTTATTGGTCATTACAGGAAAACAGATTGCAAAAGATGCTTTTAAGAAAGATGCACATTTTTTCCTAAAGTGGGGGCCTAAAATGGGCCAAATGTCTTGTCAGTGAAAACATCCGTCTCTCTCCACTAGGTATAGCAGTGGTCTAGCACAGCTAGTTAAGTTCCTGCTGATATCATACATTCGGTGAGATGAATGCCACCTGCTATGCTGGCTACCAAATTGTGTAAAATTCTTAACTGTTTTTTGTTTTGTGTTTTGATTGTTTGTTTGTTGGAAATATCTAATGTCAGGAACTTCGCTGAATTATGTGAAATAATACTTTGCTTTGCTAGTGGATTTGCAGGCTCATATTTTGACTGCACGTAGTTTAGGATCCCATATGCTGCATACTGTTCTCAAAGCTGAATAGATCTATTGATTTGTCCAAGAGCAGTACTGCAGATTGTCAGCTTGACAGTAATGTATGCTTATTCACTACATCCTGAAATTGCACAGTATGTGCCATCTATGACAAAGAGAGTTGGGCATAATGTTTCCATAAGCCGTACCTTGCAGCTAAGTGGTACTTCTGAGAAATATATCCATCTAGATTGTTTACGTCACTTGGTTTTAAGAATGGCATATATCTTCACAGTGCCTTTCCCTGGAAAAGAAATGTTAATTTGAGAATATTTGATACCAAAATATTGGTGACTTACCAGAGATCACATATGAAGTCTAAAACAGATCTGAAGTTTAAGCTGGGACTTCAGCTCTAGGTTAAGACAGGTGAATACAGGTGTCTTCATATGTAATCAGAACCTAATTTCCCATTTTAATCAATGGAATTTTGAGTATTTTGAGACTAGAGAGAAATTATTCTAAATTTAACACTTACTGGCAAGTCAGCTGAATGATCCTCTGAACTCTCGTATTTCTGCTCAAGGAATTTAGTTCAGTTGCCCACATAGACACCTATTGCCACTTAGGATGTTTTATGGTATCCATGTTATATATCCATGGCTCTGGCAGATATGACACAGGAGGCCTATTAAATGCATGCATTTCTGGAGTGGATGCTCCAGAAATCCTAGCATGTAAACTATAGGAATCATGCGAAAAGCAGATAAATTAAATAAGAGTAATAAAAAGAAGAATGTGGAGGCTTCCTTAAGCTGTGAGAAAAATTATCGCTTGGTAAGTGTCTTAGTAAGAGGAGCTTTATTTCAAGGTGTGGGTGAGATGGAAGTGAAAGCGGGAGGCCCTTCACAGGGTACAGTTGTGGGAACTCATTTTGGATGACAGTCTAGTGACAATTTCGGCTCTGCTTTCTCCTCCCCTGCAGTCTGCCTGACTGGCCTCCTCACTGAGTTTTTCAGAGGTTGACATATCTCTGCTGTGTTGTGCAGAAATTTTGCAGCCCAAGAAACATTTTCTAACATGAGTTTCATCAATACTTTAATCTTGTAAACTCTCTCTATTGCAATAAAACCATGATTTCAAAGTAACAAAAAAAGATGTTTCATTAAATCATTCTCAAGCATCCTAGTTAGGACTTGCCTTTGAAATGGCATTATCTATACACTGTCAGATATTAAATTTGTGGTGTGAGGAAATATTCTGAGGTGTAGTCATCTTCAAAACCACTTAAGACCTGCAGAAACAAAGAAAAAGTCATAGCAAAAATCTTTGTGACGTGCTGGGGATCCAAGTGCTCTTGCAAAGTAGTTTTCAGGCTTTTGTGCTTGGAGAAAGAAGAGAAACTGAATTAAAGAAAAAAAAGAAGCAAACCAAAAAGTTTTAGAAGAACCTCATGATTTCAGGGGCTTGGCTTATAGTGATTGTGAGCTTGGCATTTACTAGCCAGTGCTTGTGCATCTTTTCTTCTCCCTGACCCATATTCTTCTCGAGTGCAGGAAATCTTAATGGCAGTTTTCACCTTCATTGTCATAACCAGGAAAGCCCATTTTCATTTACTTGGGCTTTCCATCAAGGAAAATATTGAGTTTCCTTTTGAAAGAGTATGGTGCTTAATTTCTACCTCCCTTAGAAGAATATTTATTCTTTGATTGCTGATACTTCGTGGTTCAGTCCTGAAAACCACTATTATTTTCCTTATTCTGCTTGATCCTATCTGTCCTCCAGTTTGGAGTGTGAGGCATTTTGTTGCTAGTCTTTTTTCTCAGGCATGGATTATATCTACACTTGTTGAGGGCTCAATACAATAGACATTCAGTACTAACTGCTAGTACAAATACCAGCCTGTATTGTTGTGTTTTGTTCCCCTAAGGAAACAGGAGATCAAGAGTCTTTGAAGTGTTCTATATGCAGGAAGAAGGAAGGAAGGAAGACAGACACAGAGCAAATATTTCTTTGGTTATTGTCACCGTGGTAAAAAAGACCATAAAAGACCTCAAGAGCTATGACTTACAGCCCTAGTTACTGCTTGTGCTACAGTAGGATCAAGCTAGAAGATCCAATTAAAAAAGGTGAGTTGCACTGTGTTGGTTCCTAGGCAAACATTAAGTGGAAGACAGCTCCACGCACAGAAATTTAAAATCAAAATAGAAAAGAATTGAGGGAATTATTTTTAACAAATGGGGAATAAAACCTTACAGAGTTAATGTTCACCTATAAAAGATTGTGGAAGGGGTCAAAAGAGAAAGTTAACAAGTAGGCAGATGAGAGAGAGAATGTGAAGTTTCCAAGTTCTTCTGGAGATTAACTGAGCTATAGGGAATTCAAGTTAAGTACAAAAAAAATATCAAAACCAGACCTGCAAGGGAGAAAGAGAAAAAGCAGGATTGTCAGGGAAACCTGGCTTGGGTCACAAGGAGAAGACATGGACAACATGGAATGGAAAAGAACTGTTGCAAGGGAGAGAGAACAAGCAGGATTGTCAGGGAAACCTGGCTTGGGTCACAAGGAGAAGACATGGACAACATGGAATGGAAAAGAACTGTGAAGTTTTGCTACACGTTGACCATATCTGGATTTTCCAAACTGTACAGACAACTCTGAACTTTGTGTGTGCTGTCCATAACTGCACTGGACACTACCTTACAGAGAATATAAAATGTATTTGGAAGCAATACCCATAAAGTTCAAATATTTTGTCATGATATATTGGCTTAACATTACAAATATTGATGTAAACTGAAAACAAAATTATGAATTACCTTAAAGGACAATAAACATTGATACTCACTTTGGAAAAAAACAATGTTTATTACATACAAACCTGAAACAAAATCTTGTCCAGCAACCAAAATATTTCATGTATTGTCTTTTTGAATTTGTTCTGCATTTTATAACATAATAAAAGATAATGCAAATGTGAACGGATGAAGATATATCAGAAAGTAAAATATGAGCAAGTAAGACATAGATGTCGATACACTGCAATTTTAGAAAAATATTAGCTTTTTTAGGATCTGCAGTACCATCTACCTATGGTAAATAATAGAAATGAATTCTTACATGTCTCTTTACCAGTAATTATGAGTTATTTTCACAGGAATGTTATGGTATTACCTACTTAAAGGACTTTTGTAAGAGTTTTGTCATCCTCAGGAGCAGTAGTAAGAATAACTGTTTATTACTTCAGCAGTTCCACCTATAAAGCTAGGAGATGAATCCCATCCTCACACTATAGTTCTATAATGTCTAATAAAACAGGTCCTGAACTCAGTTTGGGTTTCCGGTGTGTAATATTTTTTTCTTTTTTTTTTTTCCCCAGCAGACCTGGAGATTCAGATTAGAAGCACAGGTTAAAGCTAGAGTCACTGTAGTAGTAAAGATCCTGCAGTGATACCTTCAAACCCTTGTGTGACATCTGCAAGAAAAATATGAGTAAAAATAAGAAAAACATGCAACTGCCAAGTCGACTTAGCAGACCTGGTGCTGAAAACACACAAGGAGAATAACTATGAAGAAAGGTGTTATTTTAAACGACATTCTTCATTTTTCAGTTAGACACTGTTTGCAAAGTGTTTTCTTATGCTTGGATGATCAACACTAAATAAATTGGAGTGAAAATGTGCTGGATAAGTGTTATTAGTAAAGATATGGATTGCTAGCTAAAGTGATGTTTCATGATACAACACAAAAAATAAAGTAAACCAAAACTCTTGAGGTAGAAACTGTTTTGCATTGAAAAGTCAATGAGTATTGATTTTAATATGAACTATGTTTGTTTTATATTGCTAGCTATATAAAACATTTTGATAGTTTCAAAAGAATAATGTGACAAATAGAATTGTAGAGGATTTTTCTCATTGGACTAACTAAAAAATGTAATAAAACAGTCACAGAAACGTCAAAGATACAGGCTTTTTATCTATTAAAATGCATAGATCAAAATGTTGATTCTGCTTATGCTGGCATTTAATTGAAAATTAAACTACATCAAAGAGACTATTAAGAACTGGGATTAAGCGGGTGGACTATCTCCTTCAATGTCAATGACTGCCTTTTTCAGCCACTCTGAGAATACGTTTCCAGAAATCAGGAGAAGCAGGACCTGCCAATCAGGGTCTGGAGTTTGGGAGCATCTCTCTCTGGCTTGGTTGCTAATGGAAAATCCTTTTTCTTTCTGGTTAAAATGGGTTTAATCACTATTTATCTACCTCACAGCCCTTGGCAATACGAAAAAGGGAGAAATTAGCATATAATCAAAGCAGTGTGTGAGTGTGAGTAAATGAGTATTTATATTTAATGGGTGTGGGTAAGAGTGTTAAAAAGCTTTTACTCTCTAGTGTGTGCCATACATCCTGGTGTGACTCTGGCTGTGCAGACAATACTCGGTTCTCACTATGTTGGTTCAATGTTGTGTACATCGCTGCATGAACGTACATGCACATATGACAACAGTTGTCTACATATTTCAGCAAGAAATCATTGCTAGAAGCTTCCCTATGGAAAGATAAGCTTTGCTGTTTATCCTGTTTAAAATGCACTTTATTCAAAACCCATCTGGGGGAATTGTACGTTTGTAAGTAAAAGTAGATTAGCATAATTTAATCAGCCTATATCTGCTGAACACTCTTGTCATCTCCTCAAAGACTTAATAGTGCACTTCTTTTGCCTGACCTTTGCTCACTCTGACAATAATCTCTGAGAATATTCCAGACACGTTTCTATGTAAGACTTGTTAGGAATCAAGCAACTTTTAAAAACTGGAAACAGAAGAAAACCAATTAGGAAATCTTTCCTGCTCAAATGCAGAAGTCTCCCTGGTGTTGCATTTTGCATCATAACCATTAGTACTAACTGGCAATAGTTCTTAAAAAGAAAGGTAAACTAGGATAGATTTCAGTAGTCAAGAGTATTTCAGTGTTAATATGATCTATTGCAATGCTCACTGAAAACAACAGAATTATTGTTTTTGTTATGATGCATATAAAGGAGATACTCCATGTTATTGATAACAAAAAAAACTTTTTTTCTTTTTCCCAGTAATAAATGGTTCTGGGTTTGATTAAAGGCTCATATAGCCTCATATTGAGTCTGTAGCATTGACCCCTAGCGAGTGGGGTAAGAAAAAGAAACAAGAATAGAATAAGAATGTTGCAATAATTTCTAGAATATTTTCCCAGCACCATGATTGGTGATTCAGAGGCTTCCTTAACTAGAAGAGTTTTCTACATATTTAATAGCCTGTGATAGATATTTGTCTCATTAATTTGCCTAATCCCTGTCAAAAAGTTCCTTATCTTAGAAATCCATTAATGCTGAAATTTGTCTTCCCCAAATTTTCCATTTTTTACCTATTCTAATTTCTAGAATATTTTCCCAGCACCATGATTGGTGATTCAGAGGCTTCCTTAACTAGAAGAGTTTTCTACATATTTAATAGCCTGTGATAGATATTTGTCTCATTAATTTGCCTAATCCCTGTCAAAAAGTTCCTTATCTTAGAAATCCATTAATGCTGAAATTTGTCTTCCCCAAATTTTCCATTTTTTACCTATTCACCTTCTCCATGCCACATCTGATTTTACAGACCTCTATTGCATTTTTCTGTGCCCCTTCCTCCCCTGCTTCCAGCTCTTGTTTTCCAAGAAAAAGACTCTTGGTCTTGTAATTCGTTCCTTATGCAGGGCTGGTATGATCATTCTTTCTCCACAATAAAATGGTTCAAACTTTGCTTTAATATTTCTGTTCATAATCTTACTCTTTCTAATAGAAATAGGGCCATATTCTGCTGTAGATACAGCCGCACAATTCCTGTTGACAGGTATAGGAATTTTATACAAAAAAAGCCTGAGAGCTGTAGTGTCTCTCTGTAGACAGCCCATCACGATTAGAGAAACACTGTTTTATCATGGCTATACTTCTTTCACAACCCAGTTTATGCTAGACAGCTACTTTTTCTGAAGCTAAAATTTGTTAAAATGAACAAAACCTTTTAGTTATAGTGGTGTAAATACTGGTTACATCCTCAAGTAATGTAAACAGAGCTCTTGCTGACTAGTAACAGGACTCTGATATCGGAGTTACACCTCTGCAGGTCATATTCTGCTGTAGGCAAGTAATTTCTTTTCCCACATTAACCCAAATATGTAGCTTGTTGCTGAAGAGACTAAAGAAAATGGAGAGTTCTTCTGGGTGTTATAATCTATGCTTCTGTCCCACTCAAAACAACCCAAATGTATGTAGATAATTAAAGGCATGAATGACTTATTCTTACTTTCCTTGTGTATGTGTTTTTAGAATCCTGTTAGATTAATTATATATTACATTAACATTCATCCTTGCAATTAACATTCTGTTATATGAATGGGTAATAATTACTGTTTACAGATTAATGGAGTCTGTTAGTTGTGCAGATGCTTTTAGTCACATTTGGAGACAGTCAGAACAACTCTTTTTACTTCTTTCTGGTAAGTGGTTTTGACAATTTCAGATGTTACGGGTGCTGCTGAGATCCATGTGATGAAGTTGTTAAAAAAGAGATTGCAATGTGCTTTGTATGGGTCTGCAGTGTAAACCAATCCAGGAGCTGATGAAGAAAGCAACAGCTTACTTGCTAAGAGTTATAACTGAGTGTGAGAAACTGATCTGAAGTTGTTGAGCACAGAAACAGAGGGATTCTGGCAGTCATGAAGGCTCTTCATTGAGCTCTTCATTGAGCTCTTCATGTTATTTATTGATTGGCACAAGGCCAAATCTACAAACAGACTTAAAGACTGTAGTTCATAAATCTGAGCCACCTTAGGTAAGCCCATGAGTATCAGCCAGTCCAAGTGGTAAAATAGCCTTCACGGAAGGTGTCACTCTAAACTGGGAACTGCCTTTTTCTGTTTCTCTTATGAGACCCTTAAACCTGCACAGCAAGGACCACAGAGGGTTAACTGTGGCTAAGGGTCAAACTCCCACCCAGCCGCTCTCTCACTCTCCCTACTCAACCGTACGGGGGAGAAAATAGGATGGAAAAGTTTGTGGGTCGAGATAATGACAGGGAGATCACTTACCAGTTACCATCATGGGCAAAGCAGGATTACATAGGGAAAATTCATTTAATTTACTGCTAATTTCAATAAAATTTAATTACAAATTTGAGTAGTGGGAAACAAAAGGCAAACATTAAAACAACAC
>NW_008794232.1:733789-734819 GCF_000699145.1 Aptenodytes forsteri
CCTGTGCCGCCTTTTGCCCTTTCTGGCACCTCTTTTCCCCCAGGCTCCACCAGCTTGGCTGGCAGGCATGTTCCCTCAATTAGGGTCACATGAAAAACACTTTATAAGAGATATCATACAATATATAAGAAGCAGTAGAGTCTTATATGTACCTTTAAGGATCTTTAAGTTCTTTTCCTGATCTAAAGGTTTATGGCTCAGAAAGTTATGGAAATATGTGCAATGTCACAGTGAAGTTAGAGAGACATTCTGGTAAGAGATTTGCCATATGTCTTCAGCCCTCCTGTAAATGGCTGTGGTTCTATTCATAGGTACCATGCACAAGCCCTTAAGAAAGATGGCTGAAAAAAGGGTTTTGACAACAGGAATATATCTTTGTTAATAAGCTCCTTTGGAAATCTGAACAATCTTCCAGGATGTCTTCTCTTCTCATTTCCTTTCTCTTATATTAATTAATTTTCTGATCATCACTGATGGATATGTTTCAAGTAAGCCATGCTATGTCAAACTGATTTATAGAATAAAATGTATATTTACTATTCCTGGATCCTTCTTCAATTAATATTGTAAAGAGTGTGCTATTTATATATTCAGGGAGACAATTTGTCAGGGCAATCGTTATTACCTCTTCCAGTCTTAGAAATAGTAGTTCTTACAGTAAAACTCCAGTATATACATGAGGGCTCTTATAGTCACAGGCTGTCGTGGTTTAATCTCAGTCGGCAACTGAGCACCACGCAGCCGCTCGCTCACTCCCCCCCGGTGGGATGGGGGAGAGAATCAGAAGGGTAAAAGTGAGAAAAACTCGTGGGTTGAGATAAAGACAGTTTAATAGGTAAAGCAAAAGCCACACACGCAAGCAAAGCAAAACAAGGAATTCATTCACTACTTCCCATCGGCAGGCAGGTGTTCAGCCATCTCCAGGAAAGCAGGGCTCCATCACGTGTAACGGTTACTTGGGAAGACAAACGCCATCACTCCAAACGTCCCCCCCTTCCTTCTTCTTCCCCCAGCTTTATACACTGAGCAT
>NW_008794232.1:735031-753185 GCF_000699145.1 Aptenodytes forsteri
CTAAATCCAAAACACAGCACTGTACCAGCTACTAGGAAGGAAATTAACTCTATCCCTGCTGAAACCAGGACACAGGCTCACACCCATAGCTTCCATATTTGTAAATGGAACTGAATTTTAATTTAGGTTTTAATTTAGTCTTAAAATAATCTATATGAACTTGAGTTAGCTTTGGGTTTATATTACCAGTTAGCTTTGGTTTTACATTATCCTTCTGTTAATCCATCATCAATGAAAAATATAAGAATGTTCAACTGATTTGACAGCAAAGACCCCACCCCTTTTAGTTTTGAACATGTGAGTTTGTATCCCTGAAATGAAAGATCAGCCTCATTAGACCAAAACACCCATGGGATGAAAAAAGGGACAAAGAGGGAGCTACACTTTGTTAACCATGGTAAAGGTACTACACATTTTTTGAAACTGATCTAAAAAAACCATGGTTCCAGGTTTTTGTCTGGGGTCCACCTCAAGCTTTTCAAGTTTAAAAACAAACTAACCAGTGGAAGAAATAGGAATATATTTTGAACATACTATCAAAAATGGTATTTGAAAGATGTGTTTCTCCACAACTTTTATGGTGCATGATGAGTTTACATTTAGTACTCATAATTTCAGCTTTTGAATGGGACAAAAGCAAACAGTGAAAACCAAGAGCAACTGAACTGATTCACATCATCTCCACAACTGAATTACTCTGATTTACAGTGACTAAAAATGTTGACAACTGAGATGAAATATGTGGAGGTTCTCTTGGGAGTTATTACCCTGTCTATCCTGGTCTTCAAAGAAAGGTTGCTGCCATGACAGCAGATCTGGTAGAACTGAGCACCAAGTCCTCAATTCCTATGTTCACACATTGGTTTATTAGCACTAGATAATACCATAGGTGTTTTAAGAGGGTCAGGTTCAATGTGTGTTGTAACAGAGTCAACACAGTAAAACTTCTTAAAAATGTTCTGGTGGGTTATCTGGCACTGGCAGAGAACAGACACTGATGTTAGTCAAATATTCAGTTTAATCTTGTCACACTATATTGAGTCTATTATCTCTTGATGGGTGGCAGTAAGTACTATTAGCAGGGTGACTGAACATCAGGGAATGAAGAATTGTACTGAAACATCTGTTTTTCAGATATCCAATTAATATGAATGGTCATTAGCAGGGCAGTTCTCAAAAAGATACAGCAAAAGGTCAGAAGTTTTCCTGATGTAACCATATTTCATTGCTATAAACCCAGTCAATGAAATAAAACCTCTGACTTTTCATTTAGGAACAACCAGGACTTTATGATTCAGGGAGTCTGGCTAATGGGACATGGAGATTTCACACTATGTCATTGGTTTAATTTAGCCTAAGTCTGCAGTCCAAGTAAAGTAGTTACCTGGTAGTGGCCGGTGCAAAAGGAGGTGCTGATTTCAAATGAACATGGATCCCCAAAGTTATTTTTGCCTTCACACCTAGTGGCAGATTTGCTAGTCAGTTTTCTTTTTTTTACTACAATTTATACAGGAACATGATTGAGTAACATCTCACCTCGTATCAGTGTGTAGAGCACTTGAAGATTAGGCTGGAAAAAAGTAAAAAGGTGCCAAGTTCCTCAGGTTGCCAAATTTCTCTAAATCCAATGTGGTACATGAGCAAGAATTAATTGGACTTTCAAAAGGCAGAGAACAGGCCTATTGGAGAACTTATACCCAAAGGTAGCCATTTAAGGCTATCTCTAATGTCATCAAAATGTCTAATTAAGAACTTACTATCCCACAGTTAGATCCCTTTACCTAGCACTGAAGGAATTAAAATAAAATTTAAAAGTTTGAAAAGTAAAGTGAAAAGCAGAACTATTAATTGTTCTTGATTAAAAAATAAAACCCATCCTTCTGTTATTATTTCATAGCAAATGTACTGTATGAGAGCAAAGAAGAGACAAGAAAAGTAGAACCCGCTAATATCTTCAATCCAATGTATTTGAAGTCATGTACCCAAGATAACATGTTTTAGTGCTTGTTTTGTTAATGATTGTAGAAGATTCTTAACTATTCATAAGATTGTTGGGACACGTGGTAATATCTCTTCTCAGGGAGGATCTCAATTTCTTCACTTCCACTCGAGGATGAATTAAGGTAATCCAGTGTAAAAAAAAATCTAAAAATATATTAAGATTCTAAGAAATCTTGAATCTATCTAAAGCATAACTTAGCATGATAACTAGTTCATATTCCAATGAAAATTTACACAAAAGACATTATTAGGTGTGTCTTTAATTTTAGTAGCAGAATAACTTGAGTATCCAAAGAGTTAGTTCCTTTTTACTCTTCTTGATGTAGATACACCTCTTGGCAGAAAGGACATGCTACATTCACAGGTATAGAATGAAAGGATAAGCAGCCCACAAAAAGGCACAGGAAGCACTCTGTGCCTTGTGCTAAGGCTACTGATCTGTATGGGAAATTCTGAGTTTTGGATCTTGTTCCTTCAGTATTACACGGTTCACATTAAAGAGTTCTTGGGCCAGAAAGTAGATGTCATCTTTGGATCCAAGACCAAAACCCAGGCTGGGAATCCCAGCTATTAAGTCACCTAGAAAGCTGAATGTTTTATCATGATCCCTTTTTGTAACATGTCTCAACATGGACTTGAGGAGGAGATTGCAGAATCCTTGCAGAATATGCCTAGGTACCATGGTTCCCATGGGACTAAGACAGAAGTGAGATTTATCTAATCGTTAACAAAAACAGCTCTGGGCTTGTTCAAAGACATACTTTCCAGACACAGAAAAAAAATTCAAGCTAAGCAAGAAGAGACTTTGAGAACTGATTTTAGATCACTGAAGTTGTTTTTAGATCACTAAAGTTGTTTTTAGACCATAGTTCCATCACAGTATAAATGCTACATTTAGATGATAAGGGTAAGTACGTCTGCTCGAGGGTAGGAAGGCTCTGCAGAGGGACCTGGACAGGCTGGATCGATGGGCCAAGGCCAACTGTATGAGGTTCAACAAGGCCAAGTGCCGGGTCCTGCACTTCGGCCACAACAACCCCATGCAGCGCTACAGGCTTGGGGAAGAGTGGCTGGAAAGCTGCCTGTCGGAAAAGGACCTGGGGGTGTTGGTCGACAGCCGGCGTCTTCTCCCAGTCAAGGCTACAGATGGCAGGCACAGCTCCAAAGGGAGGGTCCCCGCTGGTTCCTCTGCAGGGCTATTACACAGTACGGCCAACTCTGTGCATAAGCGTGCCTCCTGCGTTGTCCCTCTGCTACGGCGCTCATTTATTCCTAAACCAGCGTTTTCCAATGGAAGGGTAAGCATGGGGAAAACAGTCTCCCATGTTGTAAGAGTCACTGGTTGGTTATGTGCTCTTCAATTAAAAAATAAAAATCATTCCACACCAGAATGTAACACATAATGATATAAAACTAATTCACTCTTATAATGAATATAATACACTCTTATAATTGAGTGGTTAAACATTGGACCAGGCTGCCCAGGGAAGTGGTGGAGTCCCCATCCCTGGAGGTATTTAAAAGATGAGTAGATGAGGCACTTAGGGACATGGTTTAGTGGGTGGTGGTGTTGGGTTGACGGTTGGACTCGATGATCTTAGAGGTCTTTTCCAACCTTAATGATCCTATGATTCTATGATTCTATGACAATAGGAATGCTTTCTAGCTCCAGGGACTGTATGTCCTGACTAATATCCCAGCTCTATAGCAAAATGATATGTGAATGCTGGCCATCTACCTCCTTTCCCCTCTTCTCTCTTTTATGATATGATTTTCATACTAGCAAAACATGGACACAGGGGCTGACCTACAGGTCTCCCAGACAAGATTATGGGAAGACTTGGATTACTGGGGTATTATGGTATTGTGTCTGCTCCACATTACAATTATACTAGAAGTTCATATGAGAAAGCATACCTTTTTGTAGCTGTCCATGAATGTTAATTTCTCTGTTGGATTAATCCCACAGATGACACAAAACAAGTCCCCTTCCATCACTCTCTGTCCCAGCATTGCTGCCTGGTTTTGATTTCTTTCAGACAAATCACAAAATTCTAAGGCTGAATTGTTGAGATGCTGGAGTCTTCATTTCATACTCAGGTGGAACATTGGCAAGTGACCAAAATGAGAGAAACTTAATGCTGTTATACTGTGCATTGCTATATTTACTCTGTTGCTTGTTGCACGAAGACTTTTTCTGTAAATTGAATTGAGGAGAAGTAAAAGAAATACAGTCAAGATACCATCAATCCCTTAGAAGATTTTGACTATAAAAAAACAATGTTTGTACTTAAAATAGAAGACACAAAAACTAATTTCCCTTCCCTTTATCTATATGCAGGTGGTCCTGTCTTTTTTTTAAGTGAGAACAAGATAAACAATGAAAACTAATTTCAAGAAACATTCTTTAAGTATGAAAATGAAATAAAAATGCCAGTTATATTCTGTGTTATGTTTCCTCATATTGCTGAACTCTAACAACCACTACATGGAAAAACATTGCAAAAGGGGAATGGTCTCTCATATTAAAGTGTGGTTTCTACTATTTTGTTTATTCGTGGCATGTGATGACAAGAAGCAGACAGGTGACAATGATTGGTCTGTAGGGAAAAAAAAAAATATTCCACAGAACAAGCAAAGACAAATAGTTGTGCCAAGTACAATGACAACCTATCTTTTTAGCCTGATCCTGAAATGATGCCTTGGTTGATTTGACTTCATCTGGTCAATAATTTCCTCTCCATTTTTCCCTATCTAACAGATAACTCAATGCATGATGGACTCTGTGCTTCCCAGAATTGGGAAATATGGTCCAGATCCAGGAATGAACTCATGTGTCTGAGTTGATTTTGTACCCTAGCTCATCCTCAGGAGGGAAGGACCATCAAACTGTATAAGTTTAAGCATGTGCTTTTACCTCACAAAACTCAAAAGGACTTGATCACTTGGAAATAGAGCTGGAACGTATATGAAATAAGCACAATCTCACATATTTTGCAGTATTAAAGAATGGTGAGCACAGAAGACCTCTGGATTTCTTTCCTCCAAAAAACCTGTGCTGCAACAAGTGTTTCCCCATCACATTAATGGAGTCAGTGCTGTAGTAGGTGCTGATAAATGTTAGCTCTACAATCCTCAGCCCGTCAATACCACCACAACAGTTTATCTCAGCCCAAAATGATAATCTCATGGTTGGCTATTTCTTCATGGCAGGGAACATAGTGATTAAAATCTCTTTCATGATCTTCTGGAATGGCTCTGTCTCTCAGGTTTCTGTCTATAAAATATAATAATATAATTTCTATACCCTGCAATGGTATTTTAGGGTAATCATATTAAAGATTGTGGCACTCCATAGTGTTAGTGCACATATGGTTTACAAATAATTATTTTGACAACTAGCACAAAATCTGGTCTTGATGGATAAGACAAATAGTTGTGCCAAGTACAATGACAACCTATCTTTTTAGCCTGATCCTGAAATGATGCCTTGGTTGATTTGACTTCATCTGGTCAATAATTTCCTCTCCATTTTTCCCTATCTAACAGATAACTCAATGCATGATGGACTCTGTGCTTCCCAGAATTGGGAAATATGGTCCAGATCCAGGAATGAACTCATGTGTCTGAGTTGATTTTGTACCCTAGCTCATCCTCAGGAGGGAAGGACCATCAAACTGTATAAGTTTAAGCATGTGCTTTTACCTCACAAAACTCAAAAGGACTTGATCACTTGGAAATAGAGCTGGAACGTATATGAAATAAGCACAATCTCACATATTTTGCAGTATTAAAGAATGGTGAGCACAGAAGACCTCTGGATTTCTTTCCTCCAAAAAACCTGTGCTGCAACAAGTGTTTCCCCATCACATTAATGGAGTCAGTGCTGTAGTAGGTGCTGATAAATGTTAGCTCTACAATCCTCAGCCCGTCAATACCACCACAACAGTTTATCTCAGCCCAAAATGATAATCTCATGGTTGGCTATTTCTTCATGGCAGGGAACATAGTGATTAAAATCTCTTTCATGATCTTCTGGAATGGCTCTGTCTCTCAGGTTTCTGTCTATAAAATATAATAATATAATTTCTATACCCTGCAATGGTATTTTAGGGTAATCATATTAAAGATTGTGGCACTCCATAGTGTTAGTGCACATATGGTTTACAAATAATTATTTTGACAACTAGCACAAAATCTGGTCTTGATGGATTTTTTGTCAGGACTCTGAGGGCACTCACAGGTTGCACCTAGGGCCTTTCTTCTTCCCCATCTCTGCCCATTGCTCTGGAGCCCATTTCAGCCCCCCTGGGCTGTCAGTCCCTACCTCAGTGATACCGTAGGACATTGGTCTCCAGCTCTGCAAGAACCCTGCCCTGTCGGGCCATGGAACCCACCAGGCCAGTCCCATCAATAGGCCAATGTTCTGTCCTGGCCTTGGCCCATCCCCATCCCCAGGGGGGTGCCAGAGCCCAGGGCTGGTGCTGCCTCCTGCTGCCTCCGGTGCCCCCTGGTCTGCCCTGTTCCTGGCTGGGGTGTTGGGACTGGCCCTGACACCCTGGGAGAGTCTCCACGGCCCCTGGCCCCAGGGAATTGCCAGCCCCCATAGCGCCCTGACACTTCTGGAGTTATACCACAAACATCATAAATGATCAACCTTCATTTAAAAATAATTCCATTTTAAAATAAATGGTCTCCCTGTTGCTTAAATGATGATAGTTAACTATCTTCCAAAGTTGTCTTGATAGACCCTTTTATTTTTGATGAAGACATTCAAATTAGGCATGTTTGTGCTTCTGAAAAGGAGTATTAGATCAATTTTCTGGGCAGGGTTCCTCTGCATTGTACTTTACGTTACGGCCAAAAGCAACGAAAGAATCCTCTGCATCCACAAACTAATGATTGTTTCATGGAGCACAGGAATACTGAAGCCTTGTTCTCTTGGGAATGGGTAGTGCTATTGGACTTACCAATGCCTGACACATCATGAGGTCGGAGGGGTTTTCATGTCACAGTGGTGGAATTCATAACATCTCTCTCCAGAGTGGATTTTTTGACATCTAGCAAAGCCTGAGTTTGTGTCATGTCCTTTCATATGATATTGTGGAAGGGGAAGATGTGTTAATAGCCTCTCTTCTCTTTAAAGCACTTATTAGGTGCTACTTAAGAAACCCTAAGGTTCACTTAAGGAACTATATTTACGATCTTTGTCAAAGGTCTTTTCAGTTGGACATGAAAACAGTGTTCAAGAGATATTTAGGGTAAACTTATAAACAAATATGCACAAAAGCCGTATAATTGCACAAGCATCACTTCTTTAAGAAACAACATGAAATAGATGCGGCAAGGCTCTCGTCTTGGAAGCATTAGGAGGACTCAAAGTATTACTGCCAGTTTTCTTCTTTCTGTTTTGGTCATTTGCTTCATTTCTTTGCTAAAAAGCTATGAATATTCTTGCAGATTTGCAGGAATGCAACTTTTTGCAACACATCAAACAGTACGACCCTTGCAAGTGCAGGATGAGGCTGCAATACAGGCAGAGTGCAGGGAGCAGTACCAGAAATCATACAGTAGTAAACAGCAGCCAAAACCACAGACCAGAATTGCTGATTCCATGATTGCCACTTCAAAGCAACTAGTTCAGGCTCTCAGGTAAGTACCTTAAACATCTGCTAGTTATAAAAAAGAGTAAGCAAGCTTGGTAGATGCTGTTGTGAAAGTTTTTAAAAATGTAATTAGGTTATTTTAAACTGCTACCCAGATTTTATGATTTCCTACAAGTGTGTTGAAATGACAAACTAAAGGAAACAAATGAATAAATAAATACAAAACCAAATTCTGTTTTCTTTTTTGCTTACCGAGTTTGTTTCATGGTAGCAGAAACTGGAGATTTTATGTCAAATGCCAGACAATTCTTTGTAATTTAGGGGATGGTTGACCAATCAGCTGACTCTAATGGTGCATATGTGGGACTGGTATAATTTTCTATTTTCTTTTGCGGGGTGAATCTGACTGATTCACAAGCACATGCCTACAGTACAGATGGATTCTGAGATAAGTTATTGATTTATTTGAATCCAGTATTTCTCATATTCCTGTCCACAGTGAACATTTTTCAATTTAAAACTCTGACCAGAACAATGTCTGTAGATAGTTGGAAATCTCCGATTGCTCCAAAGATAAATTCTCCCAATGACATTTTAGATCAGCGGCTGAGTCAGTGCTTTGGTGGCATGTAACTGTGAACCCTTGAGCTAACATCCCATGGAAATGATACTTCCAAGAACAGTATTTTTTCTCACTTTCATCTCCTCAGACTGCCTGCAGCAATGGCTGACTCAGTTATCGATTAGTAAACTGAACTCTAATGAAGCTAAAGTAAGGGACACTCAGTTGAACCTGTTTGCATGTCAGTGCTGAATTTCACTTATTACTATAGTGAAAGCATATTGTCTTACTGTATTCATTGCTCTGATGCTGTACTTTAGAACTGATCGGGTACGGAAACCTGGAAAGAATCCAGTTCTAAATTTATCTACTACATAAATAAGTTAGACATAGATAAAATTACTGTCCAACAATGCAGTGATAAGTCTTCATTTAATATGCAGTCCTCTTTACAGTACAACATGTAGTTTTTATTTCAAAGGATAATTAGGGATAGGTTCTCAATTTCACTGTAATTCAGTACAAACAATGCTTTTGTTTCAAATTGGATTGCATTGCATCAGATATTATTGTTAAAAACAATGCTTTCTGATATACATCGACAAAAGCTCTTGTAGTTTAAGAGACGGGCTTATTGAAATACCTTTTTTTCCCCACACATTTTCAAAATTTATATTTTGTTTTACATGTCTCTCCCGAAGGAGGTATGCTGTCAAGAAGACTACTAGAAAAGGCATATTGAAAGGCCACAACCCGGTGGCCAGGAAAACAAGGGCATGTTACTTGTCTGCTACTAAGTTTAGGCAGTGTCTTGCTTTTTACTATGCTAGCATCCCAAAGGCAACGATTTTGATCCAGC
Source organism: Aptenodytes forsteri (assembly GCF_000699145.1). Taxonomy (NCBI): domain Eukaryota; kingdom Metazoa; phylum Chordata; class Aves; order Sphenisciformes; family Spheniscidae; genus Aptenodytes; species Aptenodytes forsteri. The sequence goes on from NW_008794232.1 coordinate 744,060, forward strand.
AAAGCATATAACAATGCATTTAAGTCCTAAGATAAGCATGTGAGGAACTATAATTGATTTGAATATTAAATCACTGCTGAATTCTGGACCGCTGTGTGGGAAGGAAAATTTTCTTTTCTATCTTCCTCTCTCCACTGAAGGAATGCAATTTTTTTGATTTCTTGTGCCTTCAGTGATTGCATATGGTAAACCAAAGATAGTTCTGGAGTTGTATCTTCATAGCTGTAGATTTCTAATCACAAAGTCTTCAATCTTGGGACCACAGCTGCTGCCATGTCAACTCCCATGCCATCACACTATTCTCTGAACATTCCTACTGTTCTTCAAGTTATCATCAATGCATGAGGATTCACTCACTTATGAAGTGCTTATTGAAGTGATTGAAGTGCTTATTCACCACTTTCCTCATGATATACATTTCGAGTTCTGTACTGCCTAGGAGTCCATGCTGTGGAATAAGGTTCCCATTGGAGTGGGGACCATACAAAATTTGAACAAAGACGACCTTCTTTGGCTAGGAAATCTCACAATCCAAATGCAAGTCTCATCAATACAGACAGAATGGAGGGCCTGAGAAAGCCAGGATTATTTCTTGGCATGCTGAGCAGTGATTTCAGCACAACAGCAACTTGTTATTTATTTATCTGTTTTCTGTAAGAACAAAAGGAAATTTTAAGAAGGACATTAAGAAAAAAGTAATTAGTTTTACACTAACAAGTAAGTCTCCTTCCACCTCAGTGTACGAAGACATATTTGAAAGGTGGAGTTTGAGGCAATGTAATGGGAATCATCATAGATTTACATTTACCCAGCACATTATTATACCCATCCTTTTTTAAGGACAGACTGTCCTTTAGACTTTTTTTACATTAGTTGAGCTGCCACTTACAAACACTTATGCTGTCAGCAACTTCTAAATTGTTTAGTGCACTGTTGTGAGACAAGGCAATGGCTGTGTTGTAACTGTCTATACTTTTTCCCATGCATTTACATTGGAAGAGGTGGAGAAAATGGCTACAAGATTGATCAGAGGAAAAAAGTTCCATTTCCATTGACTACTGAACCTAGGATTTGTATTTGATTCCCAACAGTGGTTTGAGTCTTACCAGTTCTAGGCGCTGCACAAATATATAAGGATATAAGAGAAATAAATTACAATAGTCTGTATGACTTGGTAAATTATACTTAGTAACTTCCACAGAAGCTTTCTCCCACTCATTTTACTGTAGAAATATCTAAATTATTATGTCCATTTGAGTGGTTTGTTTAATCAAAAATCCTTTTCACTTATTCTATATTACTGTGTATCTACCTAAGCTTTTCCTTGGCTTATGAAACTCATGGATGTTGCTTCTAAATCATGAATCACATAAAGTACTAAAAAAGGCTTTCTTATTTTAATATCCCCTTGAGTCCTAGAAGAAAGCTCTTATACCCACACTGACACAGTGATAGATCCTATTTCACTTGTGCATTTGATATAACGTGCCATCATCAGTTGTTATTTTATTTCTTTTTAGCTTGGGATGTGTGTGTGCTTGTGGAGGAAGACTGGCTTAAAAAGAAAGTAAAAAATAATGTTTTCATTATGTGTTTGGACAAGACGTACATTTTAAGTGCTCAGTTTCAGAATCAGACAAAACACTGCTGAAGCTTAAATGCCTTCTTAATAGTACTAGGCAATTTAGATGCACTTAGAAGTGACACAGCTTCCATTGCTGGCCAATTGTTGGAGTAAGTATCATCTGTCAAAATGGTCTCCAAAATGCTCAATTTTTTAAGTGTCTCACATACCTATATATCAAAGTCAATCTCAAACATATTCCTAAGTGTTTAAAAGTTATGTAAAAAATTTTGCTGTTGTATATTCTGTTTGTGCCTCAGAGATAATTTGCAAACCCATACTCACAAGTCACAGCCTCATAGTACACAGAGTTTTAATTCTGACCTTCCACTTTCAAGAGAACCAGCTATTAACTTCTGAATTGCAGCAGTTTTCAAAATCTGTTGAACTGCAGACTTTGTAAACAATCTAATTCATCAGTAGATATCAGCACTGTATGTGAAAAATGAAGAATAATTTGATGGCTATGGGTAGGAAAACAATGAACATGTTTAATGGGAGATATTACTTGGGAAAATGTAAGCCCTTTCAGAAAAGTTCTTTAAAATTTAAATTCTTTTCTTCCTCACCTCTAAATCTCATGCTTTGACAGTGATTTTAACATTAATGTGGTTCCTGTTAGTTTTTCCTGTGCAAAAGGCCTATACTCAGGTTAATGTCTTAATTTTACTCTTAGGTTGTACGTAAATGTGGGAGAAGAGTTTATTTTTATAGTTTTTGACCCTCTCTCCCAAAAAATATATTGAAATTCTGTATCCAGAAAGGAGGCAAGTGGAATCTTGAAATTATTTAACCCTCCTGTTTTCCACAGAACTGGAGGAGCAATAACAGATGGGTTTGAGTACAACCTAATTTGAGAGAATGATTTATTCAAGCATCAGTATAGTTCAAGCTTATTAGTTTCTTTGCCCACCTCCCCAAGTTATCTGTAGGAATGCCGGGAACATATCAACACAGAAATAGTAGTAATATTATTACTATTTTGGTAACATTTAGATCCACCATTGAAGGGAGCTGATTGTGTTGTATTTACTCAAACATATGAGAAAAACTTGTACAATGTACAGACAGGCTTTGTTCAGCACAGAAAGGACTGTACATTCGTAACAGGGCCCAGCAGTTCGTTACCATCAAGCCACTAAACAGCATTCAAGTCTGGACTCCAGGCCTAATCCTAATGGATTAAGATTCCCCATGTGAATAGCTTCATTCAAATCAAGGATTTTATGGAAGCAACAATCCTCCAAAAAGGGATGTTGAAAATCAGCACAGTCAAGTTGTTAAGACCTTTGCCTGGGTGTGAAAAAAGTTCTTTCCTGAGCTTTGCCATTGACTTGTTCCGTGAAATTTGGCAAGTGACTTAGCATTTGTGTTTGCACATGCTTTGTCCAGCCTGTAATAACTTTGGAATCTGAAAACTCCCTTACTGTGAGTCAGTGGACTCCTGCCTACAGCATGCATCCCTATAATATAAATAGCTAGTCTGCAACCTAGAACTACAGAGCTGCACATGTTATTATCTCTGCCATCTAGCTAAAATTCCCCCCTCACCAATCTTCAAAGACTTCAAGAAAACAGGAATGAAGAAATGTGAGATTTTTTTCCATATATACTCATTATTACGGCAGAGACAAAAGGAAATGAATTCTGATTCAAGGTTTGCAAATTCTGCTGGGATTTACATTGCCAGTGCAATTTTGCTATTAATGCTCACCAAAATAAAGATGCTGCAAGTTAGAAACTTGAAGATCCTTAAATTTCCATATTCAGTAGCCTATTTCCTTTTTTGAAAGGCGTCTGTGTTCTATAATTCATTTGGGTTTTTTTCTTTTCCAGATAGGTCACGTATTCCCTCATATAAAATCTCACCCATAATGTTTTATATTTTCTTTATAATGTTACAAAACCCTAAAGCTTTCAAAGATAAATATATATCTTTGGATATGTGTATTTATTTATACGCATGTGCAATTAAGCTTATATAAAAAACTGTTGAGCAAGTGTAAAAGTTTAAAAAACTTATCACAGTATTGATCATTATATAGTGAAGGGAAACTCAGTCTGAGAGATACTGACTAGAATACATCCTATGAAAACTACTTTATAGTATAGAGAAAAACAGAGAACAGTTTATTTTGCTTAGATTAAGTAGATTCATGGGTTTAGCTTCCAGAAAAGTTTTCTGTCAGGGAAACAGAACAGTTTCTTCCAAAGAAGTAACTTTTTGACCTTTTCCTATTTATCTAGGACTTTGGAAAGAGATTACCAGATCTTCTCAACTGGTATAAAATGGCATTACTTTGTTATTCTGCATAGCTGCAACACCCCCACAGAGGTGCCTGATGCTCTGGGATGGGGTCTGCCCCTGACTGCCCCCCCCATCCCTTCCTCTAGTCTCCCGAGGATCCCCTGCAGATCCTGGGTTCCATGGAGTCACCAACCCTTGCAGCATCCTAGCGGTTCAGTGGATATTTCTAGAAGATTTTTGCAACATATCATGATTCATAAATGGACTTTACAGAGTCAATGGAAACATTGTTCCAGTGGTATCAGAGGCTTTAAGAACAACCTAGCCTAATAAATTAGCAAGCAAAGAACTGAGGAAAAGCTGGCCTTTTTATAAAGATGTGTCACTTGCCTTGCACCTAACATAATGACAACATGAAGTGGGCAGAGGCAGTTATGAAGACCACAAGTAGGAGTGAATATGACATGAGGCCTGTGACAGACATGCAATCCCCCCGTCCCGACTGGATAAAATAAATTAATTCTGGAGAGTACATAAGAATTTAAACAGTGTGGTGACAGGGTTTGGAGATAGAGAGAAACAAACAATGGAAAGCAAGCCCCAAAACATCATTAAGGAGCAGCACTGGGACCCCAGAAAAAACACAGGAACCTAGTCTTCCCTACAGTGATCAAATCTCCTTCAATCACAGTTCTGCTTACTTATTGTAAACATATTTTGATGTAGTATATAACGGTTGATAATAAAATTATTCCTTAGGGGCCGCAGTGTGTCATTCTATTTGTCCTTTGAAGTAATCCAGAGTACGTATTCATCCTCACAGAAGGGACTCCATTGCCGCCTCATTGAAAAACCAGTTTGTGAGTGGGCCTGTCAACCTCAGCTGGTTGACCTGACCTGTGAAAGGTAGCAACCCTCAGTTGATGTGCAATAATTCAAGTGAACAAGCCATATTTTGGTGGGTATTGTACAACCACAAACATGCAATACCACCTTAAGACCACCTTGGGACTTGAGCAAAGATCACCTGCAGTCTACTGCAGAGTATCATCTCAAGATTATCTTCCTCTCCTGAAATATATAACAGCCCAATAAGTTAAGAAAAATGTCATTCCTCACTGGAAAGACAAAAGGAGACAAAAAGATATCTGGGCTATTCAAAGCCCTTAGGGGTCTTGTTTAAACTCAGGACTAGAGCAGAGCAAATAATTAACTCTTGTTTTTATGTCAGCTCTGGAAAAAAATGTTTTGGACTGAACAAACTATGTTGCTTTTCTCAAAAGTAGAGTTTTTTTATCATTGAGTAAAAATGCATTTTATTTCAAGAGTTGTAAAAGAACAAAAGCAATTTTTTGTCTCAAATTACTTTCACAAATGCATTTGCAAAAATAACTTCAGACAAAAATGTTATTGTTGTTTTTAAAACCTTGAAATAAAAAGCATTATTTTATGCTACTATTAGATGGTTTATATGATTGACACATTTCTGTATTTTTCAGCGGAAAACTCTGTTTTGCTAGCACTTCTTAATTTTAACTAATTCCCTGCAGTTATTTTACTTCTAGGATAACTAAGTGCATATGAGAACCAAATATGTTGCATGAATCAGTTTTACTGAAGGGAAGAAAAGAAAAAGAAATAGAGCAATGTCAAAAATGCAGAAGGAGAAGCACTTTTATTAGGGACATGACCTTCTATAAAGCAATCAAGAATTTAGCTAGAGTATTGTGTATAAGAACAGAACTGTCCATCCAAAGCTGAGAAGTAATTTTTTTTTTTTTTTCATGTTTGACATTGAGAATCACATAACATCAGTCTGTGACCCCAAAATAATGTATTGACATATCTTGGAGAAACTCGACATAGCACATCTGGATTTTTTTTTTTTTTTGGTAGGAGCTTTTCTTTCAAATACCTGCTGTACATTTAAATAGCAAGGAGCTGTTTCAAAAAAAATTGTAGTGAGTAGAAGGAAAGCTAATAACAGTACATGCAGATTCTCTGCAAAACAGCAGATGCAGAGGTTCTCAGGCTACCTGAATTATTTATGCTTAATTTGGCACATCTCTAGTAGTGTCTTAGGCTTTTATAGGTCTCTGAAGCACATCTGAGAAAAATGCACCCATATTCATGCACCTGCATACTTTTAATTATAAACTCTATGGATTGTGTGACCGAGTCATTTAGAAATTTTGGCTGAATCATTCAGAGAGTAATTTGACATACTTTGTGCTGCGGTTTGCAAAAGCCTCGCATTTTTTTGCAGGCATATTCATTTTAATTCAATGACTTTCAAACGTGATGCGATTCAATAGCACAGAAACACAGGAATCACCACAACATCACGGATCAATGTTCCCTCTATTCTGACTTTGGCTCCAATTCTGCACCTGGATCCAGTAACACAAAATCCTACCAAATTCAATGACACTCTGCACTGACGTAGGATGCTCAATAACAGAGATGTATGTTGAGCATGGTCCTTCAATAATATTCAGAAAAAGGATTTCTCAAAAGAAAAGGGGGCATTTCAGTAACTTTCATGCACCATAGTAGCTAGTGTTACTTAATTATTTTTTCCTTTAAGAATGCTTTTTCCTCCTTGTGTATATGCATATGTATCACTGTGAATTTTGTAGGTGTGAATATTAGCTAAAATCTTAATCATGCATGTAAAGATATTCAAATATGTGCAATCAAAACCAAGTATTTTGTATGTCAAAAATAAATAACCAAAACCTTGCAATAAATGGATGTCAAACAAGCACCAAGATTATCAAACATTTTAAGATAGAATGCAAAATATGTGTGAGAAGAAACAGATTTAAAATACAAGGTTTTAGATTTAGGAATCCACATGAAACCTTCAGGATGAAAAAAGAAAAATTATCAGATTAACCTTCTGCTTTCTCAGTGTTTAATTATCATTTATCTTTCACAGAAACATTTCCTGGACAGGATGGGCTAGGGATTTAGTTAGCCCATGAATTTCCTGCATTCATGTGCGTTTTTTCTTTAATAACAAATACTTCTGTCTTACTTCTACAGCTGTTACATTGTTCAGAAGGTCCTTTTATTACTACAGTTTTAGGGTCAAGAAAGCTGAGTCACTAAAAGTAGGACTTCATTATGTTTGGTCTGTACAAATGTAGAATAAACAGTTCCTTCTTCGAAGACCTAGAGTATGATTAGTATTTGTAGTGATGCAACTCAGGTACAGGATCAGACATCAGCTATCAAGTGCCTAAAGCCAAGGAGAGCTAGGACTCTCTTCTAATTCAGATAACATTCAAGAAAGAGCATGACTTTAACTTATCCAGATCATTTTTGCTCTCCAAAATGTCCCAATACATATTAAGCATAGGATACAAAAATCAGAGCAGCAGTCCAGAAAGATCAGTGCCCGAGATCTATTTATTTTAGTTGGGTTTTTTGTTTGTTTTTTTGATTGGTTGGTTTGTTTTTAACGTTGATCCTTTGTCTTCCTGTACTTTAGGTCTTTGTCCTTAAAATTTAATAGTACTTCCCTAGTTCACAGTGAAGTTGTAAAAATTAAGTCCATTAAATATTTTGAAGTGCTCACACAACCCAATTTATGCTATCTGTAAAGACATTTTAGTTAGACTTTTTTTTTTTTTTTTTTACACACATATTTTCCTGCTTTACTCAGCAATTGGCTCAATGTTATAAGGATTATCATAGTATCATAGAATAGTTTGGGTTGGAAGGGACCTCTAAAGGTCATCTAGTCCAACACCCCTGCCGTGAGCAGGGACATCTTCAACTAGATCAGGCTGCTCAGAGCCCCCTCCAACCTGACCTGGAATGTTTCCAGGGATGGGGCATCCACCACCTCTCTGGGCAACCTGTGCCAGTGCTTCACCACGCTCAGCGTAAAAAATTTCTTCCTTATATCTAGTCTAAATCCACCCTCTTTTAGTTTAAAACCATTAGAAACAGCATAATCTGAGACTGAAGATCTGTAGCCCTAATTTTGTCAGTAATTGCAATGAAAGAAGGGATCCGGTATTTCACAGTGCTGTAAGTCTGCAAACCTCACTAAAAACTGATGGATATACCTTGGATATTGTACCTACAAAATACTCTGCTACTTTACTTGAAACACTCAAAATCAGTGTCCCTAGGCTGAACATAATACAGTTTGCATTCACCCGTAGTCTGGCCTTCCTGAGGCTCTGGTTAAACACTTCTCCCTCAACTATCAAGATGTAATATCAACACTGAAAATATTCCTAAAACAATGTCACGACAGATGATGTGAGGATTCCTTCTTGTTACAGGCACTTTAAAATAGCCAGTTTACCTCAAGCCCATGGAGTCAGCTATACTGTTACACTATCCTACAGTGTGCCATATAAAAGGGATCAGCAATTTTGACACCAGAATTTTGGGATGAGAAACCTCCAAATATCAGGAAACACCTTTGAAGATGAGGTACCTTCAAGTGTCTGTGTAATAGCGGTCTTTAATAATATCTCCTCTCTTTTGAAAACATAGGCTTAATGTGAGTGCAGAAAGAATGTCATGGCTGTTGCAAGTCTTTACAGATGAATGCCTTTGCTGCTGCTTTCTCTTTCTCCTGAACCCACTGCAGTCCACGGCTGCTACCATTGCTGCCTCCTCCTCATCCCATTCTGAAACTGCTGCTGTTGCTGCTTCCTTGTTTTTCCTAGACTGCAGCCATCCCTGCTAATCTCAGAGGTGTGATGGAGAAACACATGAGCTTTGTGGAACCAACATAAACCTGACACAGCTTATTACCTGAGGCTCTGTTCACTGTCACGGATTCCTCTACACATCTTGCTGTTAAGTGCTGGTATTCTTGGCTAGCGTGAGATGAATGCCAGTAAATGCACTGGCACTGCCACTACCGGTAAAAAAGACAGATGCACAATTATAGCCATGTTGTTCTAAGAAATCTGCCAATTTGCAAAAGTAACAATCCAAAAAGGAAAAAAAAAAGAGAAAAAAATGTAATAACATAATCTCCCTTAGATCTGAACTGCCTTGCAGTACAAGCAATTTCTGATCTCCCTTAATAGGCAATTAGAAATTCTGAGTTGTTTCCAGTTATTGAAGAGTAACTATGAAGCTTTTAAAAACTCATGAAAAAATCCTTAAGGAGAAAAAAAAAAAATCTGGAGGGATTTAATGGATTTAAATAAGCCAAGATGTGCACAGAACAGGTCACTGGCTATCTCTCAGGAGACACTCTCTTGAAAAGGACTGGAAA
>NW_008794232.1:753885-755791 GCF_000699145.1 Aptenodytes forsteri
ACGTTCTTTTGAAAAGGACTGGAAACATATCTTTACCAAAATGCAGAAAGAACTGCATTCATGTATTCAAAACACAGTAACCCAGTGCACATTACAGTTGGTATTATGGTATTAATATAGATAAATTGGCATTTAGATGCCTAAAACTTAGGTCTACGTTGCCTAAATGGGGTCCCCTATGAGCTAGGTGCTTTTGGAGACTGACTCTGATCTCCAAAGAAGGAGATCAGTTCTTTTTATTTTCTGTACAGAAGACCCCAGCAGTATCAATTAAGCGGGGAGTGAGTTAAGAAACAGCCAGGAGGAAACCCCACAGGCCTGCACCCATCCAGGATTCAGCTCTCCAAAGCTTCTTCTGAGGGTAATTTAGTTATGCAGCAGAGTATACCCTTTCACAAGAGGTCTTCTGGGAGAGGGAGAAAAAGTAGTGGAGGTGATGACTGGTTAAGACAGAAACACAGAGACATAGGGAACCAAAATGAGTCTGTAAGAAACTACAGGTTATTTCAGCTGTAATGCAGAGATAGAAAGGGACCAATTTAGTGACTGACGTCTGTGGTCATCTGAGACACCCCAAGGGTGTTTTCCAGAAGGGGTACATTTAAGGTTCTTTAAAAATTTTAAAAAAATCCCAATCAGCAAGAATCAAAATATTCCCTGTGGAAATTTCATTTTGCAGGTGATACTGTGGTACAATACAATATTTATTTGTATTGTATTGTATTGTACTGTACTGAGGGCATGCTGCTTGATCTCCAATTGCCAATCCAAAAAAGGTGCAGGCCTCTGTCAGTGCTTGTGTTATACCCAACCGCTCTGTGAATATTTTGGATACTCTTGACCTTTTTAATCAGCACTGGATGCTTTTTTTCCAGGCAAATGAACTGATCCCCAAGTTTTCATATGACAGACAGTTGTGGAGGCTATTTGTTGTTTTAATAGTTCTGGTATTTGAATGCTTTACTCCCGCTAACAAAATAAATCAAACTTTGGGTTTAAGAAGCTTGGCTGGTCACTATGGACTTCTCCGCTGTTCAGCTGATTTACTTTTTTTTTGGCTCCAAGTTCTCTTGACAACCAGAACATGTCATAATTGAAAAATGTGAGGTGTTAATAAACAAAGTTTAGTAAGAATTAAAATATTCTGTGAAAATTACAATTTTGCAGGTGATTTTTATTTTATTTTATTTTATTTTATTATGGAATTGATTTTAGAACTTTTGTACTAAAAGCTAAAAATAAAACTTTTTTTCTCTGCACATTTGCTGTTAGAGAAGTGAAGTATGTGTCAGAGTTGTCTCCTATAGTCTGAGTCATTGAAGACATGGTTTACTTGCTATGTGTCTGATTTCTTTTCATTTAGATACATAAAGTTTCTTGATTTTATGTTGTGAACAACCTCTAGATTCTTCTACAATTAGCTTTATTATCCAGCACTGCAGTGCTTTGCACAAGAACGCTTTATGTTTCCTCTGGCTTGCATACTCACACAGTGGCTAGACAATACCTTGAATCTCTACAGTTTCATGCAGAAAATATCATTTCTGTTCACCATGAGGAGAGAACATCAAGGTAAAAAAAAAAAGAACTGAAAGTAATGACCTGGAAATAAAAACTTGTATACATATATACACTTGCTTATGAATGTGCATAGTAGTGACTTTAAAGATATCATTAGCTCTTACAGACTACAGAAACAGAAAGCTCAGAAGGGATATATTGGATAGAAATTCCTTACAATCCTGTGTACATACAATTTCATTGCTTTTTGTGTAATACAGGAAATTTCTTATGTTTGTTTTAGATTTAAGCTGTAAAGCTGTTATAGTAGTTCAATGTTTTTCTAAACATCTCTTAGAATCATAGTATCATAGAATAATAGGGGTTGGAGGGTTGGAGGGGACCT
>NW_008794232.1:758278-762314 GCF_000699145.1 Aptenodytes forsteri
GGGTGGTTGAAGTCCCCCAGCAGGACAACAGCCTGCGAGCGCGTGATGCCTTGTAGCTGGAGTGAGAAGGCTTCATCAATAGGCTCCCCTTGATTGGGCAGCCTGTAGTAGACACCAACCACAAGGTTCCCTTTGTTGCCTCGGTCTTTAATTCTTACCCATTAGCTTTCAACCCACTCATAGCTATTCTTCAGAGACAGCTGTTCACACTCTATCCATTTCTTGATGTAGAGGGCAACCCCTCCACCCCTCCTTCCTCACCTGTCCCTTCTGAACAGCTTGTATCCATCAACTGCAGCACTCCAGTTGTGTGATTCGTCCCACCAAGTTTCAGTAATGGAAACCAGGTCGTAGCTTTCTAGCAGCACGGTGGCTTCCAACTCCTCCTGTTTGTTGCCCATGCTGCGTGCATTTTTGTAGAGGCTCTTCAGCTGGGCTGTCGGCCATGGGACCTTGTTAGAGGAACACCCCTTAATTCCTTTGAGGTATTTCACTAGTGTTTCCCTCTTGGGTCCTATTACCTCAGGAGCCCCTGGCTCATCTCTGTATGATTTCAAGTGTGCTCCAGTGTAGCCAGCATGTCTCAGAGCAACAGGCTGAGGGCCCTTGCTAACACCCTGTCCCTCTAACCCTGGTGCGTTATCCCATAGCTTGTCACAAGCAAACCTGATATTATCCCCCTCCCCATTCAAGTCTAGTTTAAAGCTCTGTCAACGAGCCCTGCTAGCTCATGAGCAAAGACCCTCTTCCCCCTTTGAGAAAGGTGAATCCCATCTGACGCCAGCAAGCTTGATGTTGTGTAGGCCATCCCATTATCAAAAACCCCAAAACTGGCAGGGACACCAGCCACGGAGCCATGTATTAATAGCCTGGGTGCATCTGTTTCTTCCAATGTCGCTGCTTGCAACTGGAAGGAGAGAGGAAAAAAATAACCTGTACTCCAGATTCCATTATCAACCATCCCAGCCCTGAAGTCTCTTTTGATTGCCCTTGGACTACATGTTGTGGCTTCATCTCCACCCACATGGAAAAGCAGTAATGGGTAATAGTCCAAGGGCCGTACTAGGCTAGGAAGTTTCCTAGTTATGTCCTTGACCCAGGCCCCAGGGAGGCAGCAGACATCCCTAAGAGGAGGGTCTGTCTGAAATATTGCACCCTCTGTTCCCCTCAGAAGGGAGTCGCCTACAACTGTAACCCGTCTTTTCTTCCTTGTGGAGGTGGTCATGATATGGGGGGTAGGCCTTTCTGACCCTACATGTCTGTTGTAGATGGACAGTCATCCACATCATCCATTGACTGGCATTCCACATCCAGAGCCTCATACTTGTTGAACAGAGGCACCTGGGAAGCCGAGGTAGGCAAGGAGGGGGTTCACGTGCCACCCCGAGCATGGACTTGCTTCCATTCACTCCTTTCCTTTAAGGTACTGCCTTCAGCCTGGTGGGGGGAGGATACAGGATCCCCTTGATCTTGGTTTTTTTCTGTTGTCTGTTCCTGTTTCTGTCTCAGGGAGGGCAGAGCATGGTTATACCAGTGTATCTCTTTCTCAGACTCCCTGATGCTCCTTAACCTTCCTACTTCCTCTCGTAGCTCTGCCACCAAGCTGAGCAGATCGTCGACCTGGTCACACCTCACACAGCTGTTCTCACTACTGCCATCCGTTACCAGTGAAAGGCTCTGGCACACCCTGCAGTCTGAGACCTGGATGGCTGCATGTTTTCCTGGAAGCTCTGTTTGGGTTGTGACATCCATTCTGGCGACTGCAGAAGACATAGATTTCTGCTGGGTGGATACCATATCTAAGCTCCTTCTGAGAGGGTGATGACCACGAATTGAACTCACCTCTTGAGTTGGTAGGGTGACTACGCCCTTCTGTGTGAACTGCTGTGCAAACTGTCATGCCACACCCTGGCTGACGGGTCACGGTCTGTTTGCCTGTTCTGTTCCACAGTGCTCCTGGTCGCTAGCGCTCCCCAGGCTGCTTTTTATAGGGGTGGGGGTGGCCACGGTTGCTCTGGCAATGCGCAGGCCTTGTCAGCGTCTCCTGCAAGAGCTGCTGGCTCCCAGCAGGTCTCTCCACTCCCCTGGCATTTCCCTGTCTCAGGAAAACCCCCTGTGCACCAAGATCTGCTGCTCCGCTGCGGATCGGGCCGGCTGCGGAGCAGCTCCCCTCAGCAATTGACGTCTTCTCCTATGCTCCTGGATTTTAGAAATCCAAAACAAATATTTAAGGCTTTTTCCAGCTGGCATTTTACTTGGAAACTAAAGAAAATATATTTTTCAGGCGTTCAATCTTTTCAACACACAATGTATCTTCTTGCTGCACTGCATTCAAAACTAGAAAGAACTAGAGACACACTGAGTCAGAACAGCTTGGACAAAGGCTTGCTTAAGTCTTTGTCTAGTAAAATGAGATGATCTTAATTCCCAAAAATGAGCTATTGAATTTGACTTGATTAACTTTTATTTAGTATTATGAAATCTGATGAGTCCTATTGATTTTCAAATCTATAACTCTATCCCTTTAATTCCTCCTATTATCAGCATTAGGTACTGATTGCTATTGTTAAAAGGTTTCATAGCTGTAGAAACTGATTCTTATGATTAATTTGACATATTTGATGACAATCATAACATTTGATAATATCAGTATCCCATTAATTGATTGACTACGACACTGCACGCACTTGTGTTAAATAACCTGACAAATGCAATGTATCAAATGGGTTTTAACTTCCTTGTGTACTATTCAGTTATTAAAAAAGCAGATACTTGCAGTCAGCAGCTCAATCTCCGGATGGAGATCAGTGAGGAGCGGTGTCCCGCAAGGATCCATATTGAGACCGGTACTGTTTATTATCTTCATCAATGACATAGACAGTGGGATCGAGTGCACCCCCAGCAACTCTGCTGACTTGATAACACCAAACTGAGTGGTGCAGTTGATGTGCTTGGGAAGGGACGTCATCCAGAGGCACCTTGACAGGCTTGAGGAGTGGGCCCATGTGAATATCATGAAGTTCAAAAACGCCAAGTGCAAAGTCCTGCACCTGCGCTGGTGTAATCACCAGTATCAGTTCAGGCTGGATGATGAACAGATTCAGAGCAGTTCTGCAGAGGACTCAGGGATATTGGTAGATAAAAAATTGCACATGAGCTGGCAATGTTTGCTTGCAGCCCAGAAAGCCATCTGTATCCTGGGCTGCATAAAAAGAAGCACGGCCAGCAGGTCGAGGGAGATGATGTGAGAGACTGAAAGAGTTAATGTCTCAAACATTGTGCTAAAACAAGTCACGGTCTGCATAGCAGCGATAAACCTTAAACAAAAGGTCAGACAACACAGGACGTGGAGGGCGTGCCGGAGGGTGCGCAGTTCCATGTTCTGATAGGCCCAGTATGACAACGCACCATATGTTGCCAGAGGTCATACGGAGTTTATCTGAGGAAGGGGTTCATGACTACCACCCCCAATGGCGCCTGCACAAAGGATCAGGAGCTACATAACTTCCCGAGAGGCAGGGACTAGACTATAAACGGCACAACTCCAAGGAGCCATGCGCGTGCCCATCACCGGAGGATTGCCACATCCGTCATCGTCATCATGGGAACCAAGGGTGATGATCTCTCTCTCTCTCTCTCTCCTTTTCCTCTCTTTCCTTTTCTTCTTATAAATGTCTCAATAGAATCCACGCCACCTATTATTACGCTTTCCAAGTTTAAGTTGCATGTTCCATAAATAAAGCATTTAATTGATCGCCTGGTGTCATTTCACCTTAATTTAGCCCAAGGAAACGAAACCGCTACGACCCCCTGAGTCACCCAGTCTGGGTCATAACAGGTGATTCTGTCCCTCTACTCCACTCTCATGAGAACCCTACCTTAATTACTGCATGCAGATCAAGAAAGATGTGGATCTGCTAGAGTGGGTCCAGAGGAGGGCCACAAAAATCATCAGGGGGATGGAACACCTCTCCTATGAGGAAAGGCTGAGAGAGTTGGGTTTTTTTAGCCTAGAGAGGAGAAGGCTTTGGGGAGA
>NW_008794232.1:762384-767368 GCF_000699145.1 Aptenodytes forsteri
AGTTGGGGTTTTAGCCTAGAGAAGAGAAGGCTTTGGGAAGACCTTATTGCAGCCTTCCAGTACTTAAACGCGGCTTATAATATATCCAGGTCAGGTTGGACGGGGCTCTGAGCAACCTGATCTAGTTGAAGATGTCCCTGCCCACGGCAGGGGGATTGAACTAGATGGTCTTTAAAAGTCCCTTCCAACCCAAACCATTCTATGATTCTATGATTCTATGTCTGTTTCTCCAGTGACTAGCCAAGGAACTTCAGGTTATTAGACATGCATGACAGTTAAGTACCAAAATCAGCCACAGACGTGGTTATGACACACTAAATAACTCCAAAATTCTCATTTTTCCTTTCAGAAATCCAGCTAGCAGTCACTGACTCTTACTGGCATTTACTGTTTTTCATTTTAATCTGATCCATCTGATTCTAGTTATAAAATAGTTTCCTTCCCTTTTCACTCTTGGGAGTGCAATGTCGATCCAAGGACCAGAATGAGACCAGAATTTATTTATCATCTTTGTTTCCTGAAAATGAATATGAAAACTTTGAGATGCTGTAGTTCCTTTCCTGAATCTGTACAGGAACTGACAAAGAACCACAGACGATGAGGCTTTTTTTTTAAACAGGAATTGTTTTAAATTGTTCATTTTGCATTTAATTAACAGCATTAGAAGTAAGATGCTCTTCTGGACTCAAGTTAACAATAAAGCTGTGATGTACCTATTGGAGGTATGCCTTTATCACTTCGGGGGAAAATCAATAGAAAGCAATTTTTCATTACATTTTCCTTGTCAGATAAAATGGTATTCTGTTGGTCCTACATTTTACATATAAAACACGAAAGTCATTATCATGAGTGAGCGCTTATTTGATACCGTTACTCTCAGACACTGTCCTTTCAACTGCCAAGAGGTAGAATACTGTCATTACTTTAGTAGACATATTATTTCTGGTAATGAGGTGGGGATAATTAGATAGATCAAGCAATAACCAAAGTATGTCCAAGTTACTTAGGTCCTAATTCAGCTGAGCCCACAACTAATGAAGCATGATTAGAAATACCATGTGTCCCACTTTTAAGGATGACCCTTAACTCTTAGAATAGAATATTGAATGTTTGCTGTTAGGGTGGAAACAAGCACTTTCATTGTGACCATGCTTAATATTCAAACTTTACATGGTGCTTGAATAGTCTTGTTTTTTCCAGTGATTAAAATTTAGTTTAGGATATCATTCGGGTCTTGTTTTTCATGTATTTGGGGTTTTTTTTGTTTTTCTTGTGTGGTTTTTTTTCCCCAACTACAGTCCTTCAGAAAAAAAAGAGGCAAATGCACACTATTAATTACACACTTCCCCCCTCTACTTTGCTGTAGAAATCTCATGAGAATAACTACTTCCCCATGCACCCCCCCAGTGGATTTCTGACACTTCCGAATCAGAGATAAAAAGAATACAGGAAAATTCTTACACATTGGCAAAGCTTGTTTTATGTCCCAGTTCACTGGCTGGCTCACTAGAGACTAACAGCTCTTTACTTCTACCAGCTTATGAAATTATTCCCCTGGGTCTATGATCTAATGCTGCAAGTTATTGGTGGAGGTGCATAGGAGCTGATTTTCCCAGTGTATGACTGATTTTTTTCAGATTTTATGAAATGTCTGTTCCTCACTGGGATAAAATTAAGATTCTTAACATAGTATATGGAAGGGTAAAGATGGATTTTTCCTTCCAGGATGGTTTTAGAGCCTTACTTTTAGTATGAAGCACCCCTGTATTCCTGAGTCAGGAAAGGACTTGAATGTAAGTCTCTAACTTTATATTAATGCCCTTACATATTGGCTATTGATTAAAAAAAGACAAATACACATACACTCTTTCCCCCACAAATGAACACATCACCTGATTACATCCTTGATGTATTTTACAGAAAAGTTTTGGTTCTATAGTGCTAGCATTTTATGTTTATTTTTGCTTGTGGTTAGAAGTTCTGAGAAAATCCCATTTTCTCAGTGTGTCACTCTACCATGCTCAAGAATATTTCTTTCTGATGAAGTAGCAACCATATTTATGTCAGTTTGTTGATCTGATTAAGAAGGCTCTAAATCTATGCTTAACCTGAATTCTACTATTTCTGTTTCAGACATGAAGAAGATCTGAACCCAAAAGTGTCTTCTTTTTTTTCCCCTATGATCTATAGCAGTAAGTTAAAAAAAAAAAAAAAGGGCATTTTTTTTATAAACCTTGCTTAATGGATTTTAGTCATGGATTGAAACCCTGTTGGTTACCCCTTGTTGGATTTGTTAGAAATAACCCTTCATTACTGATCTTGCATAATGTACACAGATAAGTATATAAGTATAGGTATGAAAAAAATAAGGCTTTTAAAATAAGGCTGCTTAAAATTATTTTTACAAGATCTTTTCCCATTTTTTGTAATTTTTTTTGTAAACAGTGTTTCCTGAAGGCTTCAGAATTCAGGTTTGTTTCAAATGAAAGCTAAAGATGCTCTCTGACTGCAGTATCAATTATTTTTTTTATTAGTCAAACATGTTTGCCCATCCATGGTAAAAGATTTATTTTCTTGGGATAAAAACATACCCCATCTAAACTATTTAATATTATGCTATTTTTAATCATGAGATAAGGAGGATGGAAAAAAACAGCAATATCCTATCAGTCTCCTGTCAAACATGTCAAAGGGAATGTCAAAGTTGCTCTGAAATACATTACAGCTGTGAATGGAAGAAGGAAACCTAATAAGCTTTGGGAATGTTTTGAAGATTTCTGTAACTAAAAAAGGATATAACCTTCTGCAGACACTGATGAAAAACTCAACTGTGTCACAAAGAGCAGGGAAAATGAATCTCCAGTTTCTGTGCAGTCTTCATCTTATAAAGGGTAACCCTAAGATTTTAGATTTGCCACATAAATATTTCCATGCTAAACTGAAAATGTAACATGCAAAAGGAGAAAGTGTTTTGGATGTGCAGTGCTGTTTAGGCAATGTTGAATTAGAAAGTACTGCAGATGTGCAATACAGCTTTGATAATGTAGTGGTTGCTCATGACAGATAACCTAGATAGATCTCTTATAGTTTTAGTACAGGAGCCACTGTGGTTGTTCCAGGTTCAACCAAATAAAATTATGTGCACATACGGCCTTGCTCACATCATCTTTCTTTTTGTCCTTCCTCTTTCGTTTACCCCCTCATTTTTATTTTCAATGAATCTGAACTCTTCTTCAGAATGGGTGTTAAGGAAAAATCATGAAATCTTTCATTGGGACAGGAAAATGAACGATACTGAAGCGAAGACTCTAATTTTGTTTACAAAGGGAAAATATGCTTTTAAATGTGTGACTTACGAAAGAGATCCCCATTAAACTGGAATACTGAGAACGTCACCCTTCTTTTATTTATGAGGCTTCAACACTATCAAGTGTCAGAGAAGGCTGATGCAAGAGAGTGATTTTGACATTCCTATTTTCAGTCTGTTTCTTGTGCTTTGCTTAGAAATCTAGTGAGATTGTCTCCAGTGTCAAACTG
This sequence comes from Aptenodytes forsteri, assembly GCF_000699145.1. NCBI lineage: Eukaryota > Metazoa > Chordata > Aves > Sphenisciformes > Spheniscidae > Aptenodytes > Aptenodytes forsteri. The sequence continues at coordinate 765,922 of NW_008794232.1, forward strand.
TAAAAAACAACCTTTAAACTTCATACACACGTGGCTCATGGCTTCAGCTCCTACTTGGGTTCATCAGAAACTTTGCAGGGATCTGACGAAGAACCCTTAAAATATTCATCTGTGGAAGCAGATCTTAAAGTGAGTCTGTGTACATTAATCTCCTGTAAAAACAAGGTTAAATTAGTGCTAGGAAACACATTGCTTTTAAGGATATCAGCTAGGATTTACAGCTAGCTCAGCTAATCGCCTGGCTGGCCAGTTGATCTGAAAGTTAATAAAGCCAGCAATACTTAGAAGCCAAGGGGTGTCATCAGCAGTTTCCCAGCTAAGGGTTTCAATAGATTATGCTGCAGTTAAACAACTAATAATAAACGGCAGAAAATCCAGCAGAGGAATCCCAACAGAGACACAATACTGAAGAATGAAGAATAACCTTTAACTTCAGCCAAGCAGTGACCTGTGATCTTCCCTTGTGGGTTACACCCCAAAAAGCAATGTTAAATAATGAATGTTGAACAAATGCTGCAGAGGGATGACTTTTATTAACTTCAGTGGAGATTTCATAAGCTTCAAATTGGCCCCATGGTGTAAAATGAAACAGAAATTAATCTGGTTCAAATTTTGATGCCGCAGTGTTGGCTTATATTAGTGGAGAACCTGATGCTGGGTCTCCAAAAGGCTATTGACACCCCTTTTGTGAGGTCCTTGTAGCTGCAGATTGCAGCATAACTTCCACACAGGGAATCTACAACCAAGGGACAATGTGAGATTTCCCTCTTTGCTACAGGTAGTTGTGCCATAACCTGCAGGATAACGCTTTTCAGCTATCAGTATTTACAGTTCAGCACTAGTATAGATAGAGTTAACAGTTTTGTGTTACATGTGAACATAAACCCCACTCTTTTGGTCAGATTATAGGTCCTTGTAGCCCAGTGTCATTTCTCTGAAAGTGGCTAGCTGCAGATTCTAAGAGACAAGGAGAACAATTTTGCAAAGAGATGCTTGAACAGCAGAGGTTATGATTTCTATATGGTCATGACTGGCCTGGAGAAGATAAATAGGAAATGATAGTTCATTGCATCTTCTGTTGCAAATAGATAATCCATTAAAATTGACACTGTAGAAGTTAAAATCTTGCATGTGCCCAAAAAATAAGTGAAAAAATTAAGGAAAGAAAAGCTTATCGAAGTTATTAAAAACAAAAACATCATCTCTGGCTCAGGAAGTCTCAGAGTCAAAATGTTCCCTCTTACCCCACAGTGTTGTGGTTTAACCCCAGCCAGCAACTAAGCCCCACACAGGCGCTCGCTCACTCATCCCTGGTAGGATGGGGGAGAGAATCGGAAGGGTAAAAGTGAGAAAACTCGTGGGTTGAGATAAACACAGTTTAATAGGTAAAGCAAAAGCCGCGCACGCAAGCAAAGCAAAACAAGGAATTCATTCACTCCTTCCCATC
>NW_008794232.1:767437-775924 GCF_000699145.1 Aptenodytes forsteri
GTTACTTGGGAAGACAAACACCATCACTCCGAACGTCCCCCCCTTCCTTCTTCTTCCCCCAGCTTTATATACTGAGCATGACGTCATATGGTGTAGAATATCCCTTTGGTCAGTTGGGGTCAGCTGTCCCAGCTGTGTCCCCTCCCAACTTCTTGTGCACCCCCAGCCTACTCGCTGGTGGGGTGGGGTGAGAAGCAGAAAAGGCCTTGACTCTGTGTCAGCACTGCTCAGCAGTAACGAAAACATCCCTGTGTTATCATCACTGTTTTGATCACAAATCCAAAACACAGCCCCATACTAGCTCCTATAAAGAAAACTAACTCTATCCCAGCCAAAACCAGCACACCCAGCAATTTAAATTCATCAAACGTATTTGTTAATGTACCTTGCCAAATACCTTTGGAAATCTCAGTACTCAGACAGTATTAACAAAAGACATTTAATAATGTCCCTCATGAGGAGTGTTTAAAGATTCTTTAGTAAACAATAAAAACTAGTATCTAAACAAACTAAGCACTTATTGGAAAAGGTATTGTTGTGAGGTTTGGGTTTTGTTTTTTTTTTCTTCTTTCTTTCCAAGGACAAACAGCAAATCTGTAAGAAGCTGCCAGGCCTAGCTACCATCCAAAAACCTCCCAGGCTTTTCTAAGGAGCAGTGTTAGCAGGTTTCACTGTCAGCCATTTAATTCGAGCTCACAAGCTGAACCAGCTTCCTGTTTTCTCCCAGACTTCACGAAGTCAGTCTGGCTGCTACCAGCCAGGAGGCATTCATAAGCTCTCAGGCTTACAATTCAAGCAGAGATTGAAATGATTAAGGCATGGGGAGATGGCTGGAGTAGCACCTGAGGCTGATGAGTCTGTCTCCCAAAGCTGAGACTTAGAAAATGCTAGTAAAAAGTTATTGTTTTCATATTTTAGAGGTCATCTGATGTAGCTGCTTGTAACGAAGGTGGTTTAATTACAACAAAATCATATACAAAATAACACTGTTTACCTGCACTATTGCAAATACCTCCCAGGTAAAAATAACTCTGTCTTTTCATTGTGGGAAAAACTTCCATAAATTTCTAATTGAGAAACATATCTTTATTCTCCTCTCAATACTTGTTTCTTTAATTTACATTATAAATAGATTAAAACATTATCACACCTTCATATAGACCTTTATGAAACTCTAGTCCTGCTGAAAACCCAGAAATTCACTCATAAATCATACCAAACTCATTTATCTCAGCATTTTTTTGTCCTTCTCAGTGAATTTGGATGCTAGTCTGTTACCTCTGAACACTCTCACCCAGAAGCTGTTAGTCCAAGAGCATCCATTTCATGCTTAGCCACTGTTCAGGTTAAAGTGTTGAAACACCCTTGAGGAGTTCCTTTTATCAAAGAATTTTAGCATGAAAGCAAGAAAGAGTCTATCTTATTTTTTATAGAAGATTTCAACAGTTTCTCTCAGCTCTGTACAAAGCTGTGTGAGAGAAAGGACCCTGGATCAAGTCCTCAGTAAATGTAGTCATCTTCGATTTCATTTGAGCCATGACTCTACTGGAAGCAATCTAGTGGAGTTAGGTAGGATTACTGGTAAACTCTGCTGTTCTGTTTTATGCTGCTGCTCCCTCCAGTTTTCATCATCTGTGTTTGACTCAGGGCTCCTTCTTCTGCTTTTCTTGTGGGCTTATTCCTGGGTTTAGAAGGCTTCATGCCTCTCCCAAATCCCATCTCACTTTTTATGGGGAAAGGCCAGGAATAATCCCTGTCACCTTCTCACATAATGGCCTTGCTGCTTTTGTCTTGGTTCATTGCCCTTGGAGGTAGCTGATACTTTTTTTGACAGTAATGGAACAAATTTAAAACAGCTGAGGATCCGCTGAGTCTTTACTGCTAAATAAATATCTCACCAGTGCAGTCCCACATCTGGGACCAGCTGATCCTCCAAATTGCATAAATATTAATTCACTTCTGAGTTGTTGGTTTTTTTTTTGAGTGAATCAGCTCAACCAAACAAAAACTAGTTGCAGTTTTGGGCACAGTTCATTGCATGAACCCTCCCAAGTGCCAGAATCAGTGAGTTCGTATCAGGTTTGTGTACCCTGGCCCTACACAACCCTTCAACACTCTCAAGCAGCCAGTATAATCTCAAGCTGTATTTTCTTCACTACACTGAGGATATCTTTGTCTAAAAGAGCATATCATATGGGAAAGGGCTTGGTTTCTGGCTCTGAAGGCAAGTGACATAGCTCCATTCATATTCATACAGTTAATTCTCTCCCCCTTCAAAACAGTGTAGCCTCATCCATACAGCCTGTTGAGAAAAAACCCCAAACATACCTGAGCTTTGCCTGAGAGAATGCTACTTGGCCTGGGCAAAACCCATGGACTGTGCTAGTAATTAATCTGTAGTGACAATCTCAGGACAGTGTTCAGACTTGTGCCCTGTCTCTGATTTATCAGTTAAGACATAGCTGGAGAGTCTGCAGAGAATTTGAAGGAAAACTGGGTAGTTTGGTAGTATGTGCATTTAAACCCTTTACAGACCAAAATCACTTTTGCTAAATTCTATATAAATCTCTATATCCTTGCCTGGAACTATGTTTGCCCCCAGACATCAGCGCTTAGGAATGAGCCGATATATTTTCCAGCATAAGCAGGTGCAGTAGTTTGCGCCTTTGCTAACAGACATGTTTATTAAATTCATAGCCAGGGCACGGAGCAGCCGTTAGATGCCCAGGAGCAAGAATTGTACATTACAAGCATGGCACCTTTTCTGAAAAATACCAACTTAGTAAGTGTTGATTCCAGTTATTTTGGGAGAGGAGAGAAGATGGAAGGAGAGTGAGTACCACGGAGGTGATGGGTTTGGGGGAACAAGGACTATATGCTCTGTCACAACACAGCACAGTGGTTGTGTTCACTTTTGTAGAGAGATCTGCGTGCTTTTTAAGTCATTTGTGCCAGAATGCAGCTCATATATTGCAAGATGCTGTGGTGTATTGATCCTTCACATTTCAATAAATGACTAGCATGAGCTTTAAGGGCATAAGAATGGCCAAAGATACAGGCAGATATATTAGACAATTTTAAACTGTCTTTCTTGACTAACTTCTCCAGAAAGCCCATACATCCTTTAAATCTTAACCCTCTATCACAGCATGTCAGCTATTTTTGCTGCAAACAGAGCAACAGATAAAAGTGTTGCCTTCATCCTGAAAAGGCAAGCTTGGACTCTGCATTTCTCTCCACAGTGCAGTTGAATTTTAGCTCACCAGGCATCCCTTCGAACTTTGTTTCTTCACAAGAGTCAAGGAGTAATTCGCGGAGGGTCATAAACTTTATAACAGATATTGCAGCTTTTAAATGCCTCAGATTAGATTGTACATTGAATTACAGTTAGGAAGGTCATGCTATTACCATCTTGTAAAACATTTTGGATTTTTTTGGTTGTTGTACTTCCCCCATCAGGAACATAACAAAATCTTCCAAGCTTCTCATAGAAAGGGATAGGAAAAGACTAGAATAAGCACCCTTACAGTAATTGTAGAATTAGTGCTTCAAGCACGAACCCAAAGTGTGAGGAAATCCTGGGTTCAACAAGACATTTGCACCCCTGGTAAATAGTTTCACTGCCAAATTGATGACAGTACTGCAAGGGGATTATTTTTTTCATGTTTACCACTAGCAATTCCAACCAGGTCACAAGGATTTCTGCTTGATGACGAAGTTGTCAAGAGGAGGAAATTCTGATTTCAGTGGTCCATGGTGTGATAAAATAGGTTTTGCTGGGCAGTTTTAACCAAAACACACTCAGCCCTCAAGCACTTCAGGAGAAACAGATAAAATTTGGGAAAAGTGTGTGTCCTGATCTCGTAGATCTTCTCTGACGTTTTACCAGCTGTTGGTTGTCTTAATCAATTCTTCTTTTCTTAATATATCTTTTCTTTTAAGCTTTTTGGAAGTGTTGCTTGTGCTGCTTTCTACATGACTAGGCTGAGCCTGAGACAGATGGAAACACTGTGGGTGCTGAACAAGCAGTCTCTATAGAGAAACCAGCAGTGTGTGGAAGTTGGAGAAGTAACTTCTGCTGCTGCTGTTTTTTAACAATTGAAATAATACATCTGAGGGACTTAGTGACTTAGTGGTACTTAACAGCATAAAGAAGGCAAAATGGGCTGGCAAGGCATTAAGTGAAAGAAAGCTTACTTGCTAGGTTTTTTGTAAGAATGTTGCAATTATATGTAACAGGAGAAAAGAAATAAGTTAGAGAAAGGGATCTGTTCATCTTCTCTGTGATATTAGAATGCTTCAATTGCAAATGCTTGTAGGAAAAGGCTCAATCTGGCAAAAGTAACAAGGGGACAAATGTTGAAATGGATGAAAATGACATTTTCTAAATGAACACTTGATCTTATTGGAGTTAAAGTTGTTTTTACTTTGAAATATATGTTGATCTATAGACAAAGAATTGCAGTCATTAAAAAGAATAAAACCCAAATAAAACATCATGAAGCAATTCAAATGCATTCCTTCAGCCCCTGAAAGTTTTACAGATTTCAGTGCATACATGTTTCAAGATTTTCATGATAACATCAATTTTGAAATGAATCTTTTTAAAAATCTCAGATATCCCTGAGTCATACAAAATGAAGCAAACAAAAACTATTTCTTACTAGTTTCCTTAGTGTTTCTTTTAATTATGTTTATTTTATATTTTCAATTCCATGCTAACATTTGACATATATCGTGTACGAAAGCCTGGTTCTCAGCTGGTGTAAGGCAGGGTTTTTTTTTCATTGGCTTCACTTAAACAAATGCCTATTTGCATCAGTTGAAGTTGTGGCTTAGGAATTACTATATAAATAAAGAAATACACCATTGAAAAATTCACTTGTGACTATATTAAACAGATGGGGGACAAAATAGAAGGACTCAGTAAATTAATCACTGTTGTCAGTAGTACAGTCCATGAAATGTACTGTAAAATATACTGTAAAAAATACATCAGAGTAGGTGCAATATTGCATTATAATAAAATATAAATTTGTGGAATTAAGTTTATTTGGCAGCCTTGGATAAAGGTCCCGCATTACTCTTATCAAAGCAGACATGAAACAGAGGAATATACACTTGAGAGAGGTTGTGGAGTTGTAGACCAAAGGAGAGAGGAGGCTGTTTCAGCAGTTTCAGCTTTGGCTTCTGATCCTGAGCTGATGGCACACCAGTGACCTGAAGTTTCGGTGATGCTGGGAAGCAGCACTCTCAGCACACCGTCAGCTCTTGAATCATGACTTTGGTCTGGTGGATTGACACAGCTCAGCCAGTAGCGAGCAATTCAGACTGTGTTACAGCCTCTTACTCCTGCTAGGCACTACTCCGGGAAATGTGTATACAGGAATTGCCACAGAAGGATCTCCATTCTGAAGCAAATTACTTTCCTCTTACATCTGAGTTAGTAAATTTGCCTTGGTTGTTAGAAGGATAATAGAAAGAAACCAAAGGACCTGTGTGGACACAGCTGTATTAAGAGGCGATTGCTGCTGTGGTATTCCCAGGGTAACTGTGGGAATATGTAACTGTTATGCCAAATTCCTTTACCCTTCTTCACCAATTTAGATCTGGGTAAACTAAATGCATTAAGTGACGCGTTCCAGATTTCAATTGGTGAGCTATGCAGCATTTGGCTTCTTGTGTGAGAAATATACTCCCATCTGTAATTGTTACCATCTGTTTGGTATTCAGGATGTAAAAATGTAATGGAGATGAAGTCATATTTCATATTCTTTTCTCCATTTAGAGGTAAGAATGAAGCTATAACAGCCTGTAAATGCATCTGCTGGTGATAAGATAGTACAGCTGGAAATGGGATGCTAGATTCTGCACGGTTCAGAAAGCTTGTGTGTAGAAGCTGTTATACTGCAGTGTGTGCAGGTATTCTGTGATCCCATGAGATGGTTGATGTATCATATAAATAGGGTGACAGAAAAGTATTTTTGCTGGTGTGATGGGAATAAAAAGTGCAAAATGTCAAAAATGCCCTGAAAATAACCATTCAAATTTATGTAAATTGCTTAATTAATTGACCTCATTTGTGCTCGCAGATTTTCTTTGCATTTTCCTTTGTGAATTAGTTATTTTTCATTGTACACTGAGACTATATTCCAAGGCTAATTAAACCCTTTAAAGCTATAGGTTAATATCCAATTCTTATGTAAACACATTTATAAACATTAATCAGATCTAAATTACCCATTTTATAAATACTGTTTTATTCATTTGCAGCTAATAAATGTATTGTCTGTATTTATTCTGCTTTGGGCTCAAGGAGTTCACATTAGTCTGTAAAAGTTATTTCTTTAAATGGTATCATGCTGTTTATTTTTGCATGTATTTCCAAGTGTCTGCTGTGCTATGATCTCATGGAGATTACTGGATAAGAGTCTGTTTGGAGTACAAAGACTGAACTCAGAGACCCTCTGAGTCTTGAATCCTCTTGATGACTCTAGTTGATATAAAGATGGTCTAGGGAGAAAGACTATGCAAGAAGCAGGGTAAGCTGATCCTCTGGTAGAGAAGTAAGGCAAGATGAGCATGTTACCATACGGTAATATACATCTTGAAATTTCAGTGAATTACCTGGTCTCAGGAAACCGAGCTTTTACCCTCTGTGAAATGTAAACTAATTCAGCTTTCAGTGAAAGAGAATGGAACAATCATTGATGCATGAAGTTTAATATCCTCTCCACATTTTCTGTTAGCATTAGCATTCTAACACTGGATAATAATTTTTTTTTTGCAAAAGTATCCCAATGCCCTTGGAATTTTATCTGTTTCTTGGCAAACACTTGCAAATACATGGGAAAGAGGGAAATGCATTTTTCTCTAGTAGGCAAAATCCATTTTCTGTTCCTTATTTGAATGAATCGTGAAAAAATGCTGCTTCACAAATGATTAATACTACGTGGAGAAGGTGGAGGGAAACTGTGGATATTCATTCATGGAACATATGGTGGCATGTTCAGTCATACAATAATTCATCCTCTTGCTAGACCAGCTGTAAGTAAATTTTGACTGTTTGCATTGGTGCCATGCATTTGCGTGGACAAGAGTTGACAGAGGCTGTGGCAGATCTTGTCCCGATGTGCTAGGTGCTGTACAAATGCTGAATGGGAATGTTTCCTGTTATGAAGAACTTAGAGCTTGCATTCATTAAACGGCCAACAGCTGGAGAAAAAGGAGAGACTCAAAAAAGTTAAGAGGCCTGGCCCACTCTTATACCTAAAATCTGCAGCAGAGCTAAGATTAATGCTCAGATGTTATCATTCCCACTGTGATGCCATGTCTGCTCATGCCACAGCAGCATATTGCCTTGTATTTTTATACCATGGACATAGGTTAATTATTTGCTGTCAGCCTATATAGGTGCTGAGTATACCTTTCTGCTAGAATTTTTACTCCACAGGTGCTTGTAGCATCCCTTGCCACAAAAATCTTCTACATGCTGCTCACCTCCTTTCGTCAAATCACTGCTAAGGAGGCTGATGAGACTCAGCCTGCTGTTGATTCCTGTGCTGTTTTAGATGCATCCCACAAAATTTCTGCTCCACTATCATTACCTTCTGTGGCTTCATAGCCTGTTTCTGCTCTATCTGACAATTTTTATATTCAAAATTACTTTAATGACTGTGATGCCATAGCCAGTGTTTTAGTGTAATCCAGGTATGTTCTCTGTTCTGTTATTGTTTTTTAATTTCATTCACTGATTTCTTGAGAAAAGCAATCAAGTTTGACTGCTATGATTTGTTTTTCTATAAACTCACAGAGCTTATTACTCATAGATCTGATACCCTCTACATGGTTGGGGTTTTATTTTTGTTTGTCTGTTGTTTTTTTTTTTTCTTGAAACACATTCTGTTGTGTAGAAGGGTTGGAAATTAGACTTACAAAGCAGTAATTACCAGGGTCAAATGCTGGAAGATTGATACCATGTCTAAAACTCTGGAACTTCTCCATAACATTTTCAAATAACTGTTAGTAGTTCTGTGCAGTTATTAGCTAATTCAACTGAAATCTCTGAATGCATATCACCTGAACAGCTGATATAGCTTTATTCAAAAATTGGAATTTTTCCTTACGGTTGTTTTTGTTTGCTTTTATTCCAAGTCCATAGTTTATTTTATTGCCAAAGATAGACTTAAGTCTTCATTAATGGACATGTCTTTCCTCTCTTTTCCCTCCTTCTTTCTCTCCATATATATACACAAGGATATATATATTTAAACACGCACATGTACATATATATTTACATGCACACATATATATATCTGATACAGATTTTAAAGAAAGAAGGGATGAAATTGTATTACAGCCGCTGGGCTATCTGAGGCTTGTTTACAGTCTTGTTTCCTAGACAGCTGTGTACAGAGAGCTAAGTAAAGCACTTATGAAAATTGAAGGAGACATGTCAGGCAAAGGGACCACTCTGCTACACTTGGA
>NW_008794232.1:775965-800239 GCF_000699145.1 Aptenodytes forsteri
CTTGGGGTAGTCTTGAATTTGTGGGCTTAAACTTATTTAATTTACTGTGGCAATCAAAAGCACAATGTTACCTGTAACAGTCCTTTGAATTGAAGGACAGGCAAAGGGACCACTCTGCTACACTTGGACTTTTCTCCTTTCTCCTATAGCTAACTGCACTTGTCTCGGGGTAGTCTTGAATTTGTGGGCTTAAACTTATTTACTGTGAAAAGGCAATCAAAAGCACAATGTTACCTGTAACAGTCCTTTGAAAAATATAGACCTAATTAAGTACGAGCAAAGAAAATCTAGCTGACGCAATGTGAAACAGAGGATTTCTGTGCCAGAGGCTTTGAAGGTCACTTTATTATTATTTTTACTTTTATTACAGCCGCTGGGCTATCTGAGGCTTGTTTACAGTCTTGTTTCCTAGACAGCTGTGTACAGAGAGCTAAGTAAAGCACTTATGAAAATTGAAGGAGACATGTCAGGCAAAGGGACCACTCTGCTACACTTGGAGTTTTCTCCTCCATTTCATAGCTAACTGCACTTGTCTCGGGGTAGTCTTGAATTTGTGGGCTTAAACTTATTTACTGTGAAAAGGCAATCAAAAGCACAATGTTACCTGTAACAGTCCTTTGAAAAATATAGACCTAATTAAGTACGAGCAAAGAAAATCTAGCTGACGCAATGTGAAACAGAGGATTTCTGTGCCAGAGGCTTTGAAGGTCACTTTATTATTATTTTTACTTTATATTCTGTAGGTTCATACTCAAGAGTCTTGGATCTTAGCTCCATTCTGAAAGGGCTCAAAAATATATCTCATCTGAAACTACTGAATTTCACCTTGCTAAGTATTTGTAACCACAAAATTAGCCGGCTGGTGTGATTTCCAGGTGACATTGAAAAATGTATTCCTGGACAAGCTTCAGTCAAGATCTGGCATAAGAGTGTGCCCAGAATATGGACTCAGGTTGACTGCAAAACAGGCAGAAGTTGGCCCAAGATTGCTGAAAGCTTTGCAAATTATTTCTGGTTTGTTATGGAAATGTTGCCCAGCTGTAATCATTACAGGTGCCTTGTAACAATTATTATACCAAGTGAAAGAGTGTCCTGGGGGTGTGGAAAGATGGAGGGTACATTTTCATCTTGTATACAACAGCAGGGTGGGAATCCAAATTCCATTTAGCAGAGTTCCTATTAAAGGGACTTACTATTTTCTCAGCCAGAACAGAGTGGCCCAAAGAAAGCCTTCTTACTGGTTCAACAGCTGGTTCCTTGAGACATTTTGTCCAGATCGGTTGCATTTGTATCCAATGCAACAATACCACTCATGTGGCAAGTATTCCTTAGAGGGTAAGGAGCCCAATGAAAAGATGGTTGTTTTTAAAGGAAATAATAATATTTTTGTTTGAGAATTGTAGCCTGAATCATTACATTTTGCTTTTTGCACCCTCCATTGTCTAATGTTGTTTATCAAATTTTCATCATACATCATTGCAAAACAGAATTAAGACATTTTGTCTGTGTGTGTCTATGGTTCAAAAGTTGATGGTTGTTGGGTTTTTTTTTTTCATCAGATATGAAAGAAATCCCCGTATAATTTATGATACCTTCCTTTTGTATGGTATTTTCTATGGTATGTTAAAGTGGAATCATAGCAATGTTGGTTGTAAGGAACCTTTGGACCCATCCAGTCCAGCTGTCTGCTTGGAGCAGGACTATTGTCAACATCAGGATCTGTGGATCAGACCAGATGGCCTTGACATGTCAAGGTGTGAAAACCTCCACGGATGGAGGGTCTACAGCTATGCTATCACCTGTTCTTGTGTTGAACTGCCCTCCTAGTGATGTGGTTTCTCTTAGTGTCCAGTCTGAATCTCCCTTGCTGGGCTGTTGCCTCTTGTTACATCTTATGCCACTGTGGAGGATAGGTTGGCTCCATCATCTCTGTAGTTTTTCTTCAGGTAGCTGAAAGCAGAGCTTAGATAGTCTCTTAACCACCTTTTCATGAGATTAAGTAGTCTGAGCTCTCTGAACCTCATTCTGTAGGTACTGTGCCATAGGCTCCCAAGTATTCTGGTAATCCTCTGCTGGAGCCTCTCCAGTTTTTTAACATAATCCTACTGTATCCTATTCCTATTCTTAGCATTCTTATTCCATATTTTTGATAAAACTTTCCTACACTGCACTCTGCCTCTTTGTTTTTATTTATTGGTTTTTCTTTGGGTGAGTAAAGAAAAAATGGATAATGTGAGAAAAATGTTAAGAAACTGTGTGGAAATTTTCTTTAAAATCCAAGTTGGTTGAACTTTGAATACTCAAAAAAACTGTACCAAAACCCACCAAAAAACCAAAGAAAAAACCCCAAACTTTCCCTGTTACTTCCCATCTCTGTCTTGCAGCCAAGATTCCTAAAGTGATCTAATAGCGTGTCTTGAAATGAATATGCTTCTTGAGCAGAATTTTTGCTTGTCTGTTTTAAGAGCAATCCAAATAACTACAACATTAAATTCAGCATACTGAGACTGAGTGCAAGGAAGAGTGTCCCAGCAGTGAAAAATTATTCAGGGCTGCTCATTTTGTTTGGGTATTCTAACATTAGACTACACAAAGGTATGAATTAACTTTTCTGTTTCTGCACAGAGCAAAGCTGGATGGCTTAAAAGATTGCTTCCAGCATGGACTACTTCAGTGAATATATGATACATATCAACTGACACATACCAAGATGCTTTTTCTGCAATTGGTTATCATCTTACAAAGGTGATATATCTCTCACCCATACCAGCACTTGAAGAAATCTGTATTTTCATGTTAGCAGCCATGAAAAAGTGCTAACGTAGATATTCCTTCAGCTGATCATACTCTGAGAGGAGCTTGTGTCAAGGTACCCTCTGGTGACCCCATAACTAAAGGGCCATATGTTAAGCACTTTTCCTGTTCACAGCCATAAGACTATAAATTCCAATTTTGAATAGAGTTGACTCCATTCCAAGGAAGACAAAGCAAATATACACAATTTTGCTTGATATTTTTCTGTCAGAGAGGAATCAGGCAGCCAAAGGGGAGAGTGCAGAACCTCCTGGATTTTCAAGTGCTATTTGTTGATGAGGCCAACAGAGTTATGTACATGTGCCAGCTGCTTTTCTGTTTGTGTAGTCTCCCATGAAAGTTAGTGTGAAGTCCCTATCAGAATCGCTTTCTGTTTAGATGATGGGATAGTGGGTGCTGAGTCAAAACCAAGCAAAGTCAAGGAAAACAAAATAATCAAAAATTATTGCTGCAGGAGAAAGGAAGAAATGCCAGGACTGAGAGCAAGAGTGACAGTAGAGGTCCTGCCACAGTTAACAAGGTTAATTCCAAGAAGAAAAAGATAGTCCATTAGTTTGCTTTGAAGTTAACTTGGCACAAAAATTCTCCCTTGTATTTAAACAAAAGCCAATGTGAAAGGATCCAAAGAAAGAAAAGAAAATTCCAAGCTAAAAGTTCTGAATTTCTAGGAATTTTTGACATTTTATCCTTTGTTTTCATTCTAAGTTAGAGTGAAACCAAATATATTTTAAGTTTCATGCATAATACAGTGGGGAAAATATTTTTGAAATTCTAAATCATCTTGATGGATTGATTTTTTTGTTTGGGTATTTCAATCACATTCACATCTTTTCATGGTATGTGATCTAATGCTGCTTTATATATTAATGTAGCTGACTTCTGGAAGTGACTACGTGGTTGTTGAAATAGTTATGTTAACATTTTCCAAATCATAAAGGGCAACTGCTATTAGTAAAGATTGAAATATCTTATTTCTTTTCATGAATCAGTGTCCTCATCTGTGGGCTTTTGATACAAATTCTTTAATTATACCACAAGTAGAAGACTCTTTAATCTAGATGTTCAAACATTTCACTACAGGAAACAGGAAAGAAGTTGATTATCAGATAAGCTGTTTCACTCACTGCTAACTAGCAGATGCCCTGAAATATTGTTACCAAGCTAAACCCAAATACTTCAAATATTTTATGTTGTATTGTAGTATGCCAGCAATGATAGATGACATTATTTTGTGATACCATGAAATAAGGTAAAAAATAAAAATAAAATCATTGAACATGTAGGTAAAAATCTGTTATCATTACTCAGGAAGTTGTGGTGTTTTCTTTCCCAAAACAACAACAAAAACCCCAAAAATAAATATGTGAATTATGCTTTCTGAACATTGCTCTTCCTCTGTATCTAGTGAGTACTTTCTTCCCAATTTTAATCGTTATGCATTTCTAAATGCTTTGATCTGGGGAAAGAAGATTGGACATTTATGAATTCTATATCCACATTTTTGCTCAGCTTGCCAAGAGCTTTGTGCTACTCAAATGCTAAAAAAAATTTCCTCCCCCTACGTGTTCTTTATGAAGAGATCATTTGCTTGTACATGAAGAAAGCACCTGCGGGTATAGTCTTTAGCTAAGCACTCTACTTATGGGGATTGTCCCATACTATAAAGTGATCTTACATTTCACCCCAAACTACACCAGAAGAACAGAACGAGAGTGCAAGTTGTCTTCAGACAACATGCAGGACTCCCTTTTCTTCAGAGCACAGGGGAGGACAAAAATCAGAAACGGCCAAACGGAAAGCAAAAATTTTCTCTGCTGCTCAGGAAATGCAGATGATGCCTCCAATTTTCAACTGGCAGATAGGTGGTGTGGGTCAATGGAAAAGCACCAAAGTGCTGCAAAGTTATGAAGTAAGCTTTCTGTATGTCACTGTAGAACTATGTATCAGAAGACAATCTTCTCATGTTCAACCTGCAGGATTTGGGAGTTCAATAGTGGTGACAAGAAGGTTTGCATTGTGCCTTGTGTATCGTTTTTTTTCCCCATTCTTTTCATTTGCTAAGTCGTTTTTTTTTCCCCATTCTTTTCATTTGCTAAGAGAAATTCAATTCCCTTTGTTATTCTTCTGGCCTGCTGGTTGCAAGGAGAAAATAAAGCATGGCAGTAAAGTGCAGCAGTAAAGTCACAATTTGTTGAATAATGGAAGGAACGAGCAGCCAGTGATCAGTTTAGGAAGGTGTGTCTGAATCCATCAGTCAGAAGGAAGAGCTAAACCTCACAGAGAAAATGTATCCACATGTCAGCAGTTAATACGAGGTTATACTGAATCATGCATTTCTGTTATGTTCACTTCTTTCAGAAAGTAAATTGATAGGTTTTTGCGGTATATGGGAAAGTGATTGCATACCATCATGTTGTGATAGCTTTGAAGATCCAGGTTCCACTAATTCCTAAGCCTTTTTGGTAGACTGAGGAAAACCAAAAGGCAGGAACTGCACCTCCCTTACTATGTTGTATGATTTGCAATCTGTGACAACCTCATTATTCCAGGAGTGCATTGAACTAGTTATTGAACTACTACATAAAAACAGCATAGGTAATGCATGTCCAAGTAGATTCCTTATTTAAGTTGACCTCATCTCCTTCACTCCCCCTGCTTCTCCCCAGCCGCTGCCTCCCCACAGCACCCCAGCTCTCCTCCTGATCTCTGACTGCGACAGGGTCCCCATCAGATCACAGCAAAGCTCAGCAGCTCTGTACCGAACTGGAGACTTGGGTTTACATGGCTGCCTCTGGAAGGGGAATTGCTCAGGAGCACCCTTCATTTCCAACAGCATCACTGCTCCTTGGGCAGAAGACCAGCCTTGGAGGGCTCAAGACAAATGCTGCTGCACGTGGCGGGGAGATGATGACAGGCTTTGACGGTAGTCCCAGGTGCACAGTACGAGGTTGCTTGAGGAAGTGGAGATGCATCCCTAAGTGAACGCCTCTGTTTTCCATTCCTCTCCAGTGTACATCACTCACTCCACAATTTCTGATTTCCTTGTCAAAGATTTAAAGCCGTATCTGTATGATGTGGTGGAAAAGCCATGAAATAAGACATCTCTGCTGAATAATTTGGTACAGATTTTTGAGTACAAATGACACAAAGAGGAGAAAGATCTTCCATTAGATGTATTGGTAGTTTCCTCTGAAAGCACTAGCAGTTGTGTATGCATTTATGTGTTGTCTTAAAGGCAGGAAAGGCAAATTTAACTAATTCCATCAGAAATTTCTTAAAGTTCATTAAAAGGCAGAGCCCAGAGCCTATAGGTTTCTTAAAGTATCAGTGTCCTTCCACAGAGTAAAATGCAATGATACATGCAAACAAAGCTGACCCTGCTAAGATTGAAGTTGTTGCATGTGCAGTCTCAGACTTCTTTGCCTCTTTTTACTGCTATGTAACTTATGCCTAAGGGACATTTAAAGGGAATGTAAGATGCTGATTCCCACCAGAGAGAAGAAAAGATGTTCAAAGAAAAATTAAAGCGTAGAGCTTGCAGCCACAAAATGGCATTGTTAGGGAAATCATGGCAAATTTTAAACAGAAATTAATTCTTAGAGAGAGATTGAAAGTTGTGGTAATTTTGTTCCAATGGCATGTTATGAGCACAACATAAAAACTTCTTGCGTATATGTAACAGTTTCAGTGCTTGTGGATAGATTAGTATGTTCTGGTGTTTTCAAAACAACCTGCCCACAAGTGTTATGACAAATATTATCATTACGGAGATTATGAAGAGGTCTTTCCCTATTCTGTTGTATTTCACCAGATGAAAGATTTTATTCCCAATGAATGACAAGTGTGGAACAATTTCTGTTTAAAATTAATAAATTCTCTGTTGCTCATCAGAACGCCAGGTAGGCATTTTTTTACTTCATCCCCCCAGAGGATAAACGGTGGAGGATAAATGTAATTAATTTCAACTTTTCTTTTTTTCACTAGTTCTTTGTTCCTTTCTACTTGTCCATTCCTTCTTATATTTTACATTGGAGAAGAAAAAAAAACTTCTGAATGTTAAGGCAGAATATAATTATGTGAAACAGTAATAAAAAAACTCTTTTTAAAAGAATATATTTATTTTTATATGTCCAGAAGTGATGGAAGATCTTGTCATAGACTTCAGAACTCTTCCCTTTACTAGTTTTTAGAAGATAATGCTAGACAACTGGCTTCAGGTGGTCCTCCTTGAGCAAGGAGCTTGAACCAGATGACCTCCAGAGGTCCCTTCCAACCTTAACAATCCTGATTCTATGAATAGATCTCCATGAAGTGTTTTATTATCTAGGAAAAAGTATTTCAGTGAAAAATTAAAAAAAAGTGTAATGTCCTAACCAGCCCAACTTTAGAGTGAGCTAGCACTAAAGATGTTTTAATGCAAAGTTGCCCTGTAAGTCTCATACTGATTTATTCCAGCTCTAACAAAAGCCTTTTGCAGCAAGTCAAGATTACTCAGTATTTTTAAAAGAAATTAGTAATCTCTGAAACATTCATTTTTTGGAAGTACCTTGTCATTCCACTCCCCCCATCCTTTTCCCTCCTTCTCCCCTAATCCTTTCTTCCCAGAAGAGAGCAACTACAATTAGTTAGAGTAATAATTTCTTATAGGCATCAATTAAAATCAGGATAACATGAATTGTGCTTTACATGCTTGCTATAGTAGTTGCTATAACTGACAATTAAGTTGCAGAAAATGGCAGTCCAGAGACTAAAACTAACGTAAGCATCACCTGTAAGCTCAGTTTGTTTAGTTTTCTTGGGGTTTTTGGTTTGAGGGATTTGTTTGGCATTTAAAGAAAAATAAATGGTTCCTTTTAGCAACAGTCAATTCCCTTCTTTCTTGCTCCCTAGAATTAGCAAATCAGGGAGACAAATTCTCCCTCATCTTCCACTTCTGCTGGTCTCCAGCCTGGTTCCAGAACTAGTTTTGGGGAAAATCTAAAAAGAAATACTTAATTATTCTGTTGTAATAAAGACTGAATTAATTCTTCTGTGGTGAGCTGACAGGGACTTTATCCAAAGCATTTTAGGAGTCTTTGACAAGAGGACTCTTCTTCCTATTACCAGTAAAATTATGAAGAAATTTTTAAAAAGCTAGGATTTTAGCTAATCGTGTTTCAGGAGGTGAGGGAGTTGTTTGTTTTGTCTTGATTTCTTTTTCTGGTTAGGATAAGATAAAATACAAAGATTCAGAAAAGTCAAATTCTGTGATTAGTCACTTACCATGAGGTTTCAGAAGCATCTGAATAGTTAAACCGATTTTAAAATGCACCAAATAATTGTTAGACACGTCCATGTTGGGGTGACCAGTTCCCAAGGTACGTGTGAGGTGGCCACTCAATGAAAACAAGAGTTCCAGTAAATGTGTTTTAAGAAAGAAAGATTGGAAAAAATAGAAACCAATAATGTTTACTAAAAGTCCTGGATGAATTCAGAACACCTCTTGTTGAAAATGTTGATTAGTGGTTTTGTTCTTTTCAGAAACAACTTTCTAAGATGCACTTTCACTTCACTTGTAGCTGTCAGCTCAATTGTGCATCTGAAAAAGAAATTGTCATCCTGCTTTCCCCTGCACCCAGATAACTGTTGGGTGCAAGAATCAAATAATATAAGCACATATCCTGGATGAATTCAGAACACCTCTTGTTGAAAATGCTGATTAGTGGTTTTGTTCTTTTCAGAAACAACTTTCTAAGATGCACTTTCACTTCACTTGTAGCTGTCAGCTCAATTGTGCATCTGAAAAAGAAATTGTCATCCTGCTTTCCCCTGCACCCAGATAACTGTTGGGTGCAAGAATCAAATAATATAAGCACATAATTAAATTTATTTTGCTAACACCTGGTATTTCACCTCTTAAGAAACTTGTGGCTCTCAGTAATAATCAAGTCATAAGTCTCAACACATCAATTGAATTGAATTAGATAACAAATATTGTAAAACATGTTAAAGAAAGAAATGTTGGAATCCAGGCTTTCGCATTTGTACAGAACTAGCTCCTTAACAAAGCCATAACTAGATAGAGGCAAACCAAACAATTTACAGTAATTAAATTATAATAATTACTGTCCCCCAAAAGTAATGAGATTACTGCTAAACTCTTCCAGAAATGGTGAGATGGAGAACATAAATTTAATCCTGATTCCTATCTTAGCTGTTAGTTTTAATGGACATTTAAGGTATTCTAATCCTTAGGAAAAAGATATCTTAATAAAATACAGGGAGGAGTTGAAAAGCAAGAATAGTATTCTGATAAATTGTAATTGACTGTGGATTTAATATGCTTTTTTCCTGGTGCTTCTACAATTTTCAAGCAATAATTGGAAAATAATGCTATAAAAATATATAGGATTTAAAGTTTATTTTAAAAAGCTAGAAGCAAGCATCTTTCTCCCCTCCCTTGCAATATAAATAATTTGGTCCTGATTCTCTTTTGACTTACATAATCCCTTTTTCATATTCCTACTTTGCATTCTTGCAAAACAAGTGATGCTGGTGTACTAGTGTTTTATATTATTGATGCTAATTTCTTCCATCTATCGATAATGCTTGACAAAGTCAAATACCGATCAATTTTTTGTCAGAAATTCAGACCTGCACAACATAGCTGAAACAAAAAGTATTTCCATTTCTGAATATCACTACGGGACAGGATAGTAAGTGTATCATCACCTTAGTGATCTACTGTGACATGGCAGTCTTCTGCCTGATGCAGAATTTGTGCCCTTTTTCAGTTTCTGTCCATGGTGTGTGAAGAGAAATAGGATGGAGAGAAATAGGATGAATTGGAAATGGAAAATTATTGAACAGCATCCATGAAAAGCATTTTTGAGAGAAATATTTTGGTCTAGAATAGTTGATCAAAATCAATCTAATACACAATAGAAATTATAAAATATAATTTCAATAAGAAGAAAAAGACATAATTCTTCATGAAGTGGATTCAATGTAAAGTTGTCATCAAAGTTCATATGCTGTTCTGATGGGCACTGATATATAAGGAATACTGGGTTTAGTGCATCCTTCTTGCACTGGAGTGCTGCTCTCCAACCCTTCCATGGACTCATGGTTATTCCAGTGTCTACTAGGCCACATCTGTATTAAGTTCACTTGCTGATCAGTTCACATCTTCAGCTCACCAGGCTTAGTAGCTGAAGCTAGTAGAGTCAACACCGGTGACACCTGTTCACACTGGCTTCTTGTTGTGAATACAATAGTTGTATTCACATTGCACTTTCACAGGGCTGAAATTCAACCCAGCTGCTATCCTACACATCTTTACATTCATCTGTGACTGGCTTTTGTAAGCCTCAGACCTGACCTGAATCATCTGAACCACCTACTTCATGGCCTTTCAAAGTGCTGTATCCAAATCTGTCGTGCCTCAGATCAACAGCACTCACAGTCAGTGAGTGGCATTTTCATATATATTTGCTGAGATGATAGGGGTCAAGATTGTGGCTCTGGCCCATTCCATCCCACTCCAGGAGGAACAGAAGTCCTGGAGGAAACAGCCTTGCATTATCTGGACTGAAATATCTGTATAGTCCAGAAAACTAATAGGAAGTGCACAACTTCAGGAGTAGCAATTTAGCAAAATATGCCAGACACTGGCTTTCACAATAATGTTGACACAGTAATTTGGACTACCAAATGCCCAGACAGCACCTATTATTCTTCTGAATCTGTCTGCCAGTTGGTGAAGAATTGGTGTAGAGAGAAGTCTATGTCAAGCAACATCAAAACAGGGGTAAATGGTACCATTAGGCAGAGACTGTATCCATCGTGGTAACAATCAACATCACTAGATGAGTCTTTCCCAACTATCCAATGACCGAAATGGTGTTTATGTAATTATATATTGCCTGTGCAAAGGGATTGATGAATATTTGAATTTTAAATGTTGCCACTCAATCACAGCCCTTGATGGAATATAATGGATATTAATATAAGTTATGTTGAGTGTGTGGGTGCTGGACAAGTCACCAGACGTCCCCATCTGCCCTGAGCAATGTTGACACCCCCTTCCCTCTCTCAGACAGAAACGCTCACAGTGTCAGGAGACCAAAAGTTCATGGCTTTATCAGAAACCCCTTCTTGCTCCAAGTCATGTGTCCTACCCGGAAAACACTGGCTCACACTCTCCAGCTGGGCTTTTTATGAAAAAAAATTAAAATAATCACTTGCACAGCAGTGTCCCAAATGCCATATGCATTGTCACAGTCTGCTGCTTGCTACAGAACATTTGCTAGCCCAGCAGGAGCCATGCCATCAAAATTGGTGAACAGGGCACTTTGGGCCAACTTTGTCCAATCCAATGCTGTTCCAGCTCCCATGAGGGAAGTGCAAGCTGTGATATACTTATTCCTGCCTCATAAGGAGCCAATGTAAACTGTGAACATAAGTCAGAAGGACTGGGGTTACACCGTGTTTTCTCTCATGGTACACCCTAAAACAAACCTCTTTCCTCCCCACCTTCACAGTTCCTGGGCTAATTAGAAACTCAGTATGTGACCACAGAATTTTTTATATCAAGCTCACTCAGCAAGTTTTCCCTTCAAAGCTGAAATACATTCTTCTGAAGAACGAGGATTCTCTAGTGATGTTCCCCCCTTCCCCACACATGCTACCCACCAGGTTGTCTCTTTACTCCTTCTTTGTGTTACTCCCTTTACTCTTGCTTCTATTTAGTGATATAATTACATTGTTGTTGACCTCTGTTTATCTTCATGGCAGCATCCCAGAAGAAATTTGCAAGTTTGCATTTGGTGAAATTTATCTTATTTGCATTTGGAGATATCAGAGACATTCTATCTAGCTCTTGTTCTGTGCCAGCCTCCAAAGGAGCCTCATTCTCCTCCTCTCTTCTGCAGCAAGATTAGCCCTCCTGTCAGCACCAGAAGATGACTTCTATAACTGCTAGCAAAACTCCTAGCACCAGCCAAGGTGTCGTGCCTAGGTATCCCCACCAAAGCTGCCTCTCGTGGTCTTGAAATTTCTCGTTCTGCCCGGTCCAGAGGTGCTGGTAGCCCCTGGTGTTTTTCTGCTTCTTGAGTCATCTCATATTTCTGGTAGGCCAGGGCACTCCTTCTACTTAGAAAGTCTTTTGTGGTTTTTCATTGATCTCAGAAATACCGTCCACAAACCATCCAAACCAGAGGAGGAGGAATCTGGGTCTATCTGTTGGGACACATTGGTGCTTAATGGCTCACCCCCAGCATCTTGTGGGGAGGGGGAAAAGAGTCAGCACTGTGTCTGGAAACAGTGCACGGCAGGATGCTGTGCTGGCTGCATCTGCCCAGTCGCTAGCTGTGCGTCTCAAGCTATCACCAATACCCAGCCTATGTCCCTGTTTCCCTGTCAAGAAGACAAAGTTGACTTGATCCCAATTTAGCATAGAACATGAGCAAACATCAGCAGTGTGGGTGTCCACAGGGAGCCTGGGTTGGAGCACAGGCTCAGTCTTGAGCATCACGATGGTGAGCACAGCCTTTGGGATATAATTTAGACCTGTCATAAACCAGATGAGCCTTCAGTGGGAATAGTGCCTGGGCCACCTGCGATGGATTAACTACCTTCCTGGCTAGCTCTTACAGGCCAGGTCTCTGCTGATGGATCAGAGCCAGCAGGGATGGTCCCAGTGCAACAGTGCTTATGATGGGGATTGGCTTGGATGAGTGGTGAGAAGGGCAAGGAAAGACATAAATCTGGACTGTGAGAGTGTGTTGTGGTTTGAATGAACAAAATGACACATTGGAGAAGGGGTCCGAGGACCGGTGGCTATAGCACAGAGCTGTTGGTGAGCTGGAGAAACAGGCCAGCACACCTCCGGCTGTGGCGGGTGTTTGGGTGACTTGTGCTGGCCTGAAAACCTGCAACTGCCAGGTGCAGCTGTGTTCCTCCTGGTGTTGTGTTTCCTTCAGTCTGCCAGTTTGGGCTGCAGGGCTTCCATTTACGGGATTTTTTTTTCTTTCTCCTAGCCATGGGGGAGCTTATCAGATAAAAGAACTTGGTGGAATGACAAAGATTGATTAACACTGAGGTGGAATGGGATTTTTATTTCTGCCTCCATAAACACCTGAGTGACAGTCAGCTGTGTGTGACTGTGGTCTTATCAATAACAGTTTATGTGAGATAGGCTTGAACTAAAACATTTTGTATTTAAACATCCAAATCTTTGGAGACTTGAATCTTAGCAATATTAGGTAAAGGAGTCAAACACTGTACTATTTCAGCATCAGGGAACAGCTGAAATAAAGAGGCAATGTTTCAGAGAGAGATGACAAATACTGTGCAACAAGATTTGGGGATATTCCGAGGAATAATTCCCCAGAAATTAAGGTCAATATGTGAGAGTTTGACTGAGAAATTTAAGAAGATGATAGAAGGCATATTTCAGATCTGATTGCTCTTTTTCTCATGCATCACTTTGTAATGGAGGATTAAGAGGTTTGTGATGAAATTACAACTGTTTTTAAAACCTGAACAAGAAAATGCCTCTCTGGGGTTTTGGGGAGATCTCTGCCTTTTAGCAACCAAGGCTCAAATTTTTGAATGCAACAGGTTCTCTATTATTATTATTGCATAATAATAAACTGAGCCCTCACTGGGATCCAAATCCTGGTTTTCAGTCAAAGGCTTATGTAACAAGTAGGCTGCAGGTTTTGCAATTTGGGCTAAGTAGGACCTCTATGGGCAACAGTGTTTGTCACCTTTCATTACTATGGGCCATATGTAGGGATGAAGGGAGCCAAAAGAGACCATCTAGATGAGTGCCTCATGTTTAATCAGTTTTCTGGAGACCTTTCAGCCAACATGGCATATCAAGGATGAAATGGTCGATTGAGTGGTTAAACCTTGGAACAGGCTGCCCAGGGAAGTGGTTGAGTCACCATCCCTGGAAGTATTAAAAAGAAGAGTAGATGAGGCGCTTAGGGACACGGTTTAGTGGGGTGGTGGGTGGACGGTGGGAGTTGATGTACTTAGAGGTTAGAGGCATTTTCCAACCTTAATGATTTTATGATTCTAAATCCCTTGGTAGAATTTCTCCTTCCACTTTTGCCAGCAGAGCCTCTTGCTCATGGTGGTCCACATTGCTCACAGACCTAATTGAGAAGCAAGGGCCTATTTACAGTGAAACGGCCATCTCAGATCAGGCTGAAGGAAAATTTAAAAAGTCTATAACACCAGGTAGGAATTGGTCCACATCTTCTCTGTGCTGGATAACAAGGGAAGGACAAAATATATGTGCATGTACCCATGCGGGTACTTGCACCAGAAGAAAACATCCCCTCTCCTGACAGTTTCCTATTTTGAAACCAGAAGCTTATCTTGATCATTCTTTTTTATGCTATAAATAATCAGACCAGTTTTTCTTCTGAGCTCTGTATTAAAGGCCCTTGCACTCTGAACTTTTGCTGTGCAGTCTTCTGAATAAAACCCCCAGTTTTTCTTATTTGCCTTTCTTTTTTCATCTTCCCTTCCAGAGATAACCTGTGATTGCCACACAGAAAAAAAAAAAATCAGTATTTTTTTTCCCTTTCACATTTCTCAATTGTTTTCCAATGGACAGTTAACCAGCTGCTTCAACAGGATTCATTTCTGACCACGTGGTTGCTCAGTGGGCCCTGACAGATATGACATTGCAATCCCCCTGTGTCAGTTTAGGATGCTGCAGCATCACAGCTGAGATGGCTCTTAACGGAAACTGTGTTAGTGCTATTAGAAGCTGGAATAAAAAGCACCAATGTGAGAGGCTAGAAGTGCTTAAAGGTGTGAAAGACAGGCAAGATCTGGCATGAATCTTAAGAAGGCTGTGAGAGCTATAATGGAGAGGAAGGACTAGTATGTGAGGAAAACAAAAGATTGGGTAGAAAAAGGGAGAAAAAAGAAAACCAGGGAGGAATTCTCGCTCACAAGGTAGGGAGATTGAAATATACAGGGGGGAGAAAGATGAAGAAATTGCAGCAATATTTGATAGGCAGTCTTTTAACATTGTCATAAACAGATCATCTTCTGAAGATCCCATTCAGTAGTTTAGTCGATGCAACAACAAGGAAATGAGTCACCTGATTTTTTTCAAGAAAAAACATTCTGGTATTACGTAGACATTACTTTCTCTCTTGTAATTTTAATGCCTGTTCAGCACAGAAGTACCTACTCTACAGAGGTTTTCCTTACTTGTTTTACCTCTTCTTACTAATTTTCTTGATTGTCTTTGATTCTTTCCATGGCTTTGCAGTTATAGTAGACCCTCAACATTTTTGTGGTGATGGCACACTGTCTGAAAAGTGATACAGTTTCATTTTGTGCTGGAGTGGGTGGCCATAGCAGTGGAGATGGTGGAGAATCTGGCTCTACTTCAGTGTCTAATACGTCAATAAAATAGATATGTATGGTTTGTTTTTATATATATATTTCACTATTTTTTAACAAAATAATGCTCGATTCTTGGCTCTGCTGTAGTGTAACCTTGGGATAGTTCATGGGGTTTTTTCTTAATGAATTTCGAACAGTGCTTCCTTCCTCATGCTGGCTCTCTCGTATGTATGTTTACAAAGGATGATATTAAAGCCTTTTAAATGTGTTACTATAACACTGAGCCCTGCGGAGTCCCCACTTTTAGCTGGGACCTGTTGGTGTCATCACAGAACAACTATTGCTAGTGTTGCACTGCAACAAGACTGTAGAGTGTTTAGGAATTAAGCTGAATTGGGGATCTAGACTCTATCTTTCTCACATACCTATTCTTATAAGGAAAGCGTAGTAACCTATTTTCAGGTTCCAATTTGTATTTTTTTTTAAATACTAGCTGTTCTTTGTCCGCATCTTAAGAACTGCTTCAGTCCTTCAGCTGTCCGAGTGGAGTAATCAGGATAACTTTCTTCATGTTGTTTCAGCAGCTGTGTTGAGACATTTTTGTTTCTAATACAGATACAAGCAGAATATAATTTATCTATCTATTTATTTTTAATTCAGACTATGTGGAGTCAAAGACATTTTAGGGGGCAACTTCGGAGTCGCTTCAAGAAATATGGGGTTACTAGTCTAAAGTCTGTATGTATTTAGCCAGACTAACTTATAATAGTTTGAAAAATAATTGATAGATATTTTAGTACCCCTCTTGCTGACTGAAATTTAGTTGTATGCTAGTAAATTAAAAAATATCTGTCATAAAAGAGATGTAAAAAATATATTATTCTTAGTTGTGCTGCATGCATTGAAATAATTTTTACTGATTGGTAGACCCTTGGCAACCTCAGTGAGTTTGAAGATGACTTTTCCAATGGATTTGATGGAAATGCTTACACATGTTTGAATAAAACTGTGAATGAACCATCCTCTCGTAACTAAAAGTGATTACTTGGAAATGAGTTGAGACACACTAGGGAGAGGGATTCTTGTACGCATATTCATTCCATGAAAGTTCTATATGGAAACAAATTACCAGGAGCAGTTCCACTCAAGTTTTAATATATAGTAGTTTCTAAGTATCTTGGCTCCAAAAGCAAACTTAAATATTGCACTAGCAAAGATAGATAACAGAAAAAATGCTAGGAAGAATTGAATCTATGCAGAAAAAGAATAGTTTATTAGTGTTTACTGTACACACATGGAGGACAGAAGAGTTCGAATTACCCAGCCAGTAAAAGAGAAGATGAACACTAGACTGGAAGAAGGAAAATAAATCCTTCTGCAAGATAACTGCACAGAGGGTAGTGATTTCAAGGAAAATGAGTAACGTCTGACCTTTAAGACAGTGTAAAAATCTTGTGACCCTCGCTAAAGCTTGCTGAAATCAATGGATTTTCCTAGACAAAGGAAAGTAATGTAAATTTTTAACTTTCATAACAGATAATAAATAAAGCGTGTTCTGTTTGCATTGGCATGCTGGAGAAAAGTCTAAGGCACATTGGGGTGATTAATTAGTTTTTGTCCTTACGAATCCTATTCATATAGATGGAAAAATTAAGACAATTGTCTTGATTGCCTTAATTTTAAACTCAAAGTCCCACAAGAAAATCAGAGATGTTCAGAAATCTGTTCCTCATTCCCGTTGGCTTCCAGCCCTGTGTTTGTAACCATAAGACCATCTAGAATAGTTATAATTCTGTAAAAGTGGACTTTCTACAATCAACATTTTATCCAGTTGAACAGTACATCACCGAGCATCTTGGGAAAAAAAAGAAAAAAATCAAGGAAAGGCTAAAATCTTTCCCTTTGTGGTTCTAATAATTCTTGCATGTTTTAAAATCACAATGTCCTCATTTCAGCTATTGCTTTTTTGTTCTGCACAGGTAGAAATGGAAGATTTCCTATTTGCCTTAGTCATTCTGAGTGTCCAAAGAACTTGCTTGGACAAAAAGAGTTATGCTACCTGTAAGCAATTTATGGGGGGAAAAAAAAAAATTATGCAGGAAAATCTATAGCGACATACCATACTAAGTGCAATAGTCCTGCTGTATATCATTTAGCGGAAGCACTACACAGTTATGCTAAATAACAAAAATGTGCATATTCCTTATGCACTGATAAGGGGTGAAATGATTCACAGTAATTCATGAATCCACTATGAGTCTTTTCATTTTTAATGGACTCGGTATGCTTATTTCCCATGGCATAGTAAAGCTGCAGTAATGGGAGCAGCCTGCTGGCCTTTGCACACCTGATCGTAAAGACTGAACTTTGTTTGCTTTATGACTTCAGCTTCAGAAGTACCTTAGAGATTGTGATTGGAACTGATTGTAACCTCACATGAATAGGAGTATACCAGAGCAGCAGAAACCTGAAGAGTTCTGTTCTGTGACTCTTAAGTTCTTCTACTAACTGCAATTTCTGGATGTTCTGGTTTTGCTTTTCTGATTATACTGGTTTTAACATACTATTATGTGGTGGACATGTATGAAGAAATGTTACTTACTGAAATCTTAACTTTACACTCCTGCGTTCTGTAAAGGCTGGCTTCTCTCCCTCATGTTATCCTAGGTACATCTGTATGTTAGACGATCAACTGTAAAGTGCTTTGAGGGAAACTGTGGAGAAAATGGATATGAAGTGATGAGTTTTCCCTGAGCCTAATCTTTTCCCAAGGGCATTTTAACGCTATTAATAGTGAGGCAGAAGATGCATTTAAATACAAAATATTTGGGCTTGGGACAGTCCAAACATTTGGGCGGTGCTGTAATAATTTCTTCTACAAGGAAGATTCTGCCTGTTGTCAGAATCACCTCCCGTGGCCAGCAGGTCGAGGGAGGGGATTCTGCCCCTCTGCTCCGCTCTGGTGAGACCCCACCTGGAGTACTGTGCCCAGCTCTGGAGCCCCCACCATAAGAAAGCCATGGACCTGTTGGAGCGGGTCAGAAGAGGGCCACAAAAATGATCAGGGGGATGGAACACCTCTCCTATGAGGACAGGCTGAGAGAGTTGGGGTTGTTCAGCCTAGAGAAGAGAAGGCTTTGGGGAGACCTTATTGCAGCCTGTCAGTACTTCAAGGGGGCTTCTAAAAAAGATGGCGGCAAACTTTTTAGCAGGGCCTGTTGCGACAGGACAAGGGGGAACGGCTTTAAACTAAAGGGGGGTAGATTGAGACTAGATATAAGGAAGACATTTTTTACGCTGAGGGTGGTGAAACACTGGCACAGGTTGCCCAGAGAGGTGGTGGATGCCCCATCCCTGGAAACATTCCAGGTGAGGTTGGACGGGGCTCTGAGCAACCTGATCTAGTTGAAGATGTTGCTGCCCACGGCAGGGGTGTTGGACTAGATGACCTTTAGAGGTCCCTTCCAACCCAAATTTTTCTATGATTCTATGAATACTATTGACTTCTCAGATGCCAGTAAATATAAACAGTGAAGTTCTTGTTTAATCTTATGTGATGGATTCCAGCAGGCATACATGAAGCCTGGTAAAGCAATGAAACTGCCTATCAATACCCCTCAATTCAGAATGTTTGTTAGTACCACTTAGTGTTTATGTTATTATTGATTTCTTGGTAAAACAGCAGACTCAGAACAAAGGTACTATTTATATAAAACTCAGGTAGAAAATAGCTGTGTTTAGTTTAATATATCTTTTTGAAAACACCTGTTTAAAAAAAAGTAATGTTATTTTTAATATATTCTGAGAGCCAGAACTGAACAGACACTTTCAGTAAACTTCTTGGACATCAGAGTAATTTAAGGAATTGTTAAACAGTTCAAGATGAATGAACTCACAAAAAGTGATGGAAAATGAAAAAAAATTATTTTCTGATGGAAAATTTTTGTTTGGAATGCAATTTGTTATTTTTTAAAAGCTACATGATTGTGTTTTTTAAAATAACATCTTAACATTCAAAAAGTGCTTAAAATGAAAGAATGATTAGTGCAAAATACTAAAAAAAATGTTTCTCCTTTATAAAGAAAAATATTTTTGAACAGGGGAGGTCAGATTGAACTTACTTATTATTATGCAAAAACACATTGAAAACTCCCCTGTTTGTGGAGCTCTGGCCATTACCTAACAAAAGAACAGAGAAAAGAAGGGGGGTGGAACACAGAGAAAAAGGGTTGGGATTTAAGCACTTAATAGGAATTTAATTTTCTGGCCATCATGCAGAAGGTGGATGCCTAATGTTGAATTCTTTGGCTTTAAGTTATATGAACCAAATCTAAATCTATCTAATCTAAAAGAGCCCCTCCTCCATTCTTACTATTCTTTTTCTGCCATTATTTTCCATGAAATTTGCCTACCCAAAACTATACTGAAAGACAAGATTCAGATATTGTAGGTAAGGCTAGAGAAATTATTCCTGTCATTTAGCTAATCTGATTGATGATGAATTTTCCTATCCAATAACTTATTTGTGAATTGGTGCCTTCCTATTCACAGCTGAAATCCAGCTGTGTGCAAAAGACCTCACAGAAGCTTTATGTGTCACTTCCATCTCTGTTAAAATACATTTTGAGGACTCACGTGGGACTATCATGATGAATAGACCATGTTCTGGCCTGCTGCGCAGGGGTGAGTTTTATCCTTTCTGACTGGCTAAAACGATGCGAACCTTAAATAAAGCACATATTGACATTGTAAGACCCTATTAAGGTCTACAGTGTACCATGGTGATGAACCATGACCAAAGTACTCCCAGGGTTGTAATAATTCATTACTGAAATAGCTTCCTTCTAATGACTAAGGCTGACTGTGTCAAAGAGCTTGGACTCCTAACCCCAAGGCTTGTTATATAGCATTAAATAAATCTCACTTTCTGTTCATTTACCTGCTGTATCAAAGGTCATGAATCATAGCTGACATCAAGATTTCTATAGGTATCTTTTAAGGATCTCCCTCTGATTATGGGATGAATTTACTGTGAGGTAAGCCTGGGCTTGCACTCTCAAGGGGTGATAGGTACTCATGGATAGTACTGAGAAATACCTTCCCATTTCCGTGAACTATAAAGCCAGTTGTCCTATAACTGTTTTCTTTGAATTTCTAATTCTTATTTTTATTTTTATTTTGGAGATAGATGAACTCTGTTGTTCTTTCAGGTGAACATCCCAACTACCAGGGAACAGAGTCATGCTTCCTCAGTGTATTTAAGGTCCATTGATCTTGAAGTTTTTCAAGCTCTGCCAGGAAGCAGCATGATGAGAAATTGAGGGTTCATCCTCCCTCAGGCACCACCACTGGATATTCCTTGGAGCTGAGGGAGGTGGGAATTAGTCCCGTTTAATGAAGGAGAAAGTGGAAGGTCAATGTCTCCTACCCCGGGTCAGTGCTCTAACCACTGCATTGCAAGAGAAAAGCACTTCATAGAGCACTCAAACTGCTCTTCTAAATGGAAAGTGACAACTAGCACCTTATGAATATCTCAGGTTTTTCAGTGTATATTTGATAGACTCTGAAAATACCTTATTTTAGAAGCACTCTGAGCTTTCCCAGGACATCTGTCTTGAGAGAATCAAAGCCACCCTCACTAGCTTCTGTCCTGGTCCTGTAACAGCTCTTTCCTGCCTGCAAATAACCCTTCTGACCTCATTACAGTCATTGACAAAGTGAACTGCATGTAAACCATTGTGTATACAGCAAATGTAAACCTCCCTGACTAAACTACCACCATTTACCTTCGAAACAAACAAGCAAATAACTATCAAAGTTCTTAAACATTTACTTGTATTTCTCAGAATGGAATAATCTTCATGCAGAGAATCAGATGGCCCGTGGAAACCTATGCATGAAAATAAATAACCCTTTCTCCATCAGTATATTGCAATCATAAGGCCGAGTGACCACTGACTTTTGCCTATTTTCTTGAAATAAATCTTAAATTAGACTTGACCAAAGGTATTCAGTCTTTTATGAACTTCATTTCATGGGGCATAAGATTAATTTTTCTCAATTAATAAGTAATGAGAAATAATTAATTCAGATTTATAGAATACTTTTTACAAGATTTGTTACATGACATTTTAAAACAGATAAGAAGGTACAACACCAGGGTAAAGTAAAGAAATGGATAAAAGACTGGGGAAAATAGGATTAAACAGCAATTTTTCAACATGGCAAGGAGTTAACAATGAATGTCCCTGGCTTTTGCAGAGCTTAATCTATTTAGTAATTATCATCACAGGTGATGAGTGATGAGCTATAGAAAGGTGAAGGTGGTAGGAAGGTAGAAGAAGAAGAAAAAAATTATAGGGGAATACCTGACAAGAACAGTTATTTTACCATAAATATTTCTGATTTTTTTCAGAATTGCCTTGTCAAATGTAGACTAGATCAGTCTGGAAAGATGTCTGAAGAACTAGACTGTCAAACAGTTGGCAACTGTTCTTTCCAATAAACCAGTAGTTAGAACATTCCATAAGGAGATGAAATACTCTAATTATTCTATTTACCTTACAGAAAGTGCAATAATATGAATACTCTAACCATCAGGCTTAAAGCGTATCTCAGCAAAAAAGGTTAACTGTGGGAAGCTGAAGGGTAACACCTCCATTGACACCACCCCATCTTGTGTCAGGAAGCATGCTTTGATGTCTGCATTTCAGCTACCAGACTGCAACAGATTTAAATTCTCATCCTAGGAGCTTAAAAAGAAAAGTAGAACAGCATCCACAGGAGAATTCAAATCTGTGCACAAGGTTGTCTTGGTCTGCCTTATAACCAAATGGTTCCAGCCATTTCAGTCTGTAGGCACAAAGGCCCCTTCTTCACATCTTCGTTGGGCACACAATCTGCTGGGCTATTGGAGAGTGATGAGGCTGTTACCTCTCCCAGCAATTTTGAGTAGCTAATGCTTTATTGCTTTGACTCCTCAAACTATGTGAGCACCAGAGTATTTCACCTGAGGTTCAGTGAGAGTCTTGTCAAGTACAGTAACCTGCTCATCCTAGGTTTTCATTTTGGGAAGAAACAATGAAACATTTATATACTTGTTTAAATGCTAATCAGCTTTTGTTTGGCAGCCAGACCAAAATATTAATTATTCGTACAGCCTTAGTCAAGGACAAAGAGTTTGCTGATGAGCTTCAGAGGGACTTCATCTTACATAAATGGGTTATTTAATGGCAAATGAAATTCTGTGCTGAAAAAAATCAAATAATAAAGCACAAGGAACTCTTAAATCACTTGTCAAACCTTGCAGCATTCAAGACTAACAGCAGTAGATGAAGAAAGGGACAAAAGTATCTCTGAAGACCTCTGCTTAAAGTTCAGCTGCAGTAAAAATGCAAGCATAATATTAGAATGCACAAAGAATGAGATTAAGATATTTCAGATCATATTATAGTGACTGTTGGTATTCTGCATAACGCCTAATCCTGTGTGATCTCATCTAATGTACTATGTGGCATTGGTGGAATATTCCTCCAGAAGGACAATTCAAAACAAGGAGAGATTAAAAAAATCAACAGGATTAATAAAGAACATAGAAAGCCTCCTCAGTGAAAAACAAGAAAAAACTTACGAGAGTGTCAAGAAAACAAATAAGAGTCAACCCATTAAAATGAACAAGTATAATGAATTTGGATTAGGAATATTTGTTTTCTCTGACCCATGTTACAAAGAATAAAGAACATTACACGAGCCTACAAGGCACCTTTACACATTTTGTCAGAACTAGTAAAAAGAAATACATTTTTT
Source organism: Aptenodytes forsteri (assembly GCF_000699145.1). Taxonomy (NCBI): domain Eukaryota; kingdom Metazoa; phylum Chordata; class Aves; order Sphenisciformes; family Spheniscidae; genus Aptenodytes; species Aptenodytes forsteri. Next base: position 798,943 of record NW_008794232.1, read on the forward strand.
CACCTAACAGTCAATTACATTTGGGATTTTTTTTCCATAGAAAGTTTGTTTAAGATACACAATTTCACAATATTCTCAAAGGAATGTGGACATTTAAATGGCTGCTCAGATTATCCAGATGCTGTCTGCAATAGCTTAGTTTTTAGAAGAGAGAGAATGAGTGATAAAGACTACTTGGAAGGGCATATTTGTTCATAATTACGTACTGCAAGTTTTCAAGATTTTCTTATATGTAAGTCCTAAAGCTGGATGTAAGGCTGCAACAAAACACTCCTAGATCTCATTTTCTTGGTCTTGTTCAGACAGATTTTTCTCTCATATTCTAGTTTCTGAACTGTGGTGACTTTTACTTCTCTGAGAGTATAATCTAATTCCAACTCTTGCAGAATATCTCAGTGATGTTTTGTGAAAGTAATTACCTACATTCTCAACTTTTCCATATTCAGTCTTTAAGAAAACCAGCTATGGCTCATTATATTCCTTTTCCTCCCTTATCTTCTCTGGAAATCTGAGGGAACTATTATTTTCACTGATACACATCTAACTGTTGGTCACATTGCAAATGAGCAGAAGATAACCACCGTCTATTAAGTGAATAGCTAATTTTCATGAAGACCTTGGTATACATAATATTCATTAGAGCATGCATAAATTGCACATTTAGCTATCCAGAAGAGAAGAACTTCTTTAATAACAAAACAGTGAACCGACCTGAAATATAAATAATGATATAGAATGTGAACATCTGGAAGCATTTAATAGCCGGTGAGCTATCATTTCCTCCTATCATCAGAGATATAAGAATATTATAGCATCACCTTGCTCAACTTCTACCATAAAATTAATTACCTTTGGATAGACCCCATTTAATTGCTCATAAAATTGATCTGACTTTCCAGCTTTTATAGTGACCTGTATGTCATCAACAAAAGTGCTTAGAATAAATAAGACTTTTTTCCATCTCTCTGATATAATCACAAAATTAAAACTAAACTGTTGTTCCAATGCATCTTGGCACAAGCAGTAGAATACATCAGAACAATATACATGCACAGGCTCTTTAACATTTTTCTGGTAGAAAGGACATATGAAGAGAAAGTTATTTAATATTCTGACAGTGTTGAGTCTCTAAGATACCACTCCATAAAGGCCAGCGTTCTGAAATAAATGATGTTGAGGAACTTGGTAAAGTTTTATGGATTAACTGTTATATTGAAATGGGCATTCTTAGCAATTTCACAGGATCATTCACATGGAAGAATGGAAGAATAGAATAGAATAGAATAGAATAGAATAG
>NW_008794232.1:800310-801440 GCF_000699145.1 Aptenodytes forsteri
TGTTGTTAAGGGCATTGTCCAAATGCCTCTTAAACACTGACAGGCTTGGGGCATTGACCACCTCTCCAGGAAGCCTGTTCCAGTGCTTGACCACCCTCTTGGTAAAGAAATGCCTCCTAATGTCCAGTCTAAACCTCCCCGGTGTAGCTCTGAACCATTCCCACACGTCCTATCACTGGATCCCAGGGAGAAGAGCTCAGCACCTCCTTCCCCACTTCCCCTCCTCAGGAAGCTGTAGAGAGCAATGAGGTCGACCCTCAACCTCCTTTTCTTCAAACTAGACAAGCCCAAAGTCCTTAGTCGCTCCTCATAGGACATGCCTTCCAGCCCTTTCACCAACTATATAGAATAATACATTCACCAGAATATATTGTCACACAAATAAATCTTCACTTTGAGCAGACTCCCAAAAAAGTGTGTATAGAATTGTTCTGGAGAAGCAGTTTGTCCCCCAAAATTTTGAAAAATCAAAATATTCAAGAAATTTCCTCTGGGATGAGCTAAATTGTTTTGCTTAATCGCAGTGTAAAACATTAGATCTTATTTTAGCTTTCTAAAACATTTGGATATTTTAAAATGAAGTCAAAATCACTTCAAACTATTTTATTTAAAAGCAGATAAAAATGCCAAATAATTTTTTTCAGAATTTTTTGGAGGTTGTTTGATTTGTCTAAAAGAACTAATGGAAACTATTGTGAATCTTAAAACTGTCCATTGACTTTTCCTAATTATCTCATTATTTTCTTTCTCAAGATTATATAAGTAGGATTAGTCTTTGACTTATGTATTTAAATAGTCCATGTCTCTGATTTATTATCCTGGTTTTAAAGTACTTAAGTCCAAAATATTTTAATTTTGGTATATTTTAATCCAAACTACCTCCTTGTTAGGTGTCCTGGTTTCGGCAGGGATAGAGTTAATTTCCTTTCTAGTAGCTGGTACAGTGTTTTGGATTTAGGATGAGAACAAAGTTGATAACGCACCGATGTTTTAGTTGTTGCTAGGTAATGCTTACACTAGCCAAGGACTTTTCAGCTTCCCATGCTCTACCAACTGAGAAGGCTGGAGGTGCACAAGAAGCTGGGAGGGGGCACAGCCAAACTGGCCAAAGGGACATTCCATACCATGTG
>NW_008794232.1:808480-811150 GCF_000699145.1 Aptenodytes forsteri
GAAGCTGGGAGGGGGCACAGCCAAACTGGCCAAAGGGACATTCCATACCATGTGACGTCATGCTCAGTACATAAACTGGGGAAAGCTGGCCGGGGGGGCCGCTGCTCAGGGACTGGCTGGGCATCGGTCAGCAGGTGGTGAGCAATTGCACTGTGCATCACTTGTTTTGTGTATTATTATTATTATTATCATATTATTATTATCATTTTATTTCCATTATTAAACTGTTTTTATCTCAACCCACGAGTTTTTCTCACTTGTGCTCTTCCAATTCTCTCCCCCATCCCACCGGGGCCAGGGGGGAGTGAGCGAGCGGCTGCGTGGTGCTTAGTTGCCGACTGAAATTAAACCACGACATTAGGAAATGCAGTACAGGTATTTTGCCTAAAATCACCTATGTTTAAATGCATCATTCTGATGCTTTTGATCTAGTTACCTTTGCACTCTGTAAATTGTCATATCAACATGGAGTTCTATGACTAGATGCTGCCAAATGCATTATTTAAGACAGTAACTGCAACGGCTTTACTTCAGGTAAAGAGCGGTTGGCAGATATCACTGGCATGTGTGTTTTGTAACAAGCGACAAACATTAACTGAAGAAAAAACAAGAGAATATTTTCCCTAAATGTTCCTACTCTGTAAAACTCATTAATCAAAATGGATAATAAAGAGAGACATTACAATCAAACTTTACTGAATAAAAATTGTTTGTATTCATTACAAGGGGTCAATGGTGCCTGGTAACTGAAAACAAACAAACAAACAAAAAGTGGGGGGTTGTGACAAATTTTGGGTTTGAGGCTAGATTTATGCTGTTCTGTACAAGCACTATTTTCAGTAGTACCCTTTGGCTATCCACACTGTTGCAGCTTTTGGAGCATGGTCACAGAGAAATAAAAACATCCTAACTAGTATACCAAAGGGCATGTCAAGCCCAGCCCTGACAATGCTCTTCAGTTCATTCCTGAAGGAAGATGGAGAACTTCTCAGATAACCTAGAACCAACTGGTCAAGTTAGATACATGTCAGAATACAACCAGATTCTCCTACTTCATCCTGCTGCCTTGGTTTTTGAAAACTCAAGCACAGGCAGAGCATCCCATCTGGTCATTTACTGGGGTAGTTATGTTGCCTCAAATCTACAGCAATCCTAGGCACAACTCTAGTTTTTGTAAGATGTGTGACCACAGCCAACCTTGCTCACCTCCACAGACACAACAGAACACCTCTCATACCCACGTTTCTTCGGCTTTGAGAGACCAGGTTTCACTTTTAGGTGGCACCAGCTCTGACGTTGCCAGTCAATGAATTAGTCCTGAGTTGCTGAATGATCTAAGTGTGCCTGGAGACCAGCCAAGCTGTCTCATGAGGAATAGCAGTGAGATAATTCCCTGGAAATCAGTGTTGTGGTTGTGCACAGCCTGCAGCCTTTGTGAGCCCTGGAAGTTAGTGCACATGACCATTGCTGGTGCCAGCTGGGGTCCATGCTTCTCTCCTTCCAAAGAGTAGCAAGCCACTACACACAGATACAAGGAAAGCAGAGGCATTCTTTCTATTTTCATACAGGGTGTAAGGACCCTACTGATGTGTCCTGTCTGTCTCCCCCCCAACCTGCTCCTTCCAATTCCCCAGCCTGATAGTGCCTATAGGCACTTTGCAGGCACAGGACCCCAAGGTAACCCACAGAGAACTTAGCACATGTCAAAGATGCACCCAGAGAAGGGTGGGTTGTCCTGGGATGTCTCAGTCTGACCCGTAAGGGACAGAGGCAACAGTTTCCGACTCCCTCCCATCTGCCTACCCAGACACAGGTGTACACATGCAAACTTGTTCCAGTCATGACCCATCCACTTCTCAGTGACAGGATATCACTGCCCAGACCTCGTCATATTTCTCTACAAACCAGACTGACTTTTGTCTGACTCAGTTTATTTGAAGTCTTCCCAAGCAACAAGATTGGCACTTGGTAAAGTGCTCGGGACATCTCTGGAAAAACATATCATTGTGCTAACATGGGTGTCAGGATGAATCATCTCCTACAGAAGGCTTTGTACAACCCACACCACTGCTTGGGTGATGAGCCACAATCCTTCTCTCTCACTCAGAGTTAGCACCTCAGCACACGCTTACAGTAATTGCAGGGGTGGAAAGCAGAGAAAACAGCTCTGAGAATATTGATTAGCTGCGACGCAGCTTTGTCTGTGTGGTGGGTTGACCTTGGCTGGATGCCAGGTGCCCACCAAAGCTGCTCTATCACTCCCCTCTTCAGCTGGACAGGGGAGAGAAAATATAGCAAAAGGCTCGTGAGTCGATATAAGGGCAGGGAGAGATCATTCACCAATTACTGTCATGGGCAAAACAGACTTGACTTGGGGAAATCAGTTTAACTTATTACCAGTCAAATCAGAGTAGGAGAATGAGAAACAAAACCAAATCTTAAAACACCTTCCCCCCACCCCTCCCTTCTTCCCAGGCTTAACTTCACTCCCGATTCTCTCTACCTCCTCCCCCGCAGAGGTGCAGGGTGATGGGGAATGGGGGCTGCAGTCAGTTCATCACATGTTGTTTCCGCCACTCCTTCCTCCTCAGGGGGAGGACTCCTCACACTCTTGCCCTGCTCCAGAGTGGGGTTCCTCCCATGGGAGACAGTCCTCCATGAACTTCTCCA
>NW_008794232.1:811540-812320 GCF_000699145.1 Aptenodytes forsteri
GGAGCACCTCCTCCCCCTCCTTCTTCACTGACCTTGGTATCTGCAGGGCTGTTTCTCTCACATGTTCTCACTCCTCTCTCCAGCAGCAGTTGTGCAGGTTTTTTTTTCCCCCTTCTTAAATACGTTATCACAGAGGCACTACCACCATCACTGATGGGTTCAGCCTTGGCCAGTGGTGGGTCCATCTTGGAGCCAGCTGGCATTGGCTGTATTGGACATGGGGGAAGCTTCTAGCAGCTTCTCACAGAAGCCACCCCTGTAGCGCCCCCACTACCAAAACCTTGCCACGCAAACCCAATACAGTCTGGTCCTGACAACCACCTCACTGAGGTCCCACTTCATCTTTGCTTTTCATCTTAGGGAGGCAGCTAAACCATTCCTAGGATCAGTCCTTTGACTTGTCCTTAGACTCCTCACTCTTTGCACTGCTGTGCTGGTGAGGGAGAGAAGCTCCTGCCTGTGCCTCACTGATCCTGACTGCCAGATAAAAAGTTTCGACTGGGGAGCAGGGAGTAAGTCTTGAGAATCTGAAGTTAGGTCCCTTCTGTGCAGCATCAGAGTTTCTGAAGAGATCACTCGCGGGTCACTCGCAGAGGCGATCAGCTCTGGTACAGGCGGGTCCCACAGCGGAGTGGCGGATCGCGGCGTACAGGGGGGTTTCCTGAGCTGGGGAACCCACCGGGGAACGCAGAGACCCGCCGGGAGCCGGCAGCTCTCACGAGGGCGGCTGATGAGCGTGGGTGGGGCCAGGAGTGCCACCCCCCACTCCCACTTCCCACT
>NW_008794232.1:817083-827329 GCF_000699145.1 Aptenodytes forsteri
AGGTGAGGTTGGAGGGGGCTCTGAGCAACCTGATCGAGTTGAAGATGTCGCTGGCCATGGCAGGGGTGTTGGACTAGATGACCTTTAGAGGTCCCTTCCAACCCAAACTATTCTATGATAAGATACGATTCTATCATTTTGTTCAGCAGAGGTCTTCATGACTTTCACTGACTGTTCATCACAAGGCAGAGATGGAATACTTAATATACGATTCTATCATTTTGTTCAGCAGAGGTCTTCATGACTTTCACTGACTGTTCATCACAAGGCAGAGATGGAATACTTAATATTAAGGAATACTCAATATTAAGGAACCCACATGAGTTTCATCAGTACTACTAAATCAATTGTGCCTGGCAAGATTCTACCTGTGATTTAGTTTCCCTAAGTAAAAAAAGTATAAGTTCTTCCCACTCCAATTACTTCCTTCTCTTTAATCACATGGGGAAAAAAAACAAGTTCCAAATGTTTTCTTTTATTAAATTTATACCTATAATATTTTCTTCCAGTTTCTTCTTACATAGTAAAGGAAAAAACCTGAATTGATTTTTGGTTTGCTCTCCTGCAACTTTATGTGCCACCTTTTTATTCTCTTTGTTCTTCATAAATAATCTTGCTGTATTTCATTTCTCATTGATTTTTTTTTTTTTTTTAATACCTTTTGTTACACATCTTTGCACATCTTTTGTTTGGAGGATGAGATGGCTGCAGAGTATTCAAGGTGAGGATGTCTCATTGACTTCTGTGGTGGCCAGACAATGTTTATATCTATACCTTACTGTGATCTAACTCTAGGGGGGAGAGGGAGGGGGGGATGGAGAGAGAAAAAAAAAAGAAGAGCGAGAGAAAGGAGGCTTGCTTTATTTTCAGAAAGTTAAATGTTAGCTGTTGCCATATGACTTCAGATGGACAAATGAGGAGTCATGGGGTGGATTTTGAGAAATCGCTGTTACACTACTGAGAATTTGGCCCCCTCTTTGTGACCTTTGATTATTTCACAGCACGTGTGAAACTTCACAACGTGATTTAGAATTGGAATTTTACTTGGCGGGCTAGGACCCCCACCACATTTTCCTTCCTTTTTCCCCCCAGTGTTTTTTCATCTCACAGACAGACAGAAAAGCCCGGGGGTGGGGGGGTGGGGAGAGAAAAAGGAAAAAGGACCTTTTTAATTTTGCTTATGTATGGGGCCACAGAAATCCCTCAAGCTAAGCACAACACAGACTGAAAGAGAAGTGGGAAGAGATTATCAGGAGCCTGGCAAGAGCAGAGTGCAGTTGGTGGTCAGGTGAAGGCTGCTTTGGAGGATAAGCAATTTATGTGTTATCAGTGCAGTAGCTCCCTACACTGAAAGGAGATTAAAAAGCAACAATAGCCTTTTCTGTACACCACAGGCCAATCTGCTGACTGTATGAAAAGCTGAGAAGCTGCTTAGAGATGATGTTTGTTTAATTCTCACCTGCACCCACTTGAACTGTGTAAATGACATGGTGCTTTTCAGAACATATGCATGCATTTCCATGTGGCATCATTTTGTGAAAGAGCTTGTGTCCAGTTAATCTGGCAGTGCTGTAAGATTTGCTGCGAGTATAAAAGACCACATCCCTCCCTGACTCTGAGTAGCCTTGTGGCTCCAGAAAAGAATGAGGAAAAAAGTTTTGGTGATTTGTTTTTTTTTTTTTTCCTTTTAGAATCAATTGTAATGGGGAACTGATAATAATCAGGGGTGTGTCATACAAAATAAAGGCCAAAGCAAAAGTGGCCTCCTTTGTTGGAATAGCATTTCGGTTAGGAATCTCAAGCATTGGCTCAGTTCAGACCCAGGATAATTAATACTCTTGATGAATCAGTATACCACATGTAGTATTTTGGAAGAAAGAGTGATGGAGGAGCAGTACAGTAAGGTTGTCAAGACATTCGAACAAGAGTTAGGAGACAGGATTTTGTTTTTTTTGCTTACTGATTTTCACTGTGTCCTTGAGTCAACCATTTATCCCTTTCTCTTTCCCCTTTGCCTCTGGGACATTAGACACATTTTATACACTATCAATTCCTTGCAGGCAGAGACAGGTTTCCGGCAACATCCCTGACTGTTCCACAAATAACATTAAAAGACAGTTTCTGAAAGTCTTTTTAAGTAAACTCTTACTTGGCACACTGAGTATTGGAAACTCAGACCCTGTAAGCAAGACTGTAGATGGGAGCTGAGCTTCTTGAGAATATGCTTTTATACAAGGATGGCATCTTTCTGTGTGCATCTGGTCCTCCCTTACAGCATCTTATCAAGACTAACTCAATTACCCCTAGGTACTTACAGCCACTACCATAATAATAATGAGATGGGTTATTTAGCAAACTTTGCTTCCCTGACACTATAAATCCTGACATTAGCTAGATGTGTAACCCATCCACAATAAATTCACTCCTTTGTCCATGTCTGATATTATTAGTTGATAGATAATCTGGATCAGTGTCTGTTTTACTAAGTCTCAAACCAGATCAGTTACTATGGTTGTAATACCACACTAATAAGATAATTTAGGGATACAGGGGCTTCCATACGATAACATCAAAACTTTATTACGGGGGCAGTATACTACATCCCTCCTGAAGTTTCTGAGCTCCATCATAAAGTGTATTTTGTTTTCACATATTGAAAGGCTGATCCAGACCTTTGCTATCCTGCTGGTTACAAAAAAACCTCAAAGCTTACTCTTATTCAGAGCCTATCTATACGTATTTGTTCTTGTTACAGCTTTACCCTTTTGCTGAAACAGCCTTTCTCTTTCCTCATGTATATAGTCCCTTGGTGCATGTCCAGATGACTATCAGATCTTTTCAACCTTCACTCCAATGTGTCAGACAAGCCAAAACTTCATAATTATCTTTCTACCTTCTTTTTGCATGATGTTCCACTACCAGAGTAGAGGTTTCCAGACTGTATTTGTATAGTCAGAAGATCTGTACAAATATCTGCCTCACTGGTTTGAAAGAAAGATGAGATGGAGTCGCAATTCAAGACAGAGAGAGATGCAAGTGAAGCAGTTGCATTCACTTTCCATTTTGCATGGCTGGAGGTCTGGGGAATTACACCTCGCGTCTTCTGCTGAATCCAGTCTTGGTAAATCCATTGGCCAGAAGGCAAGGATAGGACTTATGATCTTGGTCTCCTTTCTAGTATCTCCTCTGAAATTTTAGACATGGTTTTGACCCTTCTTTGGTCTGTTTGTTACCTTTTTTAAGGAAGAGATCATAATACTTAGAGCCTCACTGCATACATTTGTAAAAACCAGAAGTTACACCAAAAACTTTTCATATATGTGCTTTAAATTGCTAACTTCATCTGAAGTCTGGGTTGTTGGAAAAAATAGCATCTTTAAATCAGCTTCACCTTTCTTTCTTGGCTGAAGAGTTCCTGGTTTATAGTTACAGAAAAAGAGAAAAACATTCATTCTTGTGTTTGATCAAGATCTGTCAGTATGGAAATGCAAGGGCTGATGCTGCTCTTAGTTGTTTAGAGTTTAAACACGTTACTCCTGCTTTACTGTGGTGTAAGATCAGACTCATTTCTGACATGATTTTATATAAAGAACGTTAATTCCTCTGGATTGAAAGGTACTAATTAAATGTTATTGGTATTGTGTAGAGATGATGGAATTTTGTTATTCCAGTTGCAAGTCAGCTTTAAAAAAGTGGCTGGATAGGCATCTTAGCTGTGTAGGCAGAAAGCTCTGCACTCTCAGAGGGGTTTTTGTTTGCTAAACAATGGCACAGGGAAAACCCAGGAAACCTTGCTGCTGCTTTGTTTGCAGAGTCATATTATTTCTTAAAGTTCAGGCTCGTAAGATGTAAGCTATCATATATTAATTACTCATAATTTAATTATTGCACATTATCTTTTCTAGCTGAATTATTGATTTCTCATTCCAGCTGTTCTGCCTGTAGTTTATAGTACGATTACTGTTCACAGGCTGCTCACTGTTTTTTTCCTAGGGGTATGGATATTGCATGATGGCTTGAGTTTTGTTTAGTTTTTTCTTTCTATTTTTGTGTGGTTTTGTTTTCACAAGCACTTTTGAATCAAACAAAATTTTAAGGACTGCATAGTGAAACAATTGCATGAATCAGTGTTTAACCACCGATAAACTTATCATCCATTAACACAGGACCTGGGATTCAGTCACCCCTGACGTTCACAAATTTCCCTTTCTGTCACTAAATCCTGGTGCAGCTCTGAAGAGGAAATATGTTCCCTGTCACACACATACATGCAAACATGCATTCTCCCTCCTTTTAAAACAGAAAGACATTTTTGTTTATAATCAGCTTAATATACAAGTTCTTTTCAAATGGAGTAACTGAACAAGTAATGTGAGAGATATTTTCAATATCTTGGTAAGAATGTCTTGGTAAGAAAAATATGTGGGTTTTTTTGTTTGTTTGGTTTTGGTGTTTTTTTTTTTATTATTAAATCTAGTAATGCTTCCTCTGTGCTTTATGGAGTTTAAACATCTGATACCTTATATATCCTGTTCCTCTCTGTGGGCCAAGCTCCATAACAAATCATTTCGCCCATGATATTCTGATGCTTCCTTTCATCTAAGCTGTCATCATCTATTACATTATCATTTCTATATTATGGCTACTTTACTCAAATAGGAGATCCGTTCCATTGACATCAGGAGCTGGAGTCTGGTGGACTGATTGTCTCATGAGTTGCCTTACAGCATTTCTAAATGGAAAATTTCTGATTTTCTGGCAAAATATTTTCTCCTTCAATTTTCAGTTGCTCCAGTTTTTCAGGAAAAAAATTGAAGCTTTACTCATAAACATATATATTCTTTTGTTTTTTTACACACTCCAAAAACATTATCTACTAAAAAAAAAGGAGGGGAAAAAGCTAATTTAAACAATGCATTATTAAAATTATGGTTTAAGTCAATGGCAAATTTGCATTGATACTTAAGGTGCTAAGAAACTGCTCACTCAATTATATAGTTGTTACACTTTCTTATGAAGGAATAACAGAGAATGTGAACTTCATCCTACTGACTTACCACTACACCCATCTTCAGAAATACTTACATTCAAGCGTCTCTGCTGGAATTGCTCAGCTCTTGTCTCGTCTCTGAAAAGTCAGCAATGCTGCTCATAGAGAACTCATCAGAGATGTTTGAATTAAAACAGAAACACTCTGATGCCATCCCATTTTCTTTCAGAAAACACAGGTGCTCTGAGTGCTACGTGTGATTTTATATCAACCTATTACAAGCCACTGAAGTGTATCTCTTTTTAAAACTAAGAAATCTGGGAGGAAGCTCTTGCTATGGGGCTCTACTGCTGAAACAGAGCAAACCAGGGTTAATAAAATAAAGGCACCAAACACAAAAGAAGGCTGTAAAACAAATACGTTTGTAATGGTTTACTTGCAATCTCTCCGCGGTGTTGAAGCTGAGTTAGGAGTGGCCACATTAGCCATTCCATCAAGGTCAAGAATCCCGAATGAGTTGCTATGGGAAACAAATTACTGAGGTGTCAGCTGGAGCTGAAGGTTCAGATATGAGGGAACTTTACCCATTATATGCTTGAAAGATTTCCGGAACAACAGAGGCTGGAAAAGAGCATACTGGTAATAACAAGACCAGGAAAGCAGATGTTTCATTGACCTTTGCTCTATGCATTCGGACTACCCATTTGCCAGCACGCCTGAGTGGACCAGAAAGGAATTGCAAATAAGGTGTGCTCTCCTGAGGCACAAATAAATAAATAAATAAAAATCAAATATTAAGTGCTTTTTTTAGGAAGATATGTAAAAGAAACTCAAAAGCATATGAAACCACCTGGGACTCGTGCCCTGTTATTAAAGATGAGGGGAAATGGTTCTGATTTTATTATGGCATTAATTTCAGTGGAAGGAATTGAAAGTTGACGAAGGGACAAACTAACCTGCCACTGAGGTAGAACCCCCCCTAAAACTCAGTTTCATTCACTCCTTTCGCTTAGTAAATGGTCACTGTGAATGTGACCTTGGCTGGAATTGTTTGTGGAAAGAGAATTAGGAGGACTAGACCTTCTATCCAACACTGACATTCTTCTTCGTCAAGGCAATCTGCTACTCTTGACCCCATGAAGCTTACCTCCAGATTTGTAGAAGCTGGAATGTTTTCAGTTTCCACCAAGCATTAACTTTGACAAAAGAAAGAATTTATGCTTAATTACACACAGGCTTGTTCAGAAAAGTTTAGGGTAAATACCTCTGTTCTAGTTTGATACTGCTGATCTAACTGCTCACTCAGCAGCTATGGGATGGCTTGCAGACAGTGGTGCTATCACCAAAAGAAGAATGAAGCAGCTTGTCTTTATCACATCATTTGTCTAAATTTTCTCATCCATTAAACTTTTTTCCATTGCAGAAATTTACATTTTCTACCCAGGAACAGGAAAGGGACTTCATTTTCTCTACTGAGATAGATGGAAAAACAGTTGCTCTCGAGACTAACATTGGATGTTGACTACTGGGTGAAAGAAATAAGCATAATTAATTTCCATTAATGAAGACATTTTGCTACACAACAGATAAAATTCTGGCCTCGTATTTCGTTGACTTCAGGCTGTTTTTCCCAGGTGCTATCTTTTCTTCTCCCAGTCGTTCCTACTATGACTATGTTTGGGGGGTCCTCATTAAATATTTTAGAGCTGGGGCTAGGAGAAAGAATCAGGCATGAACATCTATTGGTCAACACCTTGCATTATTTCTACACCCTCTGCCCTATTAAAAATCTTGAAAAGAGACATTATTGGGTAATTTTCATAGAAATACAGTAAACAAAAACAAACAACCAAAGACCTATGCAGGAGGTCTAAGAATTGCAGTAGGTTTTGAGCTACTACAGTACTCCATGGGACTTCACTGGCAACGCTTCAAGCTTTCCCATAATACCTCTGTCTGTATCTATATGTTATAGCCAGGACCTCAGTGTTCAGATGACTCTCAATATAAACATATAGTATCAGGATCGGGAGATATATTTCTCAAAAGGACAAAGGAACAGGCAGTGAAAATATCTCCACTTCTGTTATAAGGCATTATTCCTTTCCAAATATTTGTCTTTCTTGCTTTTTCCCCGTGATACTTGTTGGATTGTAATGATCTAGAGTGCATAAAAGCTGGATATTACATTTTATCATGGCAGTAAAAAAGCTTTCAAGTCCTGGAAGTTTTTCTTCCTTTGGATTAGGCTTTATTGCACTTAAATATTGTGCAGGAATAACTGAAGGTAATGTCACTGACAGAACTGTGCCAGCAATAAGATCTGTAAATCAAACCAGAATTTACACACCGTCTGATAGCTCTCTTGAAAACATCTGCTGTAACCCCTAATTTCAAAGAAGGGGTAGTAGGGATTTTTTTGTGCAATTGCAGCTCAAATGTGAGTGGCTTCCACATTCTCAGGCAGCCTGAATTGAAGCTACACTAATGAGAACAAGATTCCTAAATGGAGAGACTCAGCCCTGCCTGCTGTGGAACTTGTTGCTGGTGGGTTTTCTTTTAAGCCTTATCTAGTTAGTGTCATGGAGCAAGTACAGGTATTTCTGGAAATGCTCTGTAGAAGAACTTGAAAATAATCTCTATCTATTTCAGCTACTGCCCTTAGAGCTAAAGAGCGAATGCTTCTGCATTAAGGATCTCTAGGCAGCTGGAGATTGCTTTGCCAGTCACTGACATGGAAACACCTGGAAGTGGAACAGGTGTTCAACTATGCACTGCAGCCAGAGCAAAAGTAGAAAAATACCTTAGTTGGAGGACTCAAATAACAGGAAAGCAGAGAGGCTAAGCAGAGCAAAGTTTCATTGTTGCTTAGGTGAAGGTGGATTAGAAATCACTGGTCAATTAAGATGAAAGAACACAGGTAAGATGCTTTTGAGAGTGGGATGTTAAGTGAAAATAACCTGAATGTAGGGAAGCTAACTAGCTTTAACATGAAATTATAAACTGGGCTGATGTCATTGCAAGAAATCTTGAAACTATTATCAAAATTACTTTTCCTGAATGATTAAATCTGTTGTAAGAAAAGTTAATGCTTTTCACAGCCTATCTCCTATTAAAGACAGGAAACTCCTTGATTTATTGTCATGTTCAATACTGATTTAGCACTGGATTTACCGAAACACATGCTCATCCTGTAGACTATACTTATGTTAGGTGGTCCAAGCTGAGGCAATGTGGGTTTTATAGTGATGGCTTTCAGCCATGAGTAACTAGGAAAAGTCTGCTCTTGTCTGTGCTGCCCTAGGAAGGGACTAAAGTGGTTGCTTGCAGTGTAAGAGACTAGGATCGATAACCTAGGTGTCCTCTCTAGTTTTTTTCTTTTTTTTTTTTTTTCAGATTTTTCTTAGAAAAGGGGGAAGACATTTATTTAGCAGGCCTTAAGGTGAAGTTAGGCAACAAATGATAAATGGGAAGAAACAGTGATGGGCTGAAAAAATGTAGAAGAAGCAACACTGATGCAGTGAACAGGTGCAGTGGGTAGATGAGAAAAAGAAAGAAAGGAAACTCAGGGAGCCAGAGCAGATCCAATCTCACCATGTGGCTGGATTGGGACTAGATGAATATATGTGCTCTGGATAGTTTATACTTAGAATAACTGAAATACAAAGGCAGTAAGTCACTTGTCCAAAGCCAGATCAGCATCATCTTTCAGGAATATGGTCTCAACCTCAGGAACTTTGGGATCGTTCAAGTCAATGATGATAAGTATTGATTGCTCTTAGTGTTCATGTTGTCTTTGCATCTATTCTCCTATAATAAGATGTATGCTACATTCTGCTTCCCCCTCCACCCCTCATCAAATGAACACTCCTTAGCCAGGACTGTGCTCACCCCTACATTGGGTCTTTCATCAGTTGTGTTACTGTATATATGAAGAACACAAATGATCATGTAAACATGAGATTTTTCTGTGCTAGAGCAGCCTGGACAGGGTCCATTAAGATCATATCTAGCCTCTCTCACTGTTTGATACCAATATCTGTGTACACAAAGCACAAGAAACCTTGACAAGGATGAAGTAACTCAACCATAGAGGAACCTTTGCCTTAACTCCATTAGTCTGTGATTGCCTTTGCAGGCTGTGAGTAATGTTTATACATATCAAAAGGTTTTTTTATTTGGTTGTTTTGTGGGTTTGGGGTTTGGTTTTCTGGACCAATGTAAATGTAATTTGTAATGATCACCGTGTATATGAAAACTGTGAAGTGTGTTTTACTCTGAGAAATACTATCTTAGACGTCTTGTGGCAAATGTGTTCCAAGACGAGATGCAAAATTTAATAGGGAGAGCTTCTGTGTATAGCAACCTTTACATATACCTTTTTTTACGTTATATTTCTCAATTTTTGTTTATTTATCGTGAAAGATTAAATAATAATCCACTTTTTTTTTCTTTTAATAGCAGCCAGAACTTCGTTTCTGCCATCATATCTTATCATCTCCCTGCTTCCTTAAGATCTGTATAACTTTTCCATGTTACTAGTTGTTCTCTTTGACCGTTTCTGGCTGCTGTGAATTCTCTTGAAATCTGTTTTAGAGCAACACACTGATATGGGTTAAGGGCATATTTTTCAAAGCTGTTTATGCTCCTGATTATGCAGATAAATACCTGCCAGGCTTTTCTGAGACATCTTAAGTGCTGAGGAGATTTGGAGTTGATCTTAATAAGCCTTCAGTACCCACCTAATTTGTAAATTTAATTGGGTGCCAAATATCTTTGACAGGCTGACCCAAAGCAATCAGAGTCATGCTCAGAAGACCAGACGTGACATACCTTTTAGACTAGAATATTACAGGACTCAAAATATTATTTTCTATGTCTTTTGTTATTTATCCTTTGCTCTTCCTCATCCTTTTTGCAGTTCCATCATTTTATACAGCTTTCTGAGGGGTTACCTGCAGCAGATACAAGTGACATAGAAGTGCAGTTCAAACTGTCCTTTCTATTGTGCATACATTCTCCATGTGTTGAAGCTAAACTTCATAGAATCATGGAATGGTTTAGGTTGGAAGGGACCTTTAAAAATCACCTAGTCCAACTACTTTGCCATGGGCAGTGACACCCTTCACTAGATCAGGTTGTTCAAATCCCCATTCAACCTGACTTTGAACACTTCCAGTGACGGGGTATTCACAAGTTCTCTGGGCAACCTGTTCCAGTGCGAAAAAAAAAAAAAAAAAAAAAAAAAAAAAAAAA
>NW_008794232.1:827721-837968 GCF_000699145.1 Aptenodytes forsteri
TGGCTTTCTGGGCTGCAAGCACACATTGCCAGCTCATGTCCAATTTTTTATCTACCAACATCCCAAGTCCTTCTCCACAGGGCTACTCTCAATCCATTCATCACCCAGCCTGAACTGATGCTGACGATTGCCCGGACCCATGTGTGGGACCTTGCCTTTGGCTTTTTTTTTTTAACTTTATGGAGCTCATGTGGGACCAGTCCTTAAGCCTGTTAAAGTGCCTCTGGATGGCATCCCTTCCCTCAAGCAAATCAATTGCACCACTCTGCTTCGTGTTGTCAGCAAAGTTGCTGAGGGTGCACTTGATCCCACTGTCTATGTCATTGATGAGGATATTAGATAGTATTGGTCCCAATACAGACCCTTGAGTGGTAACATCACTCGTTACTGGTTTCCACTTGGACATTGAGATGTTGATTGCAACTCTTTGGATGCATCCATCCAGCCAATTCCTTATCCACCTAACAGTCCATCCATCAATTCCATATCTCTCCAATTTAACAGCAAGAATATTTTGGGGGACCATATCAAAGACCTTACAGAAGTCCAGGTAGATGACATCCATAACTTTTCCCTTGTCCACTGATGCAGTCACATAGAAGGCCAACAGATTAGTCAGGCATGAGTTGCCCTTGGTGAAACCATGTTGGTTGTCTCTAATTACTTCCCTGACTTCCATATGTTTCGACATATCTTCCAGTAGGATCTGTTCCATGATCTTCTGTCTGCAGGGCTGACTCCTATACCTTCAGCTGAGCTTTTTTTCTTTGAATTTCCTGAGTAGACAAAAAACTAAATAAGACATTATAATTCAGACATAAAAAAAAAAAAGTAATGAAGCTTTTCAGAGTTCTCTTAGGTGGTGCAGTTACATCTGCTCCGTTGCTTTCTACATTTGCTGAGGAAACTATCCAGTATTGAATTTAATTAGCTGGGTTTTTTTATATTGCTTGCCAGAGATATGTGCAGTAGTTAGCATCATACATCAATGTAAAGCAGGCTAGTTTTCTTCCTCCAAACCCCTTAGGTACAGGGAATTTAGTGAAATGGTACCTTGCAAGATGAAAGAAGGATTTGCACCAGGGTCATCTTTATTTTTGGAAGTTTATTAGGAGATTTGGAAAGCACCAGCAAGTTAACTTCATCCTCACCAGAACTAGGAGAAACTGAAAGTAGGAGGTTTGGTGGGGGTTTTTTTGCCCAATAGAAAGAATCATTTGATCATTGTGGAAATACTGTTTACACATGTATAGTTATGATGCTTTTTTTTTTTTTCCCTCTCTCTAACAGAGAACCATGTATGCATCATCGTATATTTGTTGGAAGAATAGCAGGAAGCATTGCTCCTGATGCAGCAAACCAACCTGGAGTTATGAATGACATGGACCTACCTCACGTTTGGTACAGAAAACGTCAGCATGACCATTCCCAAGATTGCTACTACCAAAAAGTATTGTGTTCAGCCCCTACTCAGAATTGTGGCTTACTGTGCTGTCTTCACTAAGATGACTCATAGCCAGTTGTACATTCTTTATTTGTGTTCAGACTGGATGCTGGGGAAGGAGGGAGGGGAGGACTGACATGCAGAAAGCAAAACTGTGGTGAGGTCAAGCATCCAGATTTGCAATTTTTAGCAGGAACCATTATCTGATCATTTAAGATGTTATATAAATTATTTGTGGAATTGATACTTCATTGATCTCCTGGAAGATTCAAATAACATTGCTGATTCAGTTTAAAATTACATTTAAGGTACTTTAATGCATTGTTGGCCAAACATTTTATTGTTTAGCAAGCTCAAAGACAATTTTGTTATACATAATGTACAGAAATATATAATATAAAGGAAAAGCCCATCATGAGTTGCCTCCAATCTCAATAAATGATAATGGATAGGAGACATGAGGAATATAGGAGTATATGCTAAAAGCTATGCCATTTCTCCTTTCCTGGTTGTGGGAACTGGCTTCAAAATGAGTTAAGATCTTCCAAGTCTGGGAGAGATTTCTTCCCTTTTCTCTGTGTTTTTGCAATGCTGCATTTTTAAAATTGGTCATAAAATATTTTGAATGGAGGGGAAAATGTGTAACATAGTTACTTTTCCAACTGAAAGCAGTAAATTGTATCCAGTGCTAGGTGTTATGATGCAACTGGTTTCACTCAAAAAAACAGGAAGGGCCGACAATGTCACAAGTCTTAAATTCTTGGAGAAAAAAAAGTAGAATAGAAAATAAGATCCTAAACAAAAGGGGGTTCCTATTGTCTTAATAAAGTAAAGCAAGTATATTAAGCAGAGAGGGTAGGTATAAGTGGGAAGATTAAATGTAACATTATTCAACTGTTAGGTCAAGGTAAAAGACCCTGGAAATTCAGAATGACTAAAGAGGTGGGGAGATGTTTCAGGAAAAGATTGTGGCAATTTTGGCTCTTACAAATATACCTTGCAAATAGGAGAATATTTATGGAAAGTTATCTCCCCTACTGGGAAGTGTGATCATAAACTGCTGTAGTAAGGGCAAGTGGTTTCATCTCTCTGTCCTGTGGCTAATGACAGGAACATCTGATGAGTTCATGGAATTGCATAATACTGTCATTGAAGATAATTATTTAAACCCTATGATCACTTTTAAAGACAAGACTGCCATGGTGTCATTAATATTTTAGTTTTTCTTTATTGAGTATAGCAACTGGAAGAAGTGTCTCCATATCTATAAAGGTTGGAGAGTTTGGTCTTTGAATTAGTGGCAGGAGTTTTTATCTGTTTTGAAGTGTTTGATTTTTTTTGTACTCTGCAAAATTCCACTGGAATTGATGAAGGCCACCAAAGTGTTTAAAAAATCTTGAAACAGTAATGGCTCCATTGGAAACAGCCGTTGAGGATGATTCAGACAGTATGATTCTGATTTCATATGGGATCACCTGTCCTTTAATTACTGTAAGACTACTGTGGAAAGATTGGCGAGATCAGTGTAGAAATATATCACTTCTGAAAAACCCATTGTTCAGCCACACAGGAAGTCTCCCATTTTCTGGGAAGGCTGATGTTAAAATTTTTTTCTTTTTATACCACCAGATACTTTGGGTAAGTAAAACTTCAGGCTATTTAGCTGGAGGGAAAAAGAAAAATAAAGTGACTTCAATCTGATGATCAATTTACAGCTTAACCAATAAAGGATTTTTCCAGAAGAACACGGGCAAAACCATTTTTCCCCATATTTATAAATACAGCAAAAAAATTCCTTCCACAAAACTCAGGATGAAGATGATATTAGTAATTTTTCCCCAAAATCTTATGCAAGCTTATTTAAAAAAAAAAGCAAAACACAACCTTAATTAGTACTCTTATGCAGAGAATAAACCTGTCCTCTTTCAAAAGGTGATATAAATAACATTCTCTAATCTTTGCATCCTTCTCACAATATGATAAACAATGATTTTATTTTTTTTTACTAGAAAAAAGAAGAATAGATCCAACCAAGTAAACAGATTCATGTTAGGGCAAAAAGTAGCATAAAAAGTAATTTCTTCCTTGCATTCCTGCTAGTCAGTATTGAAATCATACTCCTAAAGCTCGCTTTTAATGCTATGACTAAATCCCTTGATTACAGCACCCTCTTCCATCAGGAAATTATTTCATTTTTCACATCTCCATTTCCTTGCAGTCAAGCAGGACTCCTTATATCTACCTCTCCAAATTAAGTGTCGTGAAGGTCCCAGGTTAAGGTCTTATTATATGAACCCCATTAGAGTTTCTGCACTGTGATGAGCTGATTCAAATCACTTCGATATTCTCCTTTCTGCATTCCACCTTTTCTAAAGTGTGCCTAAAAATACAAAAATGTTTGCAAGAACAGTTATGCCAATTGGTAGTCTGGAAAACAATACCCATAAATTCTGCGGAAAATTGAGGGATTTTTTTTCAGCTATGTATTCCTGTGAAGCTAGATGCAGAAATTCTTTTTTTTAAAAAAAAAAACCCTTTCTTTTTAACTGATAAACACTGCCATTTCAAGTGTAGGCAAACTAATTTAAAATCATGAGCTTCATTTCAATGTATGGAGAAGGGGTGAAATGGGATATGGTGTGGTTGACTTAAAAGCAATTCCAGTTTTAATTACTTTCCTTAAATACCCCTTGAAATTCAAACATATTTAAAAAGCAAAACTGCAATAAAAAGAAGAAATGTTAATCAGAAAACTGGTCACCTTTTATTAAAGGAAAGGGCATGTACTCACTAGTTATGGTTTGTAAATTGAATGATCATGAAACAGCTGAATACTATTTCCTAGTACTGCCTGGATTATTGAGGCTTTTTTCTTGAATGTCCCTCTCAGTAACTGAAGTAAAAATTTAGCCTGACTAGAAATATAATGCAATAAACATATTTTCTTGGAATGGAAGCTTTTAGTTTTTATTAAAGGATCTTTTATTTCATTTTACTGAAACAATGCAGTCAATTTGTGGAACAGTCATTGCAGACACAATAAGTGTTGGGCTTCTTTTGTACTGAATCACTGGAGTAAAGAGAGGACAAACACACTTTCTTCCCTTCAAGTAACAGTTTTTAAGTAGCAGAAAAAAGGGAGGACTGGCAGCAGCACTGCTTTATACACACACATGCAGTTCCCTGAGTATAGGTCTTAAGTTAAATTTACTTTGAAATCAGATTATAATTCATATTTTTGTCCTGTGTTTGATGTCTTGAGCTGACATTATTTTTTGTTCTACAGACATGGAAACAAAATATTATTACCTTCTTTTTTTATTATCGTTTTTTTGTTGTTATTATTATTTGCATGGACTTTGGCAGGAGGGCAAACCTCCTTGTGTTCTTATTTCTGCAGAGAGGAAGCTGGGGAGAAGATAGGAGGATGCGATGACATGGTGCCAAAAATGGGTGGTTTAGTGGTTTGGATGGCTCTCAATGCTGACATGGGGGAATGCCTTGCCTTTGGCTGACAGTCTGTGCTTTGCACCATTCAGAGATGAAGAGATGTATAAAAATGACCTAAATGGATTAGATCAGTATTTGGGTTCTTACAGTGGTTAGTAAGAATGTTAAAGATACAGCTGTCGACAACTGGAGCAGTCATTTTCTATATTCTTTGATTTTCAGCATAAGTTCAAACCCCTATTTAGTGAATATAATCAACAGAAAAATTGTGGTTTTTTCACAAGAGCCTTTCATGGTTTCTTTAAAGGCTGTTTTATGGCCCTGAGGAGTTTTTACGTCCTTACCGAACTGGAAAATAACCAGCCCACAGGGGGAATAGTTCCACCACAGACATTATGGAAATCAAGGTTCCTCCTAGATTTTTACTTTTCTTTTTTTTTCCTTCTCCTTTCTCCAGCATACACTGGCAGTTCCGAGTACTCCCTCTCCCAAAGTTTAATGTCAGCTGTCTGCTCTCCTCTTTGGCTTGTGTGGTATGATTCCATCAATGTGGCATTGGTTCATCTTTGTTTTAGAACTTTCCAGTTATTAAAATAATAATAATAATAATAATAATAATAATAAAAAGATCAATCTTCATGTTACCACATTCTCATATGCTCATAAAAGAAGAGCAGGCTTTTAAGGGAAAGTTGCTTCCATGCCTTAACTTTTTTCCTTTAACATACCTTTCCCTTTTTCTTCCCTTTAGTCCTTTTCACATATGCATAAGATGAAAAAAACCTCTCCTCTACAATATTCAGCAGAAGTTTTCTAGATGTTTCATGAGATCTACCAACAAGCAATTCATGTGTCTGACCTCTGGATCACCATGTTTATAGCTGTCAGTATTTTCAGTTGGCCATTTCTCAATGACACTTACAACATTTTGTTTTATTTGTTTATTTTTTTAAACAATCTATATGTCATCTCCTATGATGTTCACCCTTGTGTGTGAACGTACTCCCCCTTCCATGGGGAAAATCCACCTCTGCATTGCTAAGCCCTTTGATCTCACCTTGATTATTTGTCAACAAATGGAGCTTTGAGGTAGCACTACTGAAGTGGGCCAGCTCTCCAGAGCCCCTAAATACCTTCACGTGCTACCATTAAATGTAACTCAACCTCCCTCTGACCCACAGTTCAGTTTTGCCTCCCTGCCTGGGAGCAGCAGGAACAGGCTGCTCCACAGGGAAGGTGATCTGGGAGCTGACTGTGGCATGGCAGGTACCGCTGTGGCGACATTAATCTTTTATCCTTATCAAGTTAGATTTCTTGTGGTCACGGGGAATTCTCATGCAAGAGAACAAAAGAAAGGCTGTATTTTTACATTCACTGCCAGAGCCTTTCTCAGCTCCTGTGCAACTTTGTGGGTGACCTCTGTGGGCTCAGGAACAGCTTCTGACCAGGTAGCTCGGGATTTGTTCAAAGCAGAGCACAGCTGACGTGCCCCTGTTTCCTTACAAGCTTAGTCAAAACCCAACATTTTTCCATCTATTTCTATCTATTTAAAATACCTAAGAAGATGGATGCTATTGAAAGTTTCCAGCTGCAAAATTTATACCAGACATCTTGTTTTGGGTTGACACTGATTTCCTGTGTACATACTGCTGCAAAGCTTCAGGGGAATACTTGTTCCAGTTCTGCATGCTCCTTTTTTCTCCAGTGGATCATGGTCCTGAACTAGACCATATGACTCATGAGGTACTGTTGTTAATCTGTGATACAGTACTGGAAGCTTCCATTATATGAAAAGTCAGGATTTTTTTTGTTAGTTTTATTTAAGTACTTTAAAGATTATTTATCCTTAGTCTGCTGCCAAAGTAAAAGTGCTTTGTTCAGATTAGAGGTCAACAAGAGTGTTTTAAAATAATGGGGATTAGAAAAAACAAATGTTACTGATCTTTGAAGGAATCTTACTCTGTTGTTTTTGGGGTTTTTTTCTTATAGCCTTCATATAAAACTTTTCCTTAAGCCTCATATGAAAAAAATGGCTTGTCCTTAGGAATGAAAATAAGTTATATTAAAAGCAAACAGAATCCTTTGGTGAAATCTAATAGTTTTTTATTTGGCTAAAGAGAGGTATTTCATTAAACGGGGCTATCTGCAACCTTGATAGCAAGTGAAATAGTATCGGTTTGGGATAGCCAGTTGGCTGTCTTTTTCCCCACCACACCTAGGCAGGTGGAGATGCCACAAGCTGTGAAGCAAAGTAGACGATTACTACCCCGAGCACGTGTTCATTCATTCTGGCCCGATACATAACAAAAGCTGCAGAGTAAGACTGAAATGTTGGTGAGGGCTGTAATTATCACATGTTTTATTATTTGGAAAATTTTTCTTCTTTCCCATGGAGTCATATGACTCAGGGCAGCCATTTTTATTTCTTTAGCATGAAAATACAATATCTCCTTCAATGCTATGTAGAACAAGATTCAAAGGCTGTAACAGCAAAAAAGGAATAATAAGAATGAAATACTGATGATTAGACTTCCCCTAGCCTGGGGAAAGGTTAATTTACAGTGACTGGAGTTAAATGATTTTGGCTTCATTCATGCTTCATGGATTTTTCTAGCTTTGGCCCTTTCCATCTGACTCTTTCAGTTTCATCCTGTATATCTAATACCAGGGAACACCTCATTCTGCGTGCCCCCCCATGGGGTTAGCATAAGGAAGTTACACTAAAATGCCATGGCTTCTTCCATCACTTGTGAGTTTTTCCCCTCCCTTCATCTCCTCCAACATTTATATCTATCATCTGCTTGTAGAAGTGAAAGCATCATTGGACTTTATTGTCATTAAATCACAGACAATGATTTTTTTCCATCACCACAAATGAAATATCCTTCCCTTCAGAAAGTCTTACACAGAATATTATTAAATGTGTTGCTATTGAACCTATTTATAGCTCTCAGTGTAGTGCATTCTTTTCAGTCTCTGGTGGCTTGTATACCAAGCGATTCTTTAGAAAACACCAGAATTTTCCAAATTATGGCAAAGCATTATTGGTTTGTTGGGTGTCTTTGTTACTTCCAATGTGCTTCATTCTTACAGTCACTGGCATTCGAAGCAATCTTGGTACATATAGGAACTCCTTTGTTATGTCTTTAACAATGTTTTATGCATACTATAATTGTGTCAGTCAGCCAGAAGCACACTACAAATGTTTGTGTTACACCTGAAGTGCTAGCGACAGCTACTGTGGAGTTAGGGTTTTGTTTAATGATTTTTAAGTTCATACTTTGTTTGCAGTAATTTGGCAAAAGTCTCCTAACTCATGTCAAAAGTTTCCAGATTAATCCATTCACAGAAGGTACCATTTCTCAGCCACTTCTGGCCATGAGGAGCAAATAAATATGGGATTCTTTTATGCTTTTTGAATATTAAAATGCGTAGTCTTTTTTTCTTTCCCCCCCCCGCACACCTAGAAATCAGGTGAGCTTAAATATAATAAAGAACAACTGAAATTATGTCCACAAATGTGTGTTTGCGGGATGGCATGCTCTTTCCAACCAGTGCTGGTGAGGTCACGCATGGAGTTTGAGTCTGCTTGAGGACACTGGCAAATTTGACATTGTTGTTCCTTTTCAGCTCAAGCTGTGGAGACCAATACTATGATATTTTATCATTCAAAAGCTGTGTCTCTGTAAGTGTATTCATAAAACCTTTCCTGTTTTCTCCTCCTGATCAAAAATGATTAAATTTAATATTACATTGTCTTTATCAATAGAGAAATTATTTTTGAAATTGCAAGGTTATAATGGGAGAAAGGCATGGCTCCTAAGGTGAGCTTCTACTATAGAGTGAAGCAATCACATTGATCAAGGGGCATTATAAAGTGAATCCTGCTCCTTTGGGATGTTTTGGGTCACATTTAGGTGACCTACTAGAGGTGATCGGTGTATCTGCCGGTCTTGCTCAGTTTAAGAAGGAAGTGGCTAAGACCACCTAACAATCAGTTAGACACTTGGTCCCTATTTACTCCAACAAGAAGAGCAATCTCAAAGACCAGTTTCTACTACAGTAGCAGACTGCATATGACCCAGTGAGGTTAAAGAAATGATCTGGTCAGTGTTTTCTGCCAGTGCAAAGCTGACTCACAGCAGGCTCTTTCAGATGATGCTAAGTTTAGTTAGCGATGAAGCTTCCATCTAAAAAGCTACCACATTGCTAGCATCCTTGTAAATCTAAAGATCTCTGAAATTTAAAGATGCCTGAGACTGAAGCTCTAGTCTTCATAACTCTAGTGGGATTTGGGTTCTTAAATGTTTTTGTTACTCAAGCTTGAGTTTTTCTGAATGTGTTTCTAAGAAAGGAGCAGAGGTTTGGTGACACAGTCCAACTCCTGCTGTAATCTCTAGAGTCTACAAAAGTCAGCAGATGTAACGCTAATAAGTTGGATCATCAGGTTTCCTTTCCATTATTTCTGTGCAGCCTGAGTGTGCTACAAAAGCAGCATTTCCAACAGTAATTTAGAGCTACTTCTTCAAATCTCAGCTGGCATCAGAAAGAGCAGAGAAAAGAGGACAGATTTTAAAAGACAAAGTTCTGTACCTAAAATCCTTTTGTTCCAGTTCTAAGTAAGTGGAAAGTGAAGACCTAGAACAGCTCATAATCTATTTATTTCCTTAGCTTTAAAGGTCACACTCTCTCTTGATAAACTGTTCTTATTTTTTCATACTTGAGAAAAATTGAAGCTACTTTGGTTTGTCGGGTGGGGTTTTTTTGTGAAACTGTTTAACTCCCATAGTTCAATGGAGACTCAAACAGAACGCTCTTTACGACCCAACACAACACCCAGGATAAAGAAAGATGTTGTCAGTGATGTTTTACCACTTGCTCATAAGTTTTCATGGTCTTTCACAGTATGTTCTCAAAGTTTCTAAAACAAGGACCTAAAACTGCTTCTAACATCTCCAGTCAATTCACTCTGATCTTGTAATCAAACAAGCCTGCAGAGAATCTGCCAGGCAATTTTTCTCTAAAGTGTTTGAACCTTGCAGGCATATTTCCAGTGCCAAAAATCATTACAGAATTGAAAACCTCAGGTACAATCAAGTGTGAGTCTTGGTCTCTGGGTATATAAATTTTTAACTTTAGGGCATGTTAATGTTAAGAACTTGACAGCTTGTCTGAAACAATTAATTTTTTAACCCAAAGGATCTCTCCTGTCATAACGTTTTACCACTATCATAGAAGTGTTTGAATCCAGTCTGGCAGCAAGCCATCCATTTCTGCTTTAAATTAAATGACATTATTATTATTATTATTATTATTATTATTATTATTATTATTATTATTATTATTATTATTA
>NW_008794232.1:838362-841538 GCF_000699145.1 Aptenodytes forsteri
TGACGTCATGCTCAGCATATAAAGCTGGGGGAAGAAGGAAGGCGGGGGACGTTCAGAGTGCTGACGTCTGTCTTCCCAAGTCACTGTTACGCGTGATGGAGCCTTGCTTTCCTGGAGATGGCTGAACACCTGCCTGCCCATGGGAAGGAGTGAATGAATTCCTTGTTTTGCTTTTGCTTGTGTGCATGGCTTTTGCTTTACCTATTAAACTGTCTTTATCTCAACCCACGAGTTTTCTCACTTTTACTCTTCCGATTCTCTCCCCCATTCCACTGGGGGGGAGTGAGCGAGCAGCTGTGTGTAACTGCCGGCTGGGGTTAAACCATGACGTAGGTGTACAATCAAAGTGCACCTTGCTAATGCCAAAATTTTAACAGATAATCAACACTTTTCTATCATGAAATTGTGCCATCTTGCTAAGAACTTTTCCCATCACTCCCTGGTCAAACATCAGTGATAATAAATAAATCTGAGAGCTGTTGTCAGGTGGCCATTTGCAACCTTCTTTATTTTCTCAAAGAAATGAGAGTGACACTTTGAGGCCATATGAACAAGCTGAACAGCTGTTTGGATCTTAAAGGGAAATGATGGAAATAAATATATATAAAATCAATTTTCACGTATTAAGTTATGTGGGGTTTTGCTTTATTTTAGTCTTTTTTTTTCTGTAAGGATATTTAAATAATATGATCTGAAATCAGCGGATTTCATTATACATATTAACCTCAGATCCATGTCAGGTAAGTTCACAGCAATTCAGGCTTTTACAGCATGAGATTTTTCTGAATTTATCCTGTACTTTGCAGGTTTTCCATGACACCATTGCATCCTTTAGCCTGGGATGTTGTCCTCTTTGAATTTTGACATGGTGCATCTTTTGCATGAATAATTTATTAAGAAATGAGGCTGGGCCCATCAAATCACTTCTGATAAAAACCTTGCTTCAGCTAAAAACAAGTTTAATTTCAACAAACACTGAATTAATTATTCAGCTTCAGCTTTTGAAGAGGTTTTTATTTCCAAATGTTAAACTTAGCGAATTGTTTAAGAAAGATTAAATACCTGAAAGAAAACATTCTAGTTAAATTAACTAAACCTGGACAGTTTTTATTTCCTTCAGCTTTCCAAGAAAGCTGTTTCTAATCCTCTTTTACTGACGTCATCTGATTTGTAATGCAGATTTACCAAATAAAGAAATCGTAAGCCTAAATTCAGAGCTCATTGGACAATGTATAAGCCTACACACCACTAAAACTGGATAATAATGAGACTGACTTAATAGATCTAAAGTGGATGGAGAATAGAGATGTTGATGTTGTGCATTCCTGTACCACTGCCCCAACACATAGCTGTTTTCTGTGAACACCTTTGTACCCTTTACTGTAAAGTCCATTGAGTTCCTTTATCCCTGTGTCGATACACTCCGTGTTGCTCTCTCTTTTCTGACTGTTCCCATTCTCCAGTCTTCCTTTCATATGTGTACTGACAGTCTTTTGGGTCTTTCTTGACTTCAAAATCTGGTTCAAGAGGAGGGAGCAGCTTGAATTCCTGAAGTGCTCACATCAATATTTTTGACTGGATAGACTTTCAATCATATTAACTTATGCTGTGGTTTAACCCGGCAGGCAGCTAAACACCACACAGCCGTTCGCTTACTTTGCCCCCCGCCCAGTGGGATGGGGGAGAGAATTGGGAGAAAAAAAAAACCTCATAAAATTCATGGGTTGAGGTAAAGACAGTTTAATAGGACAGAAAAGGAAGGGAAAATAATAATAATGATAAAAGAATATACAAAACAAGTAATGCACGATGCAATTGCTCACCACCTGCCAACCGATGCCCAGCCAGTTCCCAAGCAGTGGTCACCCTCCCCAGCCAACTCCCCCCAGTTTATATACTGAGCATGACGTCAAATGGTATGGAATATCCCTTTGGCCAGTTTGGGTCAGCTGTCCTGGCTGTGCCCCCTCCCAGCTCCTTGTGCACGGCAGGGCATGAGAAGCTGAAAAGTCCTTGCCTAATGTAAGCACTACTCAGCAACAACTAAAACATCGGTGTGTTATCAATATTATTCTTATCCTAAATCCAAAACACAGCACTGTACCAGCTACTAGGAAGAAAATTAACTCTATCCCAGCCAAAAGCAGGACAACTTAATTGAGGTCTGTGAACTACCAGGGCATCTAACATACAAAACTCTTGTTAGGGTGCCCAATATGCAGAGTTAGGAACTCAGTTGTAGGCATTATGGTCAGAATTTTCTGTCATGACTGACTTAATTAAAAGTCATGGAGGGCTTTGGTGGCAAATGCAAGCTAAGAACTGCTCTCTTGGTGTTGTCTCCTCTATCACTCTGTCTCTCTCACTGATGGCTGTAACTATTGGTTCAGGATGATTTCAGTGGCCTTGAGATCAGCAATATTTATCTCTGACAGCACTGAGATGTGAATTATTATTGATGTTGAGGCAGACTGTGTGCATTTGAGGAGGGGGGGTGTTTCAGAGTTACACCACCGTTACAATTATAGGGTTGTCAGACAATGTGATTTCTACTGCATCCTAAGTTCTCTAATTGTTTATCATATTAACCTTGAGTGATCTTGCAATCTCCTGTCTGCAACATTAATCAGCTGACATCATCCCGTGCTCTGAAAGGACATTATCAAATCCAAAGACCAGAATACATTTCCAATGAGAAGGGCAATGGGGCTTGGTGACCTGAGAAAGGGGACTGAAAAGACCTTTACTTTTTATCTTTGGCATATAACCTCAGATGAGTCACTTCCATCTTTGCATCTTCCTGTCCTTTGTCTGATCGAGACTTGTCTGAGCTAGACTGCAAGCTGCTTGCACACAAGCTGTGGCTGCTCCTATACTTAATACTGCTAAAACAAGGAGCTCACTCAGGTTTGGTCCATTCCAGGTCCAAGTTATCATCGGAAGGTACCCTGCTATTCTGCAGACGGGCTGAGCCTAGGCCAGCACTCAAATTACAGTATATACATAGACTATATCTATCTAAGGTATTTTAAGAATTATTATTAATCAGCAACTATTCCTAAATGATCTTCAGTGGGAAGCATTTGCAAAAAAAGGTTGCTCAAGGGTTTGGGGTTTTCTTTTTGATTGGTTTTGGGGTTGTTTTTATTCTTTTGGGTGGGTTTGGTTTTTGTTTT
>NW_008794232.1:841549-846163 GCF_000699145.1 Aptenodytes forsteri
GATCATACTTGATGGGAAGAAAGGTTGAAGCTCAGTGAAGTCTGGCTAATGAAATATTTTTGCCAGGAAACTAGATTGCAGCATAATAAATATATAAAAGTATCACTGCACTGGAAGGACAAAACCAATATACTTATGAAATGCAAATTATTTATTTAATATTTAAAGGAATATTTCAATAATCCTCACTTGGTTAATGAACTTGTTTTATTGTGGGATGAACTTCATGAAAAGTGAAGCAGATGTAACCTACACAGAGATCAATGATTTCATTTCAGCTGCAAATACAATATCTTTCATAAATGGTTTAAGTTCACTGGATCCCTGGGATTAACTGATGGATGTTTACTTTGTGTATCAGTAACACAATCCTTCCCAGACAATGATAGATAAGATTAAATGGCCTAGGGCTCTATTGGAACCAGACACAAAATAATCCTCCAAATTCTTATTATGGAATGTAGCAGTGTGGCTCAAAATATTTGCCATGGCCACTGACTGTTATTCTGTACGCTGCTCTGTCAGGTAAACATGAGTCTTTCTGCTCCCAAAGCAAAGCCTGACCCTTTAGGTACATCAGGAATGCTCAAACTTGTGCCAAAGATCGCTGCCATGAGCCACATTTGGGAGCTTTCTGGAGAGGGTCAGCCCAGGTAAACTGCACGACTGCACGGTGCTCAGGCTTTGTTCAGGGTATTTGGCTCAGTCTGACCTGAGTCATGGGGTGTTTGGGACCATCTGCAGCAGGTCTTCAGGGTGTTTGGGACCACCTCAGAGCTAGGACCCCAGCTGTGCTTGAGCTACTCTACAGCTAGCAGCATGGATGGAAAGAAATGTTTCTTAGGACGTGAGATTAAAAAAAAAAAAAAGTCCTAAAAAAATCCTAAAATCATACCACACTTGCTGAGATCAAAGAGTAAATGTAAAAATCTCCTTATGTTGGTTTAGAAATTGGCAATTGATCTGATACGTGGTTTAATTGGGGTGCCTTGACTATGTGACAGATGCTAATTTATACTCTGGGCCTGAGATCAGCACTATGCACAGCAAGGAGGCTTACAGTTCAGTTTTTGTGCAGCAGTAAGCTACTCTGCGTGTGGAGTACAATGGGACTCATGCTGTCAGCGCCTACTAAGCAGGCTGCTTTTCAAACTGAGCTGTTTGCTAGGAAGGACCTTCAGTCCTTCAAAACCACAAACACCTGCCCCCTGCCCAGAGGAAAAAAGAAGGGAAAAAAAGAAATAAAAAAGGAAGTCGGGAAGGTAGACAAAAGAATAAGCACATCTTGATGGGATTTTTTTACTTTTTTTTTTTTCAATTAATAAATCCTTAACTACTGCTACTAGTCTGTAGCTCTATTCAGGCAGAGTGAGGCTGGCAAGATATTCATAAGATAACAGTTACTGAGAAAAAATCTATTAGAAAACTATTCAGCTATGTTGAAGTGTTGAATGGAACAGTTTCATTCCATTAGCATGCATTCAACAAAGAGAAGTTAATTAGTTTCAAGAACTTCTGATATTTCAGTAAAACTTTAGTCTAATTTTCAGTTGGATTTTTGCCTTCTGGGGATCCTGTTAGTATTTTCAATTAACAGATTTCCCTGCATAAGTTCTTCAAAGAAATGGTGTTAAAAATAGAGGACAAGAACTTCATTTTTCATTTAATGGGAAATACACTATTCCTTTCTTTTTGAAAAAAGGAGCAAAAAAGAAAACAGTCAAGTATTATGTATAAATTAAATTTAATAATTCTGAATCAAGTTATACAAATAAATTCACTGTAATATTTTAATGTGTTGGAACTGAAATGAAAAATCACTGCAACTGCCCCATTCTACCCCATTAGTAAACCACATTCAAAGTCATATAGCTCACTTGTTCCTCTACCAAGCAAGAAGTTCCCTGTAACTCTTAAAATACTAGAAGAATTATCAGTGTTTCTGGAGAAATCCTGCAGCCTTTATTGATTTTTAACTACTTGTAAAGGTGTATGCTACCTTCAGGCTTTGCTCTAGTATTAATGAAACAGATTTTTTTGAAAGCATGGAGGCTTTACAGTAGTATGTGTAAGCACTACCTATAGTCCACAGTGAAAAAAATGGAGTTTGTCTGTCTTCGCAGGAGAAATTTGCTACTCTTTTTAAAATGGTATGCAAGTAATAGATGCTTATGTTTTATTTCAGCACTATACATTTATTCACAGCAAACATGAACTTTGGTCTATTGTATTAAATGAAGACACACACATGCATCAAAGAAATGGATCTTTTGTCAGCCAAGTGCCCAGTGACAAGTAATGTGTAAGGAGCTGATGAATGATCTGGTACATAGGACTTCTTTGTGTAGACAAAAAATATGTGTTCAGATTGCATTTCTTCATGTTTACAGTTAGCTAACAGGACTCAAAGGCTGCAGCTGTATTGGTTCATCTGACCTGCAACATTGGATCGTCTCTTGAGAACAACCTGCTATTCTTCAGATTTGGCTTTCAATGGATTCTGATCATTCCACCATAAAAGTCTTGATTTGTTCAACAGAAACACATTCTTTATTCTTGTTTCCTCTTCCTCAATGACCATAAGCTTTCCTCAGCTCTAAAAACTGCCAATCACATCCTCTTTTTCTTCCCTTTTTGATTCTCTCTTCTCCAGACAATTATCTCAACTTACTTTCTTCTTGCCTTCATGGCTTAAATTCACTAAACACTTCCCTTTCAACTGAGTGTTTGTAGCAATGATCAAAACAATCATAACTCCCAGCTTTCTGTATTCTAAAATTAGAATGTTGGGGCTTATAGATTTTTACTGCCTTGGTGTTTCTAAACAGTCAAAAATACTCTGCTCATAATCCTGGCCAGTCCTTCTACATTTCCTCCTTCACAAACATTCTAAATTACAAATACATCACTGTTGCATGCTCATTTCTTCCCTGATTATGCTTTCGACTGAAAGACTCTAAAATGTGCATTTGTAAAGACTTTTACCTAAGATGTTGTCTTATTTCAGGTTATGCAAACTAAAGAACAGACAAGGAAGGGCTGCAGCTCGTATGCGAGATCTGAGCCTCCTGGCTTTCAGTAAGACAACTAACTACTGGGCATCTGGAAGAGCGTTTGAGTGCTCTTGGACACTTTTCAACTGTCTGTTTCAGCCTCCTTCTTCTAGAGGTGAATAGGACTTGGTTCTTTAGCAAATCTGATGCAGCCAAGCACTAGCTTGAAAGAAAATATATGGTCTTTCTTCAGATGAAGGCACAAGCAGCTTTTAGCATGAATCCAAGATTTCAAAAAATTTAACCTTTTTACATCAGTATTATGTTTTTAGATCATTTTATAAACACCACATGCTAATATAATCTCAATCAGTAGAACTAATAGGGCTTATTTATTTCATGTGGACTAATGTATTTGAGTTGTAGTGGGGGTTTTGTGAGTTTTTTTCACAATTAATATCAAATTCTCATTTAAATGTTATGGTAAACAGCTGTAGATGAAGCCGATTTGTTTATATTTTATATTCTCTCTTATCATTTTGAAGAAAATTGCCACTCTTGACAGCAACAGCAATAAAAGAAGATAGGAATCATATTGTATATAACAGAATTTTTTTACTTTGATCTGTCAGTTTGTGCTGTGTGTGGTGGAAGACAGCAATGGGGGAAGAGAGTCAGGCTAAAAAGAAAAACATTTATAGGTGTGTTAGCAGAAAATAAATAAGTTCCAATATCAGATGAAGCAAAATAATGCAAAATCAGTTTGGGGGATTATCATGTGAAAAGTCAAATCTGAGTTTTCAAGAACAGAAATTCTTTGGTTAAAGCAGATCAAAAAATTCTCCAACAAAACTTGTCTAACAGGACTTCAAACAGACCTTTAATGAAAACTGCTTCATACAGAACATTTTAATTTTCTAGGACAAATCCCACATATAGAAGCTGGTGCCATAGAACTTACAGCAGTTTTACTTTAGTTATCTCATACTTACACTGGTCTAGCTCCCTACAAAGACACCTTTCCCATGATGCTCTCAGAGGGTGAAACACGCATGATACAATATCTCCCTTCACCCAGAGCAGAGACATTGATGCATTATATGAGACAAATTCATGCTGAAAAAAAATGGAAGTATAAGGCACACACTACAGTAAACATGATGTACCTTTAATTCAATTTCAAATCAAATAGATTATAATTTTTTTAAAAGTTCCAAATTATCTCTATTTTCTCAAAAATATTTGCAATTAGAAGTATTTTTTCAAAAACTTTTACATCCTATACTAGATCTTGTTATTAAACAAACAAACAAACAAACAAACAAACAAACAAACAAACAAACAAACAAACAAACAAACAAACAAACAAACAAACAAACAAACAAACAAACAAACAAACAAACAAACAAACAAACAAACAAACAAACAAACAAACAAACAAACAAACAAACAAACAAACAAACAAACAAACAAACAAACAAACAAATTCACAACAAGAGTTTTTACCCTAATTCTGAATGACTTTTAGCTGGTCCCATCAAGAACACAATCAGGTCCTGCACTTCGGCCACAACAACCCCATGCAGCGCTACAGGCTTGGGGAAGAGTGGCTGGGAAGCTG
>NW_008794232.1:846591-853938 GCF_000699145.1 Aptenodytes forsteri
AAAAGACGTGTAGATGAGGCGCTTAGGGACATGGTTTAGTGGGCATGGTGGTGTTGGGTTGACGGTTGGACTCGATGATCTTAGAGGTCTTTTCCAACCTTAATGATTCTATGATTCTATGATTTAGAAGAAGGGAGAGTCATTTCTATTTCTATGTCTATTATTTCTATTTCTATTTCTTTCTATTTCTATTTCTATTTCTCTTTCTGTGAGGTGATCGGTAAAAAATAGATTCTTTTTTAACAGAAAATATTGTTTAAATACTGGCTACTACCATAAATAAACTAAAGTAACTATCTAATTCAATTCCATTCTCAATACAGTGGTAGTATGTATTTCTGTTGAGAAGATTATGTGTATATCTACCTACCTAGAAGATAGGTTTGGAATTGTGAGTCAATGTATCTGGCTTTTAGTCTAGTTTTTTCTTTGCATTTCTGCCCATCTTTAACAATGAGAAATATTTACTTGTCTGTAGGTGTATTTTATTAATGTTTTAAAGCTTACATTTCTAAAGTTAGAAACTTATATTCATATTCAGAAACTTAAGGTTTAGTCTTCAAAGTCTGAAACTTTTGGAATAATGAGGATTTCACAGTCACAAATGAAGGTGGTGGCAGTTCAAAATACAGACCATCCCTGGGTTGTTGCAAGCTGAGCAGCTTGTTTCTCCCATACAGGTTTGCCACCTGGAATATGAGAAAAGAAAGCCAGGGGTTTTGATCTGGCTCATGTTGACCACTTGATATTGTTGCAAGCAATTATGTGGTATATAATGTATATATATACATTTATCAAACAGCAACAGATATGCTGACGCCTGTCTACACTGAAGGTATGAGCATATTGGGACCATAATAAGAGACAGGTAAACCTCAAACTTTTCCTTGCTTTGCTTCAGGCTTTGTCCTAAACATGGTCTGATGTCATAACAGTTTAAGCATTACAAGCAAACAAGATGTCTGACTGCTACTGGATTTTATTTCCACAGGAATACCTTAATAGAATTAAAAAAAAATATTGGCTGATTATTTCTTTACAGTGAAACAGAACACTTTGGATATAAAAGAAACAGAGTAGAGATTAAAATACACCCACTGTATAAATGGATAGGGCAGGGAACATGCAAAAATAATTTTTTTTGGGGGGAAGGCAACTTCAGAGAGCTCAACCACCAAAGTTTGGGGGGTGGGGGGGAAGTGTTACGTGGTTCAGTTTTGCTTTGTTTTCCCATGAGAAGTGTTTCAGTCACTATAGATGATCTTTGCATCCACCAGTACAGGGAAACTCAAGGTTGTTGTATGTGAACAAGTCCAGATCCAGAAGAAATATTACCATGATCATGTGATGTTATGCTCACACTACTGCCATAACAAGAGGGTCTGCATGCAAGCTGGTACTGACATAGTGCAGTGAGCTGTGCTCTGCTGTTATAGATGTAATAAGTTGATATCTATTACTACAGGCAACTCTGTGTCCCTTCTTACTGCATGTTGCAGCCTTGGTCTTTTATCCTCTGCTAATTGGGAAGTGTGTGAAATCTTTCAGACCCACCTCTGCTTTCTGTGTGTGTGTGCGATGCAGAGAGAGAAAGTGAAATTGGATTAGTCCCAAAATGTCAGGTATTTTTATGCAGGTTTCTCTCAGGCCATGCTGAGTCACATATCTCTACTAGTAATATTTCAGGAGTTTTTTATGGTGTGATTTTGTCCCAGTGCAGCTGCTCTGTCCCAAAGGGTTCCTGGATAAGATTTAGCAATTAGACCATTCCAGGGATCCCAGTAGGCAGTTTCCAAGCCGTTGAGCTCTTCTGGTGGCTGACAGTTCATTGGCATAGATGCAGGTCTCCTTGCCAGCTTATCTCAGTGTCTGGGAATGCTTCAGGGTACACATAGTTTATTGGTGTAGATGTAGCTACAGTGTGCAGAGATTTCTCCCTGGATTTCAGATATCTTCCCATCAATAATTTTAGTGAAAAATCTGTGTTTCTGTGGAAAACAGCAATAACGAATTAAAAAAAAAAAAAAAAAAAAAAAAAGCCAGTGCTTTGATTATCAAATATTCTTCAACAGTGGTAAAATCATTAACTAGACCCATTCGGAACATTAAAAAAGAACCACCAATAAAATAGGTAAAAATACATTTTTGCATCTTGCAGACTTGTGATTAAGGTAAATATTAGAAGATTATGGTGCTCTCAGACACTGTGGGGACTGCAGCCAGTTAAATATTTTCGGTAAACTGGAAAAAACAGTGAACTTTTGACTGTCTTTGTGAAATGAGATAATTCTCCTGTGTTACTCAAACTTCTTCAGGGTTTTCTTTTTACTCTAATACTTTGGGTGTATGAGGTAATGAGACCTTTTCTGTGTTGTAGTGGAGGAAAGACTACTTTTACATGACCTGACTGTAATACGGTGGCCCAGAAGTGTCAAATGTGGTTTTAGATTATGGGAATCACTGTATGCAAAAGAGTTTCCAGATTTTCAAAAGTTTTCTCTGCAATATTACCAACATGTCAAAATATTGCATATTGGTCAAGAACAGTAAGTGTCTGTTTTTTCTGACAACTTTCCAGCAAGTCTGAGACCTTCTTTCCAGCTCCCATTAAGAGGCTTCCATTTGGTAGCTATTACTTCCCTTATTCTAGGATGTTTTCTGTCCTTGCTACTCAAGCTTCTTGGCACCCCTCTGGGTTGACTAAATCACTAGCTTAACGCTGATAAATAAAGATCTCAATGTATGGAAACAGAAGAAGTATAATTTATTTTACTTTTTGCTTCCCACCCTAGAATAAATAAGTGTGAAAAGTACATAGAGAACATAAGTTCATGTGTGGAAATAACCCTAATTAGCAGCCGTTGTTATTTTACTTCATGTTTGTTTATGCCTCTCTACTGAGGAATAGACTATATGACTGATACTATGAGCAAAGTAGGTAATAATTCTAAAACAAAGCACAGAATAACTGTAATATCAGTTATTATTTCTCATGTGACAAAATTTAAGAATTCTGGGCATGGGTCCATTGTTCATTATATTAGGTGCTGTACAAACAGAGACCTAAGTGCCTGTCCCTATTTGAAAAGGTTCCAGCTCTTACAAATGCATTCATCTTTATTTTCATCTGTGTAAATGGAAAGCTAACATGACAAGAGGCTTTGTCAATACAAAGGAAGCAAGTTAAATCAGGAACAGACAGCTCATTATGTTGAATTGGTGGAGACAGAAGTGACGTGATAAGTTTTTATGCTCCAAGTTTTCTCTCTTGCTCTCAGGACACTCATTACAATCAGTGGGTGGTAGGGCATCGTGCTTTAGGGACACACCAATCTGCCCAGAAGTAGTTGAGGGATCACTATATTGCACTTTATTGTGTTCTGCAGATACCTTTATGCCACTGTAGACTTCACTAATGTCTTTAGCATTAGTGTAATAGGCCCCTACAGTCCTTAGTAAAGGCTTTAGGGACACCAATCTGCCCAGAAGTAGTTGAGGGATCACTATATTACACTTTATTGTGTTCTGCAGATACCTTTATGTGTAGACTTCACTAATGTCTGTCTAATCAGTGGGTGGTAGGGCATCGTGCTTTAGGGACACACCAATCTGCCCAGAAGTAGTTGAGGGATCACTATATTGCACTTTATTGTGTTCTGCAGATACCTTTATGCCACTGTAGACTTCACTAATGTCTTTAGCATTAGTGTAATAGGCCCCTACAGTCCTTAGTAAAGGCACTATATGGTCCTGTAGCATATTAAGAAATTTGTTAATTGGCACCTGTTCTGATAAAGCAAATAACATGCATAATATGTCCCAAAATATCACTGCTGAATGGAAGAAAGTCAATAATCTTAGGTGTCTTATACAGTGGCTCAGGAAACCTAGGGTGTTCATTTTGTGGTCTGTGAGGCAGTAGTTAATTTTCAGCAGTGTGTTGGTTGCTAGGTAGTTTTTATTGTCTCCTTAAACACTTCTTCCTCAGCCCCTGCTGTATCTATGTGCATTCAACACAGCAGATGCTTCATTACAGTCCCATGCCACCAAAGGGTCCTTCTGTGTTCAGAAGTTTTGTCCCATGTTTGCCAGGGATTCATTTTAATGGTGTGATGAACTGCATTAAGACAAAGCTGGATTTGTTACTGAATCTCCTCCATTTTGTTCTGTTGTCAAGGGCTTTGTCTATCTTTCTTCCCTCGCTTTCCTTCTCTGTGAGGCTGTGAATCTGCCACACTTAGAAACCTCACTCCACAGCACAACCCTCCCCAGGATAAGGAGACTGAAGTGAGAGTGGTGCCAGAAAACAAAGACTTACAGAAGCACATTCTTAAGCATGGATGTATTTGTGTGTTTGGAGCAAAATAACAGAGAATGGCTGAGGTTGGAAAGGACCTCTGGAGCTCACCTTGTCTAACCCCTCTGCTCAAACAGGTTCAGAATAACCATGTTCTTTACTTTATATAAACTTTTCCAAATAGTGTGTATTCAAATGCAAAACATACTGACATGTACATAACAGTTATAGAAGACCTGGCAGAAAACAATACAGTGCTGCACATAAGTAGGGTCAAGTCCTCAAGCGCTAAGGTAATCCTTCTGGGGAAATAAAGATTAAAATAGTTACTTACATTTCCAAGATAAGAAATCTTCCAGCTAGTATTACTGAAGATTTTTTCAAACGCATATAAGCATTGCTCTCCTGATTTTTCAGGTAGGATTCTAAAATGATGAACATTTATGACAAACATATTCTGGGTGCCTTAAGTCATGGGTGCCTTAAGTCACAGGTGCCTAAAGACACAGTGCCTGGAGGCATGTCTGGGCTTAGAGTACAGAGAATGAAGGAAAATGAAATGAGAAAAATGTCATAGCTTAGCCATCAACCTTTTTTAATCTATCCCTCTTTAAAAGGTATGCATATGCCTTTTCCTCTAAAGCAAGAGGACCCACAGATTTCTGTATAGCTGAGCCTTACTTGAGCCTGCTGACAATGTTTCTCATTCAGTGGGTTTGCTTTCTCATTTTTTTTTTCCTTTTGTCCTGGCTCTATACTGTGGCTGATGTTTCATTAACATTTTAATAACTGAGCCTAAATTAATAACATGAGCTTCTTGTCTCAGAGTGCTCTCAGTTCTTCCCAGTATAGCCCAACCAAATGGTTTGGGCTGGCTGCCCTTGAGTGCCAGCAGTTGAGAACAGGACCTCACTGAGAAGTTCACTCTTTTTCTAAGAGCATCAGTGTAAGTTCCATGTCATTAAACCTCAATTAGAATCTCAGTCTTATTAGTAACAAAGCTGAGCTGCTTATGATCCCAGTTTGTCTTTGGAGACAGAATATCACTGCATCGTTCTTCTGAGATCTGCAATGCCCATAACCATATTTTTTAAAAAAATAGATGTATTTTCTTGTAGTTTTATTGCTGCTCCTCTTGTTCAGAATGTGACTCACTTCACAGGGAAAAAGTCTGGTCCTTCAGAAAATCTTTTTCTTCAAATGCTGAATTTCTTGCTGTCACGGCCTGAGGAACAGTTCTCTTTTCAGTATTTACACAAAGTAGTCTTAAATGTCATTCTCAAGCAGAGGAAAAACAACAACAACAGCAAGAAAAGAACAGTTAACTATTCAGGTTAATGCTGTCCTGAGCACAGGAACATTGAACTGTTCTGCCAATTTGAGTTATAAAGATGGGGGTTTGCAGACCTCAGCTTAGATTTCCCGTGTGTCAGACACTGACCATTGCTTCTTACTTTTAAATGGCTTCTTATCACAGCTTTTTTTTTTACCTTTTGCATCTCTAGGCTATGTCAAGAATAGTAAGTTGAACAGTATCAAGAAATGTTCTGTTCAGTCACTGAATTGCTAGAATGGTCCTTGATATGGTTTTAGCTTTGGACAACTGGCACTTTCTGAATAAGCTTATGAGCACTGTTTAGTAGCTTTCATGGATCTGAAAACATTCCTAAACATGTTTGGATTTAGCTATGCAGGTTTAGAGCTTAATCGTGTGGACACATACGATTCTGTGACAGATGGTCTCAGTATCAGAGAATCATCCTGGAAATGTTTAATTTACTAATACCAGTATTGCTTTAGAGATTTATTGATGTGGTCTCATCCAATTCCCTCTCCACAGGTGAATAGTTGTGATTTTGTTATAATTTGTATGTGTTTTAATATAATGTGCAAAATTCTACTAACTGATTATTGTATTAGGCTTTATAGAAAAATGAATCAAATGAAAAGTAAACAAGTATCCCAAAGAGCTTTCAGTCCTGACAATTAAGAACACAAGTGAATGAAAACAATAGCGGGAAGGGAGTAGGATGATTTGGGAGAATGAGGGGCAGGAATACAAAAATAGTACAATCTAATTTCTTAAGCCTCAGTCACACAGACATTTAAATGTGTACTTAATACAAGACATGTGAGTAGTTTCTTTAAAATCACAATGAAGTTTATATTGCAGGAATGAGCCTTATTTGGCACTCTTAGGACAAATGAGTCCCAGAAAATCAATGGTGGAATAATCCCCTCTTTAATTCTAGAAGGGAGGTGCTAAAACCCTCACAGTACAGTATTTCTGGTTTTTTGTTTGTTTTTGCTTGTTTGTTTTTTTCCCCAGAGGTGGAATATGGTGTAGGTGTTAAGATTATAAATTGGGGTTTGAGATACACAGATTCTATTTCTTGCTTCACTGTAGATTTT
Source organism: Aptenodytes forsteri (assembly GCF_000699145.1). Taxonomy (NCBI): domain Eukaryota; kingdom Metazoa; phylum Chordata; class Aves; order Sphenisciformes; family Spheniscidae; genus Aptenodytes; species Aptenodytes forsteri. The sequence continues at coordinate 853,301 of NW_008794232.1, forward strand.
CTTTTTGACCATGAGCATTAGTTACTTGCCAGCACAGCAAGAAATGTAGGCAGGTACTTGGCCAAAACAGATAAAGCAGTCTAAAGGAGGCAATAAGGTGTATTAGTTTCTCCAAATAACCAATGAAAGAAGGATCCAGAAAGCCGTCTCTGACAGAGGATACAGCTAGACTGGTGCAGAAAAAAGATAAGAGAGAGGAGTATACTTACTATTGTGGAGTTTAGGTACCAAAATTGGGTTTGCATAATGGGGGTTACTGCTTACTTGGGATTCAGACAAATCATCTCCTGAAAATAGGTGGCTGATTGGATAGAATTTTTTCTGTTTAAAAGATGACCAAAGAAAATAGCAGTGAAAATATCTACTCAGCTTAATGTTGAATCTCAGGAGCAAGGATACTCCTGAGTTCCAAAGGAGAAAATGTTCCAAGGAGAAAAGTTGCTTCATCTTGAGGGCGCTCACAAGGCATGAGTGGGACAACCAGGGGATCCAGCCTAGCCAGCACGGATTCATGAAAGGCAGGTCCTGCTTGACCAACCTGATCTCCTTCTATGACCAGGTGACCCGCCTAGTGGATGAGGGAAAGGCTGTGGATGTGGTCTACCTGGACTTCATAAGGCCTTTGACACCGTCTCACA
>NW_008794232.1:855106-859229 GCF_000699145.1 Aptenodytes forsteri
TTGGACTCGATGATCTTAGAGGTCTTTTCCAACCTCAATGATTCTATGATTCTATGATCATCTGGCCAGAGAGTATGTTGAGGAGCACACATAAGGCATCACCAGGCTGATCAGGGGAAGCACCTGGAGAACAGAGTGATACAGAAAACCATAATGTAGATCTGTATCTAAATTCTCCTGGAGTCCCAGTTTAGGTAGACTTCGAGATATCGGGAACTCTGGCCAGAGAGTATGTTGAGGAACACACATAAGGCATCACCAGGCTGATCAGGGGAAGCACCTGGAGAACAGAGTGATACAGAAAACCATAATGTAGATCTGTATCTAAATTCTCCTGGAGTCCCAGTTTAGGTAGACTTCGAGATATCGGGAACTCTTGCCTTGAGTTCCCTGTGTAAAATGGGGATAACAGGCTTTCTTAGGCAGATTGTGTGATATCCCACCTCTCACAAGGTTTGCTGAAGAAATACAGGCCACATAAAAACCTGAGTTGGATATACTTCTAGGTGATCATGCTAAGAACAAGTTTGTCCTCTGTCACCTTACTATTTTTCATGTCTGACAATTATGTCCATCTTGTTTTCTGGATTCACTTTCACTACTCCATTTATTGTGTCGATCCCTGATGTGTTACATACACTTTCTCCAGTTTTACACCAAACTTACTGTTTGGCTTTCTGGTTGACTTAAATATATTTCTTTCACAGTAATCCAACTTGCATATCATAGAGATGTAGTCTGCAGTCATTCAGGCAAAGAAGCAGCAATGAATGAGACATCGGGACCTGTCCTGAGCATCCTGACTTCTTCAAGGGAGCATGTCTTCTGCTTTGGTCAGACTTCTCATTCTCTTTATGCTTGAACTCCTTTTTGGGATTTGGTCTTTGTGCCTTGATGCAGTACATATAGAAAGTAAAAAGGGATGACAATCTATTGCAGATCACTGCAGTGCCAGAAACCTTTTTGACTCCCACAGACATTGGTTTGAGCCCCTACTATGAATCAATCATGAAGTGATGAAAATCAGAAAACTGCCTGTAAGAAGTGTTTGATAATCACCTCTTTAGAAGCATTTCTTGGCCAATCAAATTGTGAGATGATTTCATTTTAAAGATGTTTGTTTTCCTTCAGGTAAATAGTTCACAATACTCCTGGATCACACTGTGTCAGAATTTGGCTGGAAATCCTGCTTTGTCAGACTGGAGACATTATCTGCTGAAATGCCATATTTTGCATGAAATGCAAAGCCAAACCAAGATCCAAGTCTGTAGTTGTCACTACAGAACTTTGCACTCCCAGCAAAAAATACAGCCAGGACTTCAGCATTACGGCCAGAATCCAAGTTTTCCTAATACATAGTGGCAATGCAAATTATTCTTCAGGTTCCATTGCCTACAGGATTTTTATGTAGCATTACTGAGAGTTATTAGGTGGAGGTGGGTGAAATGAATCTTATGTTTTGGTACCCTCAAATGGATTATAAGTATATAACATGCACAAAATGTGATTTTAATTATTATATGAACGTAACCTTGAAGATTTTGTATAGAATACAGATAAAAAAAGAAAACAATCAGAGAAGGAAAATAGAGCTTTTCTCATTGTAACACAAAGATGTGTTACTTAAGATTTGCTGAAGACCAAAAGAACCCCTGTAAAGTAGCAAAGCTGTTGCAAAGAAACCCACTTTGATCAATGACTTCACAGCCTTTATTTGAAATTGGTGAGGATGGTATTGGTTAATTCTTTGGTAATTTTTACTCAGATTTGAATCTGGCTTGGCTGTGGAGACCAGGAGTACCACTGATGTCGAAAGAAGGTGATGGGGAAGAACAAGTACTGGAGGGTGTCCTGTTTCCACTGTGCTGTATTTTCTGTCAGAGACCATGAGGATGAGTGCTTCAGGTAGCAAATGAAGAGGCAGAAGAGTGGCCTCCTGAAAAAAAAAAAAAAAAGAAAGAAAAAAAAAAGAAAGAAATAACTAAGGTTATGTGACTCTGATTCTGATGCAATACAAGAAATGGCATCAGGATGCAACTCCTGGTGCAATACAAGGAAGTGCCTCACACCTTCTCCATCTCTCTCCACTTTTTCCATCAGTGGCGGGATCAAAGGCACCAATCAAAGCCTTAAGATTTAATGTGGAGGAAGTTGAAAAATAGGTACTTTATGACCCTTATAGCTACCAGCTAAGATTTTGATTCCAGTGAGAGCACAGAGAAATGGTTACACAGTCTTCTTATCACTGTCACGGTTGCCTCTATGGGAAAGCAGTTTGGTCTACTCTTCTTTATTTTTTCTATTTTGAATGTAAAATCTTTTTTTATGGTACAACCTGTTACTGATTCATCTCTATAAGAAACAAATATATTAGTTTCGTATCTAACAGGAAATTCCCTTAAAAAGTCATCAACTCCCTGGGTGTTTACTTGACATTTGGTCCTGAAGACCATTCAATCTGCATCTATTCTATCAGCTTGAATATCATTGAAAACTCAGGCTAAGCACAAAGGCAAATGCCTTTGTTAGAAAGCTGTATAAACTTTGGCATAAAAACAAGAAAATAAAACCAAAATATTTCATCCAACATTGCAATGCAGAGGGGAGAAAAAAGAAAAAAAAAAAAAAAAGCAATTACCAGAAATGATTGTATGTTCAGGACCGCTTACTTCATTGGAAAGTAAAATGGGCCATATCCAGCTCACCAAGCGTGTGGAATATATATCAAACATTACAGCCTGACATCTTCTATTGTCCTGGCTGATGAGAGCATGTGTTTGAACAGAAAGGTCATGCCCAGTCATGTGTGCTAAGTGTTTAGCTGGTAATGCAAAGTCAACACTTTTTTTTCCTCTTCCTTCTCTCTTTGTTTAGGTAGTAGAACACTGATGCAATACTGAGGATCAGAATATTGCCTTGATTTAAAATCCTTAGCTGCAGTATCTTAAATTTTATTTAGTTTCTGCTTCATAGCAAAACTTTTCCTAGAAATGTGTAATCTTACAGTATTCCTTTACCAGGAGTGTCAATTTGTCAGTAATAGTTTTGCTGATATAAATCCAGACCCAATAAAAATCTATGATAAAGGGCAATAGGTATTTTTGTACTTCATATATATCTAAATGTCTGTTTTTGAAACATCCATATCTACATCCATTTGTGTTACTTATGCAAACAGAGAAGTTGAAAAGTGAGGATGGTGGAGGTGAATAATACTTCCTTCAAATGATGGTAGGTAAGAAGTCAAAGAAACAGTCATTTTTCCCCTCCACGCTAAATATTTCTGTTCCTTTTCAAACTATATGAAAACTGAGCACTATTAGTAATATAACCCTTGTGGCAGTACAGTTTTCTTTCACACAAAGGGAAAGGGAAAATGGTGAGGTTTGACATTTGAGACACTATGATCAAATTGAGAGACCATTTGATTTCTGATGGAGCAGAAATTCCATTTTCTCCAATAACAAGTGCTAGATCCAATGAATTATTATGACCTTAAGTAATGCCAGTTCTGTCACTGATGCTTGAATAATTCTATGTCCTTATTTCCCCTCCTGTGCTTTGATCATCTCATCTACTTAAAAGGTGCATCTGGACTGCCCTGTATTATGTATTTGTACAATGCTTAGTATAATGCTTAGTATGTGACTCCTAGAATCACAATTCCACCTAAAATTTGAATGATAACAACTCTGACCATTTCTAGATGTTGGAGCTCATGATATAGTGATACAGAATGGAGGAGGAGCATTGGTCTTGGTGATTGTGATCACAGTTTAAATTAGAATTCAAATCTTCATAGAAAATGTTCATTTCATCCATTTATTAAGGCGTCTTTCCATGGGAAAGTCATTAGGAAATTTATATCACTCTCAGACCTGTTTGGGTAATAAAGTCTTCTCTTTATTTCCTAGCAATTACCATCTGTCACCTGAATGTTTTCCCTAGAGAAACAGGAAAATGAAATTTATTATTTGCATTATCAGATGGCAGAGTACTGTGTTGTGTTCTGTGCATTCAGTTACTGCATTTTTCCAAATACTTGAACGACTCAACTCTCATGGAAGAAATATAATCCCGTCCAAGGCTTCAGTAAAAAGAAAAAAAAAAAAGTCCATAGTTT
>NW_008794232.1:859269-876093 GCF_000699145.1 Aptenodytes forsteri
GGAAAGGATAAAATGACAGGCATAAAACTGACAGCTAAAACATTGATTATTAGTCATTTCAAGTATAAAACACTTCAAAGAAAGGATTAGATATTTTGTTAAGGTATTTGAATGGCATACCTAGTTATCTGAGTTAAGATAAATATTGTAAGGCTTGACCATTCTTAGGTATTACAGAATAGTGAGTTGTGGTCAACAAGCCCTTTTTTCCCTTCCTTTTTCTGCAGGAAACACTCTTGTAACCATGTATTGCTAATAGAAGCCAAGTGTTGGAGAACCAATGCTAATTAGGTAAAGCCTGGGGAGCTCAGATCTAATCCTTATTCAGCTATATGTGTTTCGTTTGCTTTTTGTGTAGACCACACCTCTTTCCACTAAGTGAAGGATTTATCGATATCATCTCAGTCTACTTCTGTAGAAGACTTGGCTTGCAGCTATCTCAGAGCCTTTGGCAGAAACTGTAGAGCTGGCCATTCTCCTTTCACCTGCCCATTTGTCCAGCATAATTTAGTAAAATTTTTTTCTACTGTGAACCAGCAAGTGACTTCCCTTGTTTCTCACTTCTACACCACTCGTGGTCTTGTATGCTGTTTCTTTCTCAATGTGATGCTACTGGGCTGTGTGCAGAATGCTATAACAGAAAGAGTAATATTTGGAAGCCTCTGACCAGTGCTGAGCCACAGGTAGTCTCCTCATGAAGGCATAGAGTCCAAAGCTTTTCCTTAAAGAGGAAAAATTGAAAGATGTTCTTGGCACAGTTTATGTCAATGCAGAATCTCTCATAATCCCACGTAACTGTGTAATAAGTGTGCTCAGATCAAAATATCTGCATGTTAGCTTAAAGTCTGTATACCTAGTAAGTAGATAAGAAACAAGCTACTATAATAATAATAATAATAATAAACACATATATATTTACTCCAACATTCATTGTATTTTAAAATTCTGTTACTATAACTTCTTTTTGGAAGCAAAAAGGACCATCTGCTCAGGAGGAATTCAATACAGGATGGATTTACTAGATGTAAATTGATCCAAAATGGCTTCTCCAATTGAGACAAAAAAAAACTTTCATAAAGTTTTCATCAATAAATGCCACTAAGCCCCCATCAGCTCTTGTGCAGGAGATTTATATCCAAAGGAAGTATTTAATCTCACAGATTTGTTTATAAGAGTAAAAAATAATAATAAAAAATTAACATGTTTTCATTATGGTAAAAGCAGGGAAAAAAGGGGTGAAGATGTCTGATGAAGCTAACTTACTGGCTCTGATATCTTTTCTGTGGTTCCTTTGGCATGTTCATACTCTTGTTGGCAAAGCTAAATATTAAAGCAGATCCAATTAGCAGCATAATATTCATGTATCAGGAAAGGCCATCTAACAAGCCCACACTTGTCAACAGAAAGGTGAATGTTTGTCCAATTCTGTAGAAAACAGATTTTTCAAAGAAAAATAATAACTCTTTAGTCTGCAGTTACTAGATTTATACTGTCTTTGATCAGGTCAAAGGCTAGGAAAGGGGACTCATCAATGACAGGATATGGTGGGTTTCCAAACTCATCACTGGAAACTATAGCCCTCATTAAAAGAAAAAAAAAAAAATCTCTGCCTGGCAAATACAAGATTTTCTGAGTTTTTAATTAAGTTATACAAACACCTAATTTAAAATAAAGGAAGCAAAACGAAGAATTTAAATGCTTAGTTTCTATCTATGCCAATTATGGGCCACGTTCTGTTACTCATTTGACTTGTATCAATATTTTCTTATTCAGCTCAGTCATTAAATTCAGTGGGACTACATAGCAAGGCACTTCTCTGTTTGAGTAAGGGTGATGTATTTTGTCCAGTGGACTAATTTGCAGAATAGCATACTGATCTTCTAAAAGGGTAGCAGAATTTACCATACCGATTAATGAAGGACTGAGGTCAAAAACCTCAGTACAAGCAGAGCTATCATCTAAACCTTGATACTTTGACACACACACAACTCAGGAGGGGCTTTGGAAACAGTCAGTAGTATGCATAAAAGTATGCTTTATGTGTACCTGAGCCTACAGCCTAAGACAGTAACTAAATCAAATCACATACTAAAATAAATTTTCACTTGATTAATTGTTCTTATCTGGAGTCCTTAAAGAGTTTCTGGTGATGAACAAATCTCAGCATGCACATAGTCTGCGTGAGTGCAGAAAGTTTCTTATATTGAATTCTTGACATGAGCCTCAGAACCAAGATGATTCACAAATTTGAGACTAGCTCAAATAGAAATTTGAGCTTTGCAGGAACACTTCTCCATGTCAAACTGCTCTTCATATGAGTGCTTCTAGAGGCTATATCTGTCATGCATAGTGAGGCATACTTTCTCCATTAAGGTGAACTGTGGTCATTTTAGTATGTATTTCATATCTTTTGCTGCGGACATAACTAAATGTTTCAGATTGTTGATCTTATAATTACAGATTCATTTGCTTATTGATGTCAGGAGCTACTCTTTCAGCATAGTGGCCTGCCACATGTTCAGTGGAAATTCTTCCACTGTCTTTGGTCAATGCTGAGTAAATGCAGTGCCTAGAAATACTGGTGTTCTTAGATACAGAGGGTTCAAGCTGTCATTCTTCACATAATGACATAAGACCATGGAAGGCAGATCAGGGAAAAAAATAGTTCATGCTATGCTTTATGAATATTCAGATGACGTGAAGTTACAGATAAAAGAATGTCAGCTGATGTTATAGTCAACAGACAGAAATACGTTCTTTTGGATGATGGAGTCATCTTATATAAGGTACATAAAAATTATTTTCTAAAAGTGTTTGTTTCTCTTTAATGGCTAAATAGAGAGACCAGAGGAGTAGCTTAACAGTTCAAGTCACTGAGGTGAATCCTACACTAGTGCTGCTGGTGCTGCCAACCATCCAGAGCTAGCTGGGCAGTGTCGCAGGCAGGAGATGTGCTAACTTATTCAAAGATATGAATTGCCTTTAACATCCATGAAAAGAACAAAACATTTAACAAAAATGTATACAGAACACATCTCAAAACTAGGAAGGTCAAAAAAGTGCTGCTTTTGATGACTGTGGTAACTGAAGCTTCCCAATAATTCCACATCTCTTGGAGTGATTGCAAAGTGAATGAACAAGGGTCAGACGGTTTGATTCCTCCAACTTTAGAAAAAAGAAATGGGAGGAGATCAGATTCATAGTTTTATTTGGTCGAGAAGTAAAATCTGATTTCGCTGAGAACTGGTAGGGCCATTATTGATTAATTTACTGGGTAATCTTATATAAGAATTTCACACGGCATAACGTGCTCTTTGGTGGCCTAAACCACTATTTTTGAATAAAAAACCCCACAAAACTGATAGTATAAATAGAGGAAGGGAACTACCATCTGTTTCCTTGCTTTAAATAGCCCCTCTTGTGGATGGCAGTGTTTCATAATAAAGTCAAAAGTTTCTGTGAGGAAAAAGAGGAAGGAGAAAAAAAAAAAAAAGAGGAGAGAAAAGAAGCCTTCAAGCAAGCAACCCCCCTTGACAGAGAAAGAACAGTCTGACGCAGAGAAAGAAAGAAAAAAAAAAAACAACCCACTTGACACTATATTTTTCTTAGTCAGTCTCCTTACTTATATCTGGCTTTAAAAAAATTATTTTAATTACCTACCTCAGTTAATCTAAGATATATTAACACAGGAAGAGTTATTCATCCCACATATTATCCATTCATCTAGTCTGAATTTTCCCCTCCTTATAATATCTACCAAAGGATGCAGAGTAAATGGGTTCTTGGTAATAGGAACTAATAAAATAATGTATACGAGAATATTGTGAACAGATTATTTTTCAATTAAATGATCTTTCCATTAGAAGTATATCTGTTGAATATTTTTCACCTTGGCTTTAATGTGCTCCATTTATTTATTTAATGAAGATATGGATGACAATGCATTCACTCTAAATTTTAGTTTTCATAATGGAGTGGCCTTTTCAGACCTCAGCAGAACCCATAATTTCCTGTGCTGAGGGCTGTACAAATGTACAAAAAGGAGATTGCTCTTGCTTTGATTAATTTATTACCTAACAGATAAGCCAGACGTAGGATATACCTACATGGGCTCTTGCCCTCTGAGCAGACATGAGCTCATTCTATTTGCATCCAAAGCAGATGGAAATTTTCTCTGCCTGTGCTCCATATTAACTAGAAGCCTCTTGAATACAAATAACATGGTGTTTAGTCCCACCTACCGAGTGCTGATGAAAGATGTTATATCTTAACTTGTGCTTAGGGTTTCCTGCAGCATCTGCTCAGGAGTATAGATAAGGTGGGCTCTACTCCTTCTGAAAAATATTATATAGATATCTCTGAAGAATGGAAAATAGCAATATGGAAGAGAGCAATACGATTTTTGGAGATGTCTGGATGGGCAAGATAAAGGACAGGTGTACCAATTTCTTGGGGAAGAACTGAGCAACTGCAAACTCAAGTACAATGCCCAGTCTAAGGCAGAATCAGTGTGCCTGAGTCTACTAGAGTTAATCATGACTAAGAGTCATTTAACTATTGGAGTGAGCATTTAACTGTCTAGTAATTAGCTTTATTAACTCATCTGCTCATTTGTATTCCCTCTAGAGTGAATGGAGAAAAGCAGACACTCCCAGACAAGTTACCCATCCAATCGCCTCAGACACTTAAATTATGATGGACTGAATCATCTGCAGGCAATGCTTTTCTCTTCCCACTGACTACTGAAAAAAAGAGTGCACTTCTCATTTTTAGGTTACAGAACTGTTTCTCCTTGATTTTGAAATGTTTGATGTTTCCTTGAATTTGCCAAGTTTCTGTTCTGACCTGCAACTCATCACTCAGCTACTACAGGACATTATTTTTATTCTCCTTCAGTAACCTTATTTTCTGGACTTTTTTCCTATTTTCTGCTGCTCTGCTCTGTAGATGGCCAGTCACCAACCCCATCCCTAAGAAAAAAAAAAAGAAAAAAAAAGAAAAAAAGAAAAAAAAATCAAATAAAAATGGTGAGAAAAATAAAGGTGATTAAAAATCCATTTTATACACCCTCACTCCAAGCTGAAATTATCCTGTTCACTGAGGCACAGGTGGTGATTTTCCTAAAATGATTTGGTCATTAAAAATCCTCTAGCTGCTTCAATACTTTCTCCCCGAGGCCCCTATCAGCACTCTCTTCTCCAGTGATTAGAATAGAGCCGACTGGCCTTCTGAACTTATTACAACCCTTTTTCTAATGATCTCATAACGACTGCAAACCTGAGCCCAGCAACCTGACAGATAATGATGTCAATTATGCAAAACAGAAATGAAGGCTTTGAATATAATGCACTGTATTTGGAACGGGGGGTAGTTTCACTGACTAACTCTGTCATATTTCAAAATGTCAGTAAAAGTTAATAAAGGGGAGGTTGGGGAAAACACAAAAAGATGCTGGTTACAGGGCACTTGATAAATTTTAAAAAAAGGGTTAATTCTTCTTCCTTCCCTTCTTCCCTAAAAACCTTCTAGTGGTTATTGACTCTTGTGCTACTCCAACTTAGATTTTACAACTTTAGTCCCTTCTTTTTGTTTTCCAATGGAATTCCTATGGGAAATCTTAAGGCTTGTAGGCACATCAACAGTCAGCGTCAGTGAATTTGCTTTTAATGACCACTTACTAGTAAAATCACTCTGTAATCATTTAACTATGAAGACTTTTTAAAATACTTTTTTTTTTTTAAATTATTGTTTTATTGTGGACTAATGACACAGGAAAATTCCAAATTCCTCTTGGTTGTGAACAGCAACCTCAGCTTTGTGGCAAGTTGCTTTATCATATCACCAGTTATGGATTAAAATATGAGCAAGCATCTAAGGCAAAACTGAGAGAGATTTAGATTTCAGCCTTGAATAAACCAAAATTTGTTAAGTTTTCTTGGAAAGCTCCTGTAACTTCGCATGAGAGTAGTGCTTAAATCAGGTGTGCCATGACAAAGCTCAGCTTGAGTTAGGACATCACATCTCACAGCCAGAGACAAAAGTGGAATCCATGTCCCAGCCCAGCTTTCTCTTTACTAATCTGCATTGTCCTAGTCCCAGTTATTCCCACCTTCCCATGATCCCCAGGCAACAGTAACCTCCTAGCTCTTAATTCTCGTGGTATTTTGACAACCCCCAATGACCTGTTCTTTTTAGACCCCAAAGGTTATGTTCCACAGTTCTAAAATTTAAAAAAAAAAATTATCGGAGTTCTAAAGAAAAAATTATCAGAATAGGAATCTGTCCCAGAGTGGCTAAAGGAGTTGTAGGTTCAGGACATTTTGTGTGGTTGCTTAGTGTGAGAAAATGAAGCCTAAGCCCTGCACAAAGGAAACTGCAGTCTTAGAGATGCAAAGAAGTCAATGATATGGAGAGGGACAATAGTGTGATGGGAATAATGGCATTACAGAAGGGGGAGAAAAAATTATCAGAATAGGAATCTGTCCCAGAGTGGCTAAAGGAGTTGTAGGTTCAGGACATTTTGTGTGGTTGCTTAGTGTGAGAAAATGAAGCCTAAGCCCTGCACAAAGGAAACTGCAGTCTTAGAGATGCAAAGAAGTCAATGATATGGAGAGGGACAATAGTGTGATGGGAATAATGGCATTACAGAAGGGGGAATGTGCTTTGGAGTAGTGTTTCAGTATAAGGTTGGACCTGGGAAATGTGGAAATTACATCTGTTTATTCCTAACTGAGTATGACCAGAAGGCAACAATCTTTCAAACTGACATGCTACATTGCCCTTTCTAAAAAGCAGTGATAATGCTGCAGCCAGTTCCAGGAGTGAGAATAAAAAGTGCCTGTAACCAATGCAAATAGATGCATAATATTCTGCAGGTCTGACCCAGTACATAATGCAATTGACAGAAGAGGTCCTATTGATTTCCATAACGTTAGACCATACCTCGGGTGGCAGAGATGTATCCCAAAAGATGATTCAAGCTTTGTTATTTTTCTCACATTATGAAAAAAAAAAAAGCACAAATTTTTCAAAATCATATACTTTTCACAGGGCTTTAGGATCCAATAATTTGTAATGAATCATAAGTACTCTTTATATAATTTATTAGAACACGTTTGCAGATGAATATTTAAATGGTGTTATTTATAGTAGCATAGGAAATGTAACGATCTCAGAGAGATGGTGAGAAATCCTACGCAGGGGTAAACTCAGAAATCAGAATTGAAAAAAAGTTATTGAACCATCCAACTGTAATATCATTTCACCATAAATGTAAAATTTTTCTTTACAGTGGTGATACTGTGTCATCCAGGTTTTAGCATGAAGGGTGACAGTTTCTATCACTGATACACACCACTCTCACAAGATACTACCTGCCCTGGAAAGAAGTGTCTCTTTACTGTGGCTGATCACACTTCTCCTCCATGCCAGGTCCACCTCGTGATGCTGAGCAGAATGTCCAAGTCGAGTGACTTCTTAGGGAGATTAGCACAACATAAAAAAATCCAAAAGCCAGAGGGAAAAAAAAAAAAAAAGAGAGAGGGACGAGATTAAAGATGTGAACACTGAGCTTTTAAGTGGTATTTCCATGCTTGCTTTGCTGGGTGGCTGCAGCCAGACCACCAGTCGTGGCTATGTAAATCTTTAGATAATTTCACTGAACTCATGGATTTTTATGTATGTTGCCCACAAGTTGTCCATTAAAAAACCAAACAAACAAACAAGTGAAATGTAATTCATTCTTCTGCTACACAGGTTGTACATAGATTAAGGTAATAACAAGGTATTTTTATCTATAAATATTTTCCTTACTATTAGATGTCTTTAGACTAAGAGTATTCTTATTCCTTACTATATCTCTGTATTTGCCCCATGCTCCTTACAGTGATGCCTTCACCAAGACCTGGATATTTGCAGAATGTCCTGGGATCAACAAACAGAATTTACGACTTATTGGTGGCAGAAGAGGGGAAGATGACAATTACTGAAGGACTTATTTTCAGGGAGGAGTAGTTCTAGAGGAATTAACTGAATGGGAGGTTGTAGATTTTGTGTATAGCTTCTTTTGTTAGTCACATTTTCCAAATACAAACCCATTTGATTTTTTATGTGAAATTACTTTTTTTTTTTGATACTTGGAATTGGAGGTAAAATTCTAGCCATATTCTGGGTCAGAAACAACCAACCTTTTGTTGGTTATATATGCAGGCTCATATTTTTGTGCCTGCAGCCCAGCAAAGTGCTACCAAATGCTTTGTGCTCTTGTAACGCATGTTCATGTCTGATTTGCTCTTCACTACCACTTCTTACTGTTTTACTACAATAAGCACACTGACTCAGAAGGTGCTTGCTTGGGCTGCAGTGCTTTGGATTTTATAACACCTTTAATTTCTGCGAGACAGGCTACTATTTTGTGGAACCATCCCATTTTAAAATGTTTTATTTCGAACACTCCAGTGCAATGACGAGGTTTGGGACATGCAATAAGTGTTGTAGCACTCAGAAAGCAAAGATATTTAATTTCCATCTTACCTTTAATTGATTGTTTAATATTAGCACTTGTTGCTGGGGGGTATGTTGAAAGTAGAATTGACATTGAAGGAAATAAGTGCAACCAAAGATACATCTGTAATACCAATGCTTTTATTTTCTCTACATGCAGTTACATCTTGTGTGATGGACAGGAGAATTACTCTTTCTGTCCAGAGAAAAAGCTATATAACAATAGTTATTAAAGAGCAACAGGGGAAATAGGTATCACATACTGAATGTGTCCGACACTTTCATATTGTTGGGAAAGAAAAGCAAAATCTTAGGTACCAGGTGTAACTAATGCTCCAGTTCAGTTGCTGTGCCCACTTCACTTAATATTTTATTTCCAGCTGTAATAGCTTTTTTCTTTTGAAAATTACAAAAAGTTATTAGTTTTCCTATAAGTCATAAATTCTATCAGGTTTAGGAACAGGCTTATACGTCTCTGAGAATAGGACTCACCCAGACATTGGCTTTCTCACTGCTTAAAAAAATAGCTGATTATTATTTATTATTCTCTATATGTCAAATAGTACAAGTCCAGGACTTTTAAAGTAAAAGCCTACTGTGTTTGACACTTCAGAAATACATGTCAAAAGAAATCCAACCCTGAAGAGTTTGTAATGCAAAGATAAAACATAACACAGTACACAAATATGACAGATGGTGGGAACACAAGGTACCAAGAGGACAATCATTACTGGTGTCATAAGCAGCAGTCATGACCCACCAGCTGCCTACTTGCTGTCAGGAGTTTCACAGATACCCTGACAGAGATCAGAAGATGAAAAGGAGTGAGGTGGCTGTTGGCTAGAAGTATGACAAAAAGACTTCAGTGGGAGTTTTGGGTTGTTATTGTATCTCATGGCTTGGCAAAGCCCTTGGGGATGGGGTTAAGTAGGATTGTGCATTGACCTTTCCTAAAACCATGTTTGGACTGACTGACTTTTCATGCTTTTGTGTTTTGTTTTTCTTGTCTCCCAATAACAAGACAGCATTATTTATAAGGGACATGGGCATTACAAATCTACCTCACTGAAATTTCTTATTTGGCAGTCATAAAAAAGACTTCTGGGGCATGAGAAATTTGAGACCTGTAACCAGCAGTAGACACAAACATGAAACTTGAGGAGGCAAAGTATGCTACATTCACTGCTGTTCAGTCACCTCATGGCCTTTGTTATCTCCCCATCCATGACAAATCCAGATCTGCCCCGTGAAAAAAATCATGTGAGCATTCGTAGATGTCAATATACTTTAGGGCATGTGTGTCCGTACAGCTGCTTACGCAATGTCAGTGTAGACCTGATCCTGGCTGGGCAATCTCAGTGACACTCCAGCACTCAGTTCATGCAGTCCTCCAGGCTGACCTTTGAGACTTGGAGAATGTGTGTGGGACTTAAAACAATTTGTGGCTGAGACTGTCTCCTTTCATTTGTCAGTGATGACGACAAATTTCCTCCCCACATGCTTGCCAGCAGCTAATTATTTCCTCCCTCCTCCTGTCCACAGTGAGCGAAGATATCTTAAGCCACAAATAACAGCAGTTTCTCAATACAAAAGGGAAGCTGGTGACCACAACCAGCTCTTGTGTGGCTTTGCCTACTGGGTTGATAACTTTTTGCGACAAGCTGCCCTCTAAGGGCTGGTCTTCATGACAGTTAATTACTTATTGTTGCAATGGAAGTGAAAAACTGACTCAGAACATGCACATAAAAACTCCCAGTGTCTGGTCATGCAGCTCCCTCACACAGCCTGAGGTTATCAAGGAAACTGTCGCTTGCAAAACCCTCCTGTTGGGAAATGTGCTTGCAGTATAGAACAAATATTTGGGAAACATATTTTAAGAAGCATGAAAAAAAGTGAAAAAAGACCTGGAGAATCCTATCCTGCCACCACCCTTTTCTAAGTTCAAAGACCAGGTCATCTAGTAGTAGATTTACCATGGAAAGCATTTGGTTGTTTTCTGAAGGATAAGTGCCTTATTGTTATCTCTCATCTAAAACACTGGGGGAAAAAAGGGTCACTATTTAAAGGACACTAAATAAAAACTGTCTTTGGCTCAAGATGTCATTGATCCACAATAAATCAGTGAAGGGAAGGAGAAAATACTGGGGAAAGTATTGTTACAATGAATAAAAAAAAATGGTTGGGAGGGATCTCCGGAGGTCCTTTAATCCAACTTCCTACTTTGGGTGGCACTACTGTCCTCACTGTGCTGGCAAAGGCTTGCACAGCCAAATCTGGAAGACTTCCAAGGAAGGAGATTCCACAAGGATGGTTGTTTGATCTGAGCAGCCGATGGCTGTTATGTTCTTAATTTCATAAACGTAACCACCATTTAGAAACAAAATATGGAGCTATATGGACCTTCAGTATGACCTAATATGACTATTTGCCCATTCTTACATTGTGTTCTTATTTTATTTCATTTTTGTTTTCCATCGATAACAATGAATCCTTACATCACTGAAGATACTCACATCCTTTGTCTTCCTAATCAAAAGCTCTCTATTTTAGCTTTAAAATACTAAACTTCAGTTGTTCCTTTAATAGAATCTGAACTGGGTTTATGCAGCAGGGTTTTGGTAGCGGAAGGGCTGCAGGGCTGACTTCTGTGAAAAGATGCCAGAAGCTGCTCCCATGTCTGATAGAGCCAGCTCCAAGACGGACTCACTGCTCAAAGCAGAGTCAATCAGAGACATTGGTGGCAACTCTGTGATAACATATTTAAAAAAGGGTAAAAAATCCTGCGCAACAGCAGCTGGGAGAGAGAAGTGAGTAAATGTGAGAAAAAACAACTCTGCAGACACCAAGGTCAGTGAAGAAGGAGGGGGAAGAGGTGCTCCAGGTGCCAGAGCAGAGATTCCCCTGCAGCCTGTGGTGAAGACCATGGTGAGGCAGGCTGTCCCCCTGCAGCCCATGGAGGTCTATGGTGGAGCAGATATCCACCTGCAGCCCATGGAGGACCCCACACCAGAGCAGGTGGACATGCCTTGAAGGAAGCCACAGCCCATGGAAGCTCACGCCGGAGCAGGCTCCTGGCAGGACCTGTGAACCTGTGGAGAGGAGCCCACGCTGGAGCAGGTTTGCTGGCAGGACTTGTAACCCCGTGGGGGACCCACACTGGAGAAGTCTGTTCCTGAAGGACTGCACCCTGTGGAAAGGACCCATGCTGTAGCAGTTCATGAAGAACTGTAGCCCATGGGAAAGACTCACATTGGAGAAGTTCATGGAGGACTGTCTCCCATGGGAGGGACCCCACGCTGGAGCAGAGCAAGAGTGTAAGGAGGAAGGAGAGGCAGAGATGAAGCATTATGAACCAACCACAACCCCATTCCCAATCCCCCTGCATCACTCAGGGGGAGGAGGTAGAAGAGTTGGGAGTAAAGTTGAGCCTGGGAAGAAGGGAGAGATGGAGGAAAGGTGTTCTTAAATTTGTTCTTATTTCTTATTATCCTACTCTGATTTTGATTGGCAATAAATTAATCTTCCCCAATTTGAGTGTTTTGCCCATGATGGTAACTGGTCAGTAATCTCCCTGTCCTTATTTTGACCCATGAGCTTTTTTTCATATTTTCTGGCCCTGTCCTGTTGATGGAAGGGGAGTGATAGAGCAGCTTGGTGGATACCTGATGGCCAACGAAGGTTAACGCATCACTGAACCTAAGTGCAGATCACTACTCCAAGTGCTGTTCAGAAATAGCCAGTAATCTGAACTCTTTAATTTTGGGGGTTTTCATCACTGTATCTTTCAGTTTTGCAAAAGACTAAATTCTTCAAAGGAAAATCTAAATGATTCCCATAATAACAGTTAAAAAAGAAAACAAACAAAGCCACCCCTAGCAATAATGTCAATATTTCCTATGCTGTGCATATTTGGCAGTGGTACTGGGAAAAATGGATTCTTCAGTGAAATGAAATAATACATGGTTTGCTGCATCTGTGAATTAGCTGCATAAAGATAACTGAGGCAGGTAAATGCTGAGTAAAACTGGATGATGTACATTAGAGAACCAATTGCATCTGTTAGCAAATAGTCTTTATATTAGGGTGCCCACTAAGCATTGATGCCAAGCTAGCACTTGAAATGAATGGCTGCAGATCCTAATTTGATAACTGGTATAGATATGCTGGAAGCAATGGAAATGTGTTGATGTGGGCTACTTAGCAAAGAATAACCGATGCCTTAAAACAGAACATTATTCTGTAAATGCTGAACATCTGTGTTCTCCCTGTGACTGCCATAATTGAGATGAGATTTTCTTAATCTAGTTTGCAGGATGTATTTAAATTGGGAAATTAGACCTTTCATCTACTCCACATGTACCTAAATCTCAAACTTTGGAATCTACAGCTTTTTAGATAGTTAAGGCCATGATAGACTCTGTGTCAGGGTCTGAGCCAGGATCTCAGCACAAAGCTTTGTCCAAATTAAAGGAGCTTTGGGGGAATGCCTTTGCCATTTTAACTCAGCTATCGTAAGTGAAACTCATCTTAGGTGACATCATTTCCCTACACCCTCCAAAAAATTGAGTTTGCTATTAGTAGCATTTTTTCATTCATAGTTTCACTCTGAGTCACAACCCGGCCATTCCTGTCACAAACTTGCTGTCACAGATACCATCATTCTTTTTTTGTAAAGCACCAGTTTCCTACAGCAATTTTTGTGCCTAAATACAACTGACTTGAATCGCTAAGGTAGAACAGAAAGTCCCAGCGAATGAACAGCTGGAAATGATTAAATGTTGCTTTACATTAAAAGCTGATCAAACTCATTTTATGGTCACAGGAGAGAGGCCATGATACAAGCATATACATATTCCTGCCTTTAGATTAACTCCACTGCAAGGCTGTGAGAAGCCTGATTCCATTTTCTTGATGACCTCCTCATAGTTTCCTGGGAGGCTGCTGTTAGGTCCTCTGAAGCTGTCCTTTCTTCAGGCTAAACAAGCTCCAGTCCCTCAGCCTCTCCTCACTGGGCAAGTGCTCTAACCCTGACCAACTCAGTGCTCCCTACTGAACCTGTTCCAGTTTGTAGATGTCTTTCTTGTATCAGAGGAGACAAAACTGGACACAATATGCTAGATGCAGTCTAAAATGTTGACTGACTCCATGCATTTTATCCATCAAAGATATGATGTCAGCCTAAAACTCATCAATAGAGGATAAGTTTGGGCTGCCTCTCTAGCTCACTGGGAAAAGATGCAAACTGGCAAATAATAAATCACCTATATTGCATACCTCTGTTAAAGACTTCTCTTTCCACTGACTGTAGAGAGCAGTAGTGACTGTAAAGTCTGGTGGTTTAGTTTAGTATGGATGGTAATATATTCAATGGTTAAAGACAAGGTAGATGAATATCATACTTGTAGACTGTTCTGTAATGTCGTCAAAATTGATTCTTCAAGTACCAAGTTGAGGCAGCATCTGAAGGCTCACAATGACACACTTTGTGCTTGGTCTGCTGTGAGAATAACTAGACCCCATTAGTTTGCACGGCTGTCAAGCCATGAACCTTTCTCTCAGATGAAGCTGACTTGGAAACAAAAAGGGTATTTTCTCTTTTTTCTCCGACAAAGAGACTTTGACTTTCAATTCATGATTCACAAAGGACTTTGTATCTCTAATGATAGGGAGGGATGGAAGGAAAACCCAAATTAACAAAATATCATTTATCATTTATTAAATCTTTTTCATATCTGAGACTACAGATCTCCTTAATAAAACACAGAAATAAAATGAGAGAAAGAAAATGAAAGCTAGGATTTAATGAGGTAAGAGAGATCTTTGCAGAAAGTGGACATCATGTACAGCTGACCTGCAGATGTGGAGTATCCCAGTCTAAATTCCTTACACTATCTCTTGCCAAAACACTTTTTTCTTCCATTCTGTGTTTCTTCACTTTCCTGCTCCTGTCCAAGAATGCATATTCATCCCCCTCCCCAATATGGTCACCACCAGCTCATAAAGCTCCGAGAATACTGTCAGCCCTCAAAACACAATACACTTTTCTGTAATTACAAAGTTCCATGAGCCACCTGGGGACCACTTACCATGGCTACTTGGTTTACAGTTTGGGAATCAGTAGTCTATGTCATTGCATCTTCAATTACATCTGGCCCTGATTCAGCAAATATTTCAAAATAAGTTTAATTTGTTAACAATTTGTTTGACTTCAGTGGGTTTTAAGATTGTTTTTACGGTGGAGTGATCTGCTTAATAATGGGCCTGTTTTTGTGTTGTGTTTTAGTTTTGTTAAGATTGACTCTGTATTTTTCATTTCACTTGAATTTTGTTGTTGTTGAAAATAATTTTTTCCAGCCTTCGTAAGTAGAAAATGTAAAGAATAAATTAGTACATAGAAAGTTAATAAAGACTTAATTTTGCAGTCCACAGGAGAAAAATTTTCAAACTTGTGATACATGTGATTGAACCTATACCTTATTAAAAGATATGAAGACCACAATTAAACACATGGAGACCTCTAAATATTCAGTGACTTTATGGGACAAATGACCTAAAAATCTTTCAAAACTCACTCCTGCCCACCCATTTCATGTTTAAAAACAGGACTCAGGCTCTTGTGTCAGGCTTTTGTGTCACATGGACATGTTTTGGAAATACATATTCATCTGTTTGTCAAAAAAATATGATCTGTAAACTCTGTTCAGGAGACCTTCTCATCTACTCTCTCTACACAAAGTCTTTTCTATCCTTTGTTGTGGTTTAACCTCAGTCGGCAACTGAGTACTATACAGTACTATACAGCTGCTTGCTCACTCCCCGCCCCCCCCAGGATGGGGGAGAGAATCAGAAGGGTAAAAGTGAGAAAACTCGTGGGTTGAGATAAAGACAGTTTAATAGGTAAAGCAAAAGCCACGCATGCAAGCAAAGCAAAACAAGGAATTCATTCACTCCTTCCCATGGGCAGGCAGGTGTTCAGCCATCTCCAGGAAAGCAGGGCTCCATCACACGTAACGGTTACTTGGGAAGACAAACGCCATCACTCCAAACGTCCCCCCCTTCCTCCTTCTTCCCCCAGCTTTATATACTGAGCATGATGTCACATGGTATGGAATATCCCTTTGGCCAGTTTGGGTCAGCTCTCCTGGCTGTGCCCCCTCCCAGCTTCTTGTGCACCTCCAGCCTTCTCAGTCGGTAGAGCATGGGAAGCTGAAAAGTCCTTGACTAGTGTAAACACTACCTAGCAACAACTAAAACATCGGTGTGTTATCAACATCGTTCTCACCCTAAATCCAAAACACAGCACTGTACCAGCTACTAGGAAGGAAATGAACTCTATCCCTGATGAAACCAGGACATCCTTATATCTCACTCAACTGCTTTTTACTCAAACCTCCATTCTTCCCAGTCTTGTTTCATCTTTATTATTCTTTTCCCTCTAAACCAGAAAAAAAACCACCCAGCAATACTTGGAGTTATAGGTGAATGCTTCAACTCCTGAAGCCAGATTTGTTCACTCTCAAGACAATCAAACTCATTCATCTCTAAAAATCATCAGTCTGATGTAGCAAGGATGTTCATTATTTTCAGTGTTTGTTGGAGGCTATTAAGAAATTAATAAATTAAAGTAGATCATGTTTCCTGGAAATGCTAAAGTGCTGATTAACTGCTTGTTAAAATAAGGAACATATATGAAACATTTCCCTATAATTAATCTTTTCTGTTCCTCATTTCTTCCTTATTTATTGACTAAGATATGCTTTCTGAAAGCAGGATTTATGCCCAGGAACAGTAACGGTACAATATAACTGCAATAACTACAATAACTACAATAACTAAAATAACTAAAATATAACAATAAACGGTACAATTTGCCCAGCAGAGAAGGACCTGGGGGTGTTGGTCGACAGCCGGCTGAACATGAGCCGGCAGTGTGCCCAGGTGGCCAAGAAGGCCAATGGCATCCTGGCCTGTATCAGAAACAGTGTGGCCAGCAGGAGTAGGGAAGGGATCGTGCCCCTGTACTCGGCCCTGGTGAGGCCGCACCTCAAATACTATGTTCAGTTTTGGGCCCCTCACTACAAGAAGGACGTTGAGGTGCTGGAGCGTGTCCAGAGAAGGGCAACGAGGCTGGTGAGGGGTCTGGAGAACAAGTCTGATGAGGAGCGGCTGAGGGAACTGGGGCTGTTTAGCCTGGAGAAAAGGAGGCTGAGGGGAGACCTCATCGCTCTCTACAACTACCTGAAAGGAGGCTGTAGCGAGGTGGGTGTTAGTCTCTTCTCCCAAGTAACTAGCGATAGGATGAGAGGAAATGGCCTCAAGTTG
>NW_008794232.1:876752-878081 GCF_000699145.1 Aptenodytes forsteri
CGATGATCTTAGAGGTCTTTTCCAACCTCAATGATTCTATGATTCTATGATTCTATAATATTTAGAACTCTGCTAAGCACTTTGCCTATAGAAATGTTATATGTATATCTATTTAACACATTGTAGTGAGAGATTTGGGAAACACAAGATTAATCACATTTCATCCTTAAGAAGAGTTTGCAGGTTGGTGTAAGATATTCAGCCTAACAATACAGGAGCCAAACAGCTTTGGATAAAGTCAGATCTCCACCTACACAAACCACCTTCACTGGAACTGCACTGCATTTCAGCATCTAACCATATTTTGCCGGCAGTTCAGCCAAGCAAAAACCAGCACTAGTATCTCAGCTACACTCCTAACTCAGACAGAAGACCCTGTTCTCACAAAGACTTGATATTAACATTTAAGAATTCTAATTCCTCTTTGAAATAAACCAGAACTTTGGGATTTACATAACTGACTTAGTCTTTGGGAAAGGTTTGCTTCCAGCAAGGAAGTCATGGTTTGGCTTCCAGTCTTGCCACGTTCTTATTGAACTTGTTCAGAAAAAAGCAACATCAGAATACTTAGTGGAAAGCTTTGCTACCAGCTAATAGCAGCCTGGTTACGGCCTAGTGATTCACACTGATATATTGAGAGGTCTTAGATGCTCTGTCAAGCTTCATTTACAGTGAAAATGAGCCAATGACTCTTGTCTATTTTCCTTCCCAGGCTATCAGAGCAGCCATCTCCTGACCATGTTTCCTATCCCTAGGGAAGGGCACAATTATGCTGATAATCACTTTCTTGATTCAGTCTGACATGCAATTTCTCTTCTCCTCCAAATCCAACAAGTCCTTTTTTAAGCACACTTCTTCCAAAACATGCTTAAATATTAGATCTCCTGCACAGAGACAGGCATTACCTAACTGATCCTGGAGTTCATGAATACTTCATTGTCCTGGTTTTGGCTGGGATAGAGTTAATTTTCTTCCTAGTAGCTGGTACAGTGCTGTGTTTTGGGGAGTCACTTCGGAAACTATTAAAAATTACACCTTTTAGCTTTTCTCCTCGAGGAACCACTCTATAGGGGAGATGGCAGGGGACACTTTGCCCTGCTCCTTCACCTTCCTTTTCTCCTTCAGGTTAGTTACAACAGCTCTTGAGAATTTTGAATTTCCTTGGGATGTTCAAGCCAGCATGGTCCTATTGCTCTGTCTCCTGAATGTGGTTCAGGTCATGATCTTGTTTAAGTTTAAGCAATTATTTAAGAATGCCATCCAGAGATCAGTCCTGGTGACAGGCATTGCGGCTACTGCCAACCCCTACGACAGGCACTGTGGCTACTC
>NW_008794233.1:0-978 GCF_000699145.1 Aptenodytes forsteri
GAGGCACTGCCCCAGCTCTGCCGGACCCTGCACCCGGAGCACCCAGGGGGGTGCTGGCCCCTGCCCCACAGCTGGGACCCCCCCACGTCCTGTCCCTGCTCTTGGGGACCCTGGTGTCTCCCACAGCCGGCACCCCCAGTGTCCTGCCCTTGGGGACCCCCATGTCCTGTCCCGGGGGACCCTGGTGCCCTGCCCCAACCCCCCATACCCTGCCCCTGGGGACCCCAATGGCCCCAGGGACCCCAGCGGCCCACCCTTGGTGACCCCAATGTCCTGGCCCCATCCCGTCCCCGGGGACCCCACCCCCTGCCCCCGGTGACCCTGGTGTCCTGCTCCCACGCTGTCCCGAGGACACCGTGTCCTGCCCCAGTCCTGCCCCCATGAACCTGTGCCCTGTCCCCACGGACCAGTGTCCTGTCCCCACCCTGTCCCTGGGGACCCCGGTGTCCTGTCCCCACCCTGTCCCCACAGACCCCCGTGTCCTGCCCCCGGGGACCCCGGCGTCCCCTCCCCATGGACCCCGGCGTCGTCCCCACCCTGTCCCCACGGACCCCGATGTGCTGCCCCTATCCTGCCCTTGGGGACCCCACTGTCTTGTCCCCGTCCTGTCCCCACAGACCCCCATGTCCTGCCCCCGGGGACCCCAGTGTCCCATCCCCACGGACCCCGGTGTCCTGTCCCCATGGACCAATGTCCTGTCCCCACCCTGTCCCCATGGGCCCCAGCGTCCTGTCCCCATCCTGCCCCCAGGGACCCCAACGTCCTGCCCCCATCCTGCCCTTGGGGACCCCACTGTCTTGGCCCCGTCCTGTCCCCATGGACCCCCGTGTCCTGCCCCCGGGGACCCCGGTGTCCTGTCCCCACCCTGTCCCCATGGACTCCCATGTCCTGCCCCCGGGGACCCCGGTGTCCCATCCCCATGGACCCCGGTGTCCTGTCCCCATGGACCAGTGTCCTGTCCCCACGGACCACGGTCCG
>NW_008794233.1:5021-5823 GCF_000699145.1 Aptenodytes forsteri
GCACGGGGGGGGGGACGGGACACGGACACACGGGCACGGGCACAGGAACGGGCACGGGTGGGAGCGGGGAAGGGCGCGGGGGTGAGGGGATGGGCACCACGGGGTCCCCCCCGTGGGGGGACTCTGATGGGCGCAGGGACACACGGACGCACACGCCATGCCCACGTGTGCACGGACATCGGGCCACACGCCATGCCCATGTGCGCACGGACACACGGCCGCACGTGCCATGCTCCAGCGTCGCCATGCCCACGTGTGCACGGACATCGGGCCACGTGCCATGTTCACGTGTGCACGGACACACGGACGCACACGCCATGCCCACGTGTGCACGGACATCGGGCCACACGCCACCCCACGGGCGCACGGACGCACACGCCATGTCCATGGGCGCGCGGACGCATGGACACACACTCTGTGCCCACAGGGACACACGGACACAGACACCACCCCCGCGTGTGCACGGACACACGGACACGTATGTCACGCCTGCGGGCCCAGGGACGCACACGCCATGCCCATGCGTGCACGGACACATGGACGCACACGCCATGCCCACGCGTGCACGGACACACGGACGCACATCACCCCGCACTTGCAGGGACGCGCGGACGCACGCGCCATGCCCACGGGTACACGGACACGCGGACGCACACGTCTCCCCACGTGTCCAGGGACACACGGACCCACGCCGTCCCTGCCCTGAGCCGGGCCCCCATGCGCCCCCGGGTGGTGGGGACACACGGACCCACGCCGTCCCTGCCCCACACACCCCCCCCACGGAGGGAAACTGAGAACTGAG
>NW_008794233.1:11105-11912 GCF_000699145.1 Aptenodytes forsteri
CGCGCCCCGCAGCCCCTGCCCACCGCGGCCCACGGCACCCGGCTCCGTCCCGCGCCGCGTCCTCGGCTCCGGGATGAGCCCGGGCCCCGGGCTCTCCTTCGGACAAAACCGAGCACCTGCGCTCCCTCTCGCTCCTCCCCGCGGAGGTTGCTCCGGTCAGTTCAACGCTCGGAAGGCTGCAGCAGCATGCAAGAGATTCCTTTTTTTTTTGTTTGTTTTGTTTGTTTTTGTTTTGTATTTTGTGTTTTTGTGGGTTGGTTTTTTTTGTTTGGTTTTTTTTTTTTTTTGATTTAAGAAGTTTAAGAAAGGTCTCCAGGAGATGTCGAGTTTTAGGTTTTATTTCTGTCTCGTCTGGATAGAGGTTTGGTTTTTAATTCTCCAAATGATCCCACGGTGGCGGCTGGCTGGGATTTAAGAAGTTTAAGAAAGGTCTCCAGGAGATGTCGAGTTTTAGGTTTTATTTCTGTCTCGTCTGGATAGAGGTTTGGTTTTTAATTCTCCAAATGATCCCACGGTGGCGGCTGGCTGGGAGGCGGCGCAAGGGCCCGCAGGGTCTATTCGGCGCATTCTTCGTCGTCGCCATCATCTTCGCCATCTACTGACAGAGCAGCGTACTTGCTGGCATGGCTGAACTGCTGGCAGGGAGGAGTTTCGTTACGCGCCGAGCGAAGCTGCTCTATCACGGAAGGGCGCTCGGCCCTCTACCTCGTTATCAGGCGGAGAAAAATAACCAGGAAATCCAAAACAGACCAAAAAAAAAACCCCCCCACCCCCCTGGGTCCGAGCGGACGACATCCCGCCCCCGCG
>NW_008794233.1:13032-14343 GCF_000699145.1 Aptenodytes forsteri
AAGACGATGAACATCAAGACCTTGAGAAGAAGATGCCAGCGCCGTGGGGCAGGAGCAGGGAGAGCCGTTTACTGCCTGGGGAGGCCGAATCCTTGGGCCACAGGAACATCGGGAGGGACGAGCGGCTGCAACAGCCTCCTGGCACGGGGGAAATCTCGAGGGCCAAGGCCCAGGACACGTCCCCCCGCGGCACTGACCTCGTGGGGGAGTGCTGCTCCGAATCCGAGCTCTGCGAGCGGGCAGGGGGGTTGCTGCTCCGCTTCACCCAGGCGTTCTCCTTGGGCGGTGGCGCAGGCATCACCTTCAGGGGCTGCTTCTCCTCCTTCGGCTTGGAGGTGGGAGAAGGGGCATCGTCCTCTTTGGCGAACGTCTCGTTCTCCAAAGACTTCTCGCTCTCCCGCCTTCGCGTGGCTGCAGGGGACACACAAATCAATGTAGGATCGCGCAGAAGCTGCAAGAGGGGTGACAAGTGACAAGCCGGGCCCAGCTCGGGGCCACCCTGCTCTCTACTTACTCCTGCCCGTCGGGCCAGTTCCCACAGAGGTGCCGGGGGGCCCCGAATTGCCGGTCTGCGAGGACTCGCTCCCCGTCCGCGACCGCTCCTGGTTCTCTTCGCTTCGCCAGCTGGGATGCCTGCGCCGGAGGGGAGAGGGGGCTGATGCGGGTGCTCGGGAGCCGCAACACGGGGAGGGAAGAGGATCAGCGAGCGGGTTTAGAGCACCCCGAGAAGTGTTATCACGCCGGAGGGGAGAGGGGGCTGATGCGGGTGCTCGGGAGCCGCAACACGGGGAGGGAAGAGGATCAGCGAGCGGGTTTAGAGCACCCCGAGAAGTGTTATCAGCACCGCCGCCAAGAGGCAAGGGCAAGGGTGCTCCTTCTGTAGCCGCTCTTCCACCTCCCGCTCCCTGGCAGCCGTGTCCACCGGTTTGGCCCCCCCGAAGATGGAGGCAGCCCGGCTGGACTGGGGCGCAGGGGCCACGGAGGTCTCTTCCTCCTTGGGCGCGCTCCGGGGCTTCAGGTTCAGCTTCGGCCTCTGAGTGGGACCTGGGAAGGAGCAAAGACACGACGAGTGAGGACGAATCCCACCCTGAGCTGCTCTCAGCAGAGCCGGGGGCGGTCAGACCCGCGCCCCCCCCCCCCCCCCCAAGCCATTACCTCTGTCCTCACGGCGGAAATCATCCCGGCCGTAATCATCCCGGGAGTTCCACCTATCCATCCGGTCATCCCGCCGGTCATAGCGGTCTTCGTAGCGGTCACCGCACCCTCGGTAGTCGTCATCCCGGCGATAGCCGGCGCCGAACGCCCTCCTGC
>NW_008794233.1:14476-16436 GCF_000699145.1 Aptenodytes forsteri
CCGTGGGAGTCCTCCCCCCGGCGGTAGCCCCCTGCCGAAAGGCCCTCCGCCGCTGCCTATCCTGGAATCGTAGCCTGAGGGAGGAAAGGAAACCCCTCCCGCTGAGTCCCCATCCCCGCCGGGCCGGCGGGGAGCAGAGCAGGAGGCCTTCCTGCAGGCCAGCGTCTTCCTAACGCAACGGCCTTAAAATCTGGGTCACACTCGGGCTCCGGTCGGGACCAGCGCAAGGCCAGGGATTAAAGTTGCCTGGAGAGGAAGAGCAACAGCTCATCTTCCGCAGCCCCTCCCCAGTTACAGGAGGGGAACTGGGCCACGCTGGGCTCCGCCGTGGCAGAGCCTCACCCTCACCGCCCCAGCAATCCTTCGGGAACATCCTACCTCGGTCATAGTCTCTGCTGCGGTCGTCGTAGCGATCCCTGCCCCCAAAGCCACGGTCCATATCCCTCCGCGGACCATCACGATACCGATCGTCGTAGCGATCCCGATACCCTGGAGGCAGGAGAAGGGGGGGGGGCAGGTCCAGGGTGAGCGGGGCAGCTCGGAGGGAGCCGGCACACCGTTTTACCCTGAACGCTCAGGTGACAGACACCGGCAAGGATTTTCCTGCGCTCGTTACTGTACGAGAGTCACAAATCCCTTAAGGAAGCAGGAAAATCCCACTGCCGTCCTCCAGAAGGGAGCCGGCGCTGACCCGCTCGCCCTTACAATAATCTAGCCGGGGAACGAGCCGGGTGGCCGCTCCGTCAGCGTCCGATCACAGACAGAGCAGAATAAAGCACACCCGGACGTCAAGATAACGCGGATTTTCAGGGGAAACAACAGAAAGGAGGAAGAACTGTCCATAGGGAAAGATGCGTCAGATTCGGCCCTGGGCTACAGACGCAGGGGAAGCAACCACCAAGTCCCGCAGGAAATCTGCTTGCCAGGGGAGGAGCGGAGGGAAGCCACAGCCCGGCTCCTTCGTTACCGTTCAGGTCCCCTCAGACACCGTTTCAGGACAGCAACGGAAGGAACACCTATTTTTCTGTCAACTCACTGTCTCCGAAGCTGTCGTCGCCCCTGCGGGGCGGGTAATCATCAAAGCTATCGGTGGTGGCAGGACGGGCCCTCCAGTCGCTCTCGAACCTCTCCGAGTCACGGAAGCGATCCCGATCTCTGCCAAAGCAGCGATCGTCCCGATCTGCCGGGGAAGGGAAGGAAATTTAAGCTCGCAGGGCGGAGAGCAGCCGTCGGTGGCGAATCGAGCGAGGGCGCAACCCAGCCTCCCCGAATTCACTAGTCTGTATCAGCAGTAACCACCAACGCTTTGAAAAGCCCTTGGCCGAGTCGGTTAGCGCGATAGGGAGAGCACAGGGGCGTGGGAGGAACCAACACAACATCATTAGATAAGTGTCGGCAGGCAAAACATCCCTGCCGGGCCCTCCAGCCGCGCAGGCGGGAGCCAAGCCCGTGCCCTGGCCTGGAGCAGGGCTCAGACCCAGCGATCTGGGTCGTGACGACAGCGATTCGTCCCTCCTTAACCAGGCTGATCACCAACCCGGCGCAAGACGTGGTTACCGAGACAGCCGAGGCGAAGGGAAGGTCGCGAGCCAGCAGGACGCTCACCTTTATCCTGAGCTTGATCAGCAACATCCACTCGTATTCTTCTGTTCCCTAGGGACTGAAAACAACAGCGGGAAATCAGCCTTGCGGCCTGAAGATGTGCAGAGGGGCGAGAAGAGCCGACCCCAGGACGATGCCCGAGCGCGGAGCAGGCAGCTTGTCCGACACAGGGGTCGATGGCCTTAAAAAGCACTTTCTTCCCCATTTAAGTCTCTCTCGAGCAGGGACAGCCGTCGCCCTGCGAGACGACACTTCTTAACGCGTCTCTAGCACCCAGGGCTGCCTGGGGATGCGCCTGATCTGACTTGGGGGGGGGGGGGGCAATGGGGGGGGCGGGCGCGGGCAGCCCTGCCCCGCC
>NW_008794233.1:17185-22704 GCF_000699145.1 Aptenodytes forsteri
CGGCCCGGTCCGGCTGTGGGGGGGGGTGTGGGTGTGGGTGGGCATTCGGGGGCTGGGCAGGCAGCGTCCTGCTCCGTCAGGGGTGGGACTCACCTCCTCATTGAGGCTCAGAGCCTGGAACAAGGAGTCTATGTCTTCAAACTCAGCATAACCAAAACCTTTCAACCTCTCCGGGTTGGTAGGCTCCCGCGGCAAACGTACAGCACTTATCTGCAGTCAGAGAGAAGAGGAAAGCTCTCGTTAAGATTCTTGCTCCCCGGCGTTAGTACGATGGGCGAGGATTGCGTTATCCGAGACGACGCAACTCATTGCTATCGAGGGACCGAATAAATCCTCTCAACGATGAGCAGGAAGGAGGGAGGTTCAACTCCCCCTTCAAGCACACAACATTAAAGTGCCACCGACGCTTGTTTGGAGGGAGGAATTTGGCACCGGCAAGAGGTTTCCAGCTGCAGATCTCCAGTAGCTGCAGCGGGAACTGACCTGAAGGGCCGGGACAGCTCCGCTCAGCGGGTGATAGCTGCTCTGCGCCCCAAGAAAGAGGCTCTGACCCCACGGCCGCAGGCTCCTCAAGCCAGCAGGAGCCGTCCCTTTGCATCCCGCCCGCTTTCAGAGCTCGTCCCCGGTCGAAAACCAGTTTCGGATCTGTCCACCCGAGACTCTGCGTGTTCAACACGAGTCCTCAGGCTGCGAGGACAGCTTGCTGGCTCGGCTAGGTTATATGTCAGGCTCGAAGCCCTCAGCGTCGCTCCCAGGCCCTACCAGACGTCCCGCTGCACTAAGGCTTTCGACAACCTCTCCTCGCCGGATTTAGGTTCCCAAAGCGCGGCGGCTCCCAGGTCACTCCCCGCTCAGAGGCCCGGGAAGCAGCAGCAGCAGCCTGCGGAGCTCATCACGTGCCGGCACAGGGAAGGCACAAATCGCCTTCGGACGAGCCGCGCGTGAGGAACCACCGCTCAGACCAGCACCAGGAGAGGCTGGGCAGGGAGAATGAGCGACGGATGCGGAGCAAATGACTCCTGCAAGGGCGAGGGCCACCATCGTGCTTTGCTGCTTATTCTTCTGCGCAGCACTGACCCCTCTGCCTAGATTTGGCCAGGGCTGCCGCCTCTCAGCTCCCTCCTCCTCCTCCTCTACAGGAGTTTCACCCACGCTATTACCCTCCGAGGAGGAGTGGATGCTGCCTCAGCAAGCACGAAAGGTTAGAAAAACAAGCTGAAAAGAACAGATCGAGGTTAAGCGGCACGGCTCTGCCCGTGGGGAGCTATCTGCTGCCATCAGCACGGCTCGCTGCCACGCGGGGAATGCTGGACTCCGGCTGCATTTCCCAGGCTGACCTTCCGGGAGGGAAGCGGCCATTTCCCATCGCTGCTTGCTGTCCCTCCCCACCTCCTCCCCGAACAACCCAAGGGCTCCAACACTCTTAAAGCTGGGAAAAATAATATTGTTGTGGCAGCCGCAGGCTACCCGGGAGCGTCTCCTGCTCTCGGCCGCAGGGCGGGACGTATCTCGAGCGAGCTCCAGCCGGGAAACCCCTTGAGAGGACCGGACCCAGCGCAGGCTGAATTGGAGCCCGTCAGCAAAGTCTGTGGTGCCTCCGTGAAATTGTATTTAGGACAGGGCAGAAGATGCCAGGCAGGCAGAGGAGGAGGGGGAAAAAAGTGAGAACCAGCAGAGGGAACGCAAATTTCAGAGGAAGAGGAGGAGGAGGAGGAGGTGCTCCAGGTGCTGGAGCAGGTAATAGCGATAGCAAGTCTATTTTAATCGGCAATAAATGTAGTTTTCCCCAAGTCGAGACTGTTTTGCCTGTGACTAACTGGTAACAACCTCCCCGTCTTTATCGCGACCCACAAACTTTCTCATCCTATTTCCTCCCCCTGCCCCACGGAGGGGGAGCGAGTGAGCAGCTGGGTGGGCGTTTGGCACCAGCTATGCACCCTAAATCACCCCGAGATCCAGCCCAACCTCCTCTATTCGCCTGGTTCAACAGGAGAAACACCAGCCACCCGCTTTAGAAGGGTTCTTGCTCCGTCACCATCGTGGCTGAAACAGCGGGAACAGCCGTTTGCTTGCTGGTAGTCAAGCGACTCGCCTGAGATCAAGCAATCCGACAGCCGCGGCCATCTGGAAACCGCCCCTCGCAGCCAGCTCCAGACACAGACATACCCGCCGGAGCCGGGAGCTGCCTCGGCCGATCCGCGGTGAAGCAGGAACCAACGCACGGAGCCGGCGGAACGCGAACGGGGATTGCAGCATCCAAAATCACGATCTCTACGGGCCCACGTTACCCCCAGCATCGCCCTGCCCCGCAGCCCAGACCGGGCTCCGAGCCGTTACTCACGTTGAGTCCTCTGAAGAAGTCCTTGATGGATTCTTCCGTCACGTCGTAGGGCAGGTTTCCCAGAAAGGCGGTGTAGGGGGGGGATTTCGGGAGGCGGCTTCTGTCTATGTTGGGTTCCCGAGCAGCCCGCGGGGCGGTGGGCAGGATGGAGCGGTCGATCGGAGGGGCCCGGTACACATCGTCATCATTACTGTGCCAGGTGGTAGAAACTAAAGAGAGAAATTTGGCAAGTCACCCAAAACCCACCCAGCTAGAGACCGGCGACTGCCAACGCCATCGTCCTCGCCGCACGGTGCCAACAGCGGCGTTACGACTCAGGAGCTGCACCTCAAAGCCCTGAAATTCATCCGGCCGAGCTGTTCGACCCAGCATGAAAGAAGCTGCCCGAGAGGCACCAGCAGCCCCCAAGGAGAAACCGAGGCAGGCTAAAACCGCAAGGGAGAGCGGCCATTTAGTCCGGTGACCCGTTTAATAAAGCATTAAACCTTCCCGGGATTAATTCCTGTTTGAATTGCAGCCCATCTCGTGGAAAAATACCACGGCTCGACACTAATGTTTTAATGACCACTGAGCCGGAGGTCACCGCGCTCACCGGTGAACCCCTGGGCTTCGGTGAATCTGCCCACCCTTTGCTTTCTCTGCTCCGGTGACACCGACAAAAACCTCTTTATCCCATTTCTGTTCCCCGTGCAGGCGCAAATCTCCCTCCCCTCCTCCAGACTGCGAGTCTCGGTCGTAACAAGGACTCGGTTTGCTCTCTGAGCTTAATTACTGCCCAGAAAAGAAACAACCAGCAAATTTTGCAATGCTTGGGTGCGTCATTCCAGGTCACCGGCTGATCAAGGGTACGGCCAAACCGGGAGCTGGCGGCGGTGCGGTTACCAACGCTTCCCACCCGGTTCCCCCCCGCCCCCCCGGCAGCGGTGAAAAGAAGGGGAAGGATCTAGCTGCGGACGAACTGCCTCCGCATCCCTCAAACCCCAGGAGGAAGCCAGAAGCGGAGCGCTTCTTCCTTTAATGCCGCAGGCCAAGAGACTTCTGGCGTCGGTGTTTTACTGATTTGGGAGCCGCGCACTCCTGCGAGCCGGGAAATGACAGTACCGTCTCCTTCCAGGTCATCTGTCTCATCGGCCCAGCTGACGGGTTTGGGGATATAGGTAGGGCCGCCGCCACCGCCACCGTCCTCCGCCAGAAAGTCCGTCAGAGTGAGGGTCTTGCCCTTCTTGTTCTTCTTCTTAGCTGTTGGGGAGAGAAAGAGAGAAGGATGGGACTGAGCGATGCCCGGGAACGGCCTGGTTGCGGTAGGGTGGGGAAGGAGGAGCGGTCTGGGCAGCCGGTGGGTGCGATCGAGACGCAGGCGCTGGCCACCTCGTCCCGATTTATCGTCTGCTTCCAAAGGGATAACAGCCTCAAATTCAGCAGAGCTGAGATTCGGAGCTCCCATCACTTGAAGCACACTCACGCTTCACGTTTTGGGGGTCAGTCGAAGCCACAAACCTCCCCAGGGGCTGTTCGTTTTGGGGGGAGGAGGCGGTAGAGGGAGAAGCCATCCCACTTCCACCCGGGCCGCGAGCAAGAGACGCGGCAGAGCACGGCACGGCGATCCCACAGCCGCCGGGATCCCTCCGGAGCCAGAAGCCGGCCGGCCTCGCCGACATCTTAATGAATCTCCGGCTCGGGGATTTTTTCTGGCTCCGCCGGAGCTGCGAGTGGCCAGAGAGCGTTTATTCGTCGAGGCTTCGCCATCTCCTGACGAAGCCGGGCGTCGCGACGGGCTGCGACACCTCCCAGCAGCGCCGGGGAAGCCAGGCTATTTTTAGGAAGGCGGGTTATGATGCAGTTTGCAAAAGTCAGCCCTTTTTTTCCCTTGCGGAAGGAATTGCTGCCCCCCTGCGGCGTCGCCGGCCGGAGCAGGGGCCGACGGTGCCTTTACCTGCAAAAATACTTCCGGGCAGAGCAGCGGGGGCTCAGACACCCCCAGTGACCTGGGACACCCCCTCCACAGGGTTTTTGAGCGGCGCTTCAGCTCTCCTCTCTCAGGAGAAAGAAAAGCCAGGCTGCTTTAAAAAGATACTACAGCAACGCGAAACCACTAATTGCTTTTGAAAACACGCGCTCTTATCTTCGTTAAGAAGAAACAATAAACTTTAGGACTGCCGGGCTTCACGCAGATCTTCTCTAACCAGGCTGCTGGCCGGGCACTGTGATAATTAACAGGTGAAGTGTCGCAGCAGCCTTAACGAAGATAAGAACGACAGACGCGGGAGTTTCACAGGCTACTCGTTCGCCATCTCTAATTAGCCAACACTCGCCTGCCAGTGCTCACAGCTGAGGGATCGCTCACCGAATGGTGCTTAAAATGGTTTATTCCACAGAAATCCCTGCGCCAGCATCGATACAACAACTGCCAGCCTCTTCCAGCAGGGAAGTAAGAGGGCGAGAGGCTCCAGGTATAGATCGACCGCCTGCGTGACGCCGGGGCTTCCCAGCCCCCCCAGATCCTCACTTTCTGGGTCCCGCTCTTCCCCTTTGGTCTCAGCCCGGGTTTTAAGGCAGCAGGAAACCGTACCCTGCTCTTTCAGCCGGGCGCTGGGAAGACGGAGCCCTCCCGCCCTCGCTCCCAGCATCCCCAACAATGCTGGGAGCTCCCAGATGCTGCCAGGGAGCTCCCGTTCTCCGACACTCTTGCCAGATCTTCGTTCCCAACATCCATCCAGACCCCAGAAGGGGTGGAGAGAACAGCTGAGCCTAAAAACGACCCTTTACCCTGCAGTTTGGCCAGCTCTGCCCCAGACGTGTTACCCAGTCCCACTCCCATCCTTCCTTTCCCCTTAACCACCAGCGAAGCCCGAGGCTTCCCGGTCAGAGCTGCCTGGGCTGCACCCGCACGAGTCGAAGGAGAACCATTATGGCGGAAAGGAAACCCGGCGGCAGCTTGTACCCTTATTTTTAGCCACCACAGATCAATCCCCAGCCTCGGGTCACCCCATCGCCGTCTCCTCGAGCCCGCAGCCTCCCCAGGCAGCCATCGCTCCCTGCCAACGTCTCCGGGCCTGCTCGGGTCTTCCAGCCGTGCTGCGTCCCGTGGCCAGCCTGCGGCTCCACTCCGGGTGGTTTCGGTAAAGCCACGACAGCTGAGCGACGCGGAACAGCACCGGCAGCCAAGGGGAGGAGCGGG
>NW_008794233.1:23298-23845 GCF_000699145.1 Aptenodytes forsteri
GGCAACTCGCCCCCGCCAGCCATGGGGAGACGCGTGGCGGTTGCCCTCCCCGGCTCCAACCATCGCCCCTTCGGTCGGGGGCTTGTACCCTCCTCACGGCAAGACCCTGGTCACGCTCCGGAGAAGACCTTGGCAGCGCTTGGTCGTCTTCTCACCATCTCCGGCCGCTTCCCGCTCCCACGAGCGTCACAGCCTTGGCTTCGGGACTCCGGGTGACTGGAAACGCTTCCCCCAGGAGCCCAAACACACAGGGAGCCACCCTGGGGAGGTGACCCAGAGACACCCACACCTCTCACCCCCCCGAGCTCTCCCTGGAGCTGCTCCACGCCGGTCACAGAGCAGGCAAAATGGTTTCTGACACCCCTGGGAGAGCGGGCAGCGCCCCGAGGACCCTGTAAAGCCTGGCAGAGAGCGCTCCGATCCAGCTGAGAAACGCCTGACCTCGGGGGGCGACACCTTCCAGCCCCCCAGCGCCGTGCTAGGGGCTGTATCTGGGAGGGTGACGAGCTACAGGCGCTGCTCAGGGGCCTCGCCAACCCCCGGGAGC
>NW_008794233.1:24910-25410 GCF_000699145.1 Aptenodytes forsteri
CCAAGCCCCCAAGCGCCGTGCTAGGGGCTGTATCTGGGAGGGTGACGAGCTACAGGCTCTGCTCAGGGGCCTCGCCAACCCCCGGGAGCCCCCCAGGCTTTCACCGCCAGCTGCAAACATTTCTGGCCCCCCCCCAAATTTCGCCACCGGTTTTCCGGACAGCAAGCCTTTCTCATCTATCCATAGGCAAAGGCCAGAAGCCGAGAATCCAGTCGGCCCTTTGGAACGGCTCAAGCTCCATTTGCCAAGGGGAAACTCATGGAAAGATGATGTCAGTGTCGGATAAAAACGCTGGGAGAGCCGCGGCAGCAGCGACCGCCTGGAAAAAATGAAAGAGAAACGCTCTCCTGCCGGCGACGAGCACCGTTCCCAAGGAAGAGAGGCTGGGCGGTGTGTTTTACCCTCCCCGCCGTGCCGACACCGCTTCCCAAACGACACCGGATCTGCTCCCGAGTGGGCACCGGCCTCTGAAAACCGGCGGGCTGGGTTCGCCCTGGCCG
>NW_008794233.1:25446-26058 GCF_000699145.1 Aptenodytes forsteri
GTGCGAAGCATGTCGCAGGACAACAGCGTCGCGTCGGGGGGACGCATAAAACGTCCGACAAGTCCCGGGCGGGAGCTGGGAGCTGGGACAAACTCTGCCCCTTCCCGCTGGTTTTAACCCCGCTGAGGGGCAGCTGAGCCCCCCCGGAGAGGCGCTGGGGCTTGGTCAGCCTCCACGCGTGGTTTTTGACACCGAATGGAGCGGGTGGAACCCTGCGGAGAGTCCTGCGGCCGCAACTTGCGCCCAACAACCTACCCTCTAGCTCAGAGCCCCCCATACGGCGCCGGGCCGGGCCCCCGGGCCACTCCGTGGGGCTGTTGGGGGTCGGATAAGGAAGGGGAGCGATGCCCACCCTGCGCTACGGGGAAGGGCGAAGGCGTTTGGCATCAACCCTTCCATTTCGAAGCACGAAGGGGCTGTTCGGCGTCGCTGCAGCTTTACGAGCTCGAATGGAGCCCTCACCTTTCGGCAGCGGGCAGGCAGCATCCTGCTCGCCCACCAGGAGACCAGAGCTCAAACTCTCTGCCCCGCTTTAAGGCTTCCCTACGTGCCGCAGCCTCACCAGGCAGACGTCCACCGCGGTGCCGGGTTTCAGGCAGCCACGAGCACGCC
>NW_008794233.1:27648-28155 GCF_000699145.1 Aptenodytes forsteri
CCCCCGTGCAACGCACCAGCACCCCCTGCACCGCACCAGCACCCCCGTGCAATGCTCCAGCACCCCCCTGCACTGCTCCAGCACCCCCTGCACTGCACCAGCACCCCCGGGCAACGCTCCAGCACCCCCGTGCAACGCACCAGCACCCCCCTGCACCGCTCCAGCACCCCCGGGCACTGCTCCAGCACCCCCGTGCAACGCACCAGCATCCCCGGGCACTGCACCAGCACCCCCCTGCACTGCTCCAGCACCCCTGGGCACCGCTCCAGCACCCCCGTGCAACGCCCCAGCACCCCCGGGCACTGCCAGCCCTCGTGCAGTGCACACCGTGTGCACCGTGTGCGCGTGGCTGGTCCTCGTGCGACGCGCTGTCACACCTCCCTGCGCTTGTGCAACACACACTCACACCCTGCTGCGCTGCGGCCCTCGTGCAAGGCCCCCCCTGCTTGCACGCCGGCTTTGCAGGCTGAGCCGGGGCACGGCCGTGGGGCACGGCTGTGGGGCGCT
>NW_008794233.1:31071-32140 GCF_000699145.1 Aptenodytes forsteri
GGGTGGGGGGGTGGATCTTGGGGGGGGGCACCTGGTTGCGGAGGGACTCCAGGTCGATCTCCAGGGTCTGGACGGAGCGACGGAGGTCCACCACGGTGCTGCGGGCTGCGTCGACGTCCTTGCTGCTCTGCGTGATCTCGATGGTGCTCTCGGTGATCTGGGGGACACGCACGTGTGGTTTGGGGGTCAGCGCCTTGGCCCGGCCCACCACGGCCACCCCAACCCACGGAGGGGGTGCGGGGGGGTGAAACCACCCCAGGAAGAGCCACCCCAAGGACCGGGGTCCCACATGGGACAGGGGTCACCCCAGGAATGTCCCTGATGTTGGAGCAGGACCCCCTTGGAGAAGGTGCCCACTGGGGCTCGGGGTCCCCTACGGGACAGAGGTCACCCCAAGAGCGTCCCCGATGTTGGGCCAGGACCCCATCGGGTCAAGTCCCTCTTGTGGGGTGCCTTTGGGGAACACCCCTATGTCAGACTGGGGGGCCCCAGGGGAACGCCCCCCCCCAGATCAGGGTTCCCCCTTGTGTCAGGACCCCCAGATGACCACCCCATTGAGCTGGGGGCTGCTCCCCCCCCTTGGCTTGACGTCCCCCAGGGAAGTCACCCCCATGGAGGATCACCCCAGTTGCCTGGGGACCACCGGGGTCCCCCGGGGTGCAGGTTTGGCTGTGTGGGGGGGTGTGTGGACCCACCTGCTGCCCCCATTGCTTCTCCAGGTCCTCCAGGTTCGTCGGGGCCAGGGTGTCGTACTGCGCCCGGATCTCCGCCATGATCTTGCCCAAGTCCTGCGACTTGGGCGCCCTCCCAAGCCCCATCCAATCCCATCCCATCCCCATCCTCATCCCCAGCCATGTCCCCGTCCCCATCCTTGTCCCTGTCCCCGTCCCCATCCTCTGTCCCTGTTCCCGCTCCCGTTTCCATCCTTGTCCTTGTCCCATCCCCATTTCCGTCCCCGTCCCCGTCCCCCGTCCCCGTCCCTGTCTCCATTCCTGTCCTTTCTCCATCCTCATCCTCATCCCCATCCCCATCCCCATCCCCATCCCCGTTCCCAACCCTACCCCATCCC
>NW_008794233.1:33727-34027 GCF_000699145.1 Aptenodytes forsteri
CCCCCCCACCCCCCCCCGCGGGGACCCCACCTTGTCCCGCAGCTCCTCGATGACCTCCCAGTAGTGGCCCCAGTCCCGGGCGCTGGGACCTTTCTTGGCCATGAAATCCCGGATCTGGACCTCCAACCGCCGGTTCTCCTGCTCCAAGCTCCGGACCTTCTCCAAGTAGGTGGCCAAGCGGTCGTTGAGGTCCTGCATCGTCTCCTTCTCGTTGGCCGCCATGCCAGAACCCGTAAACAACATGCTGCCCCCCAACCCAGCCCCATAGCCGGCCCCATAGCCGGCCCCGTAGCCGGACAC
>NW_008794233.1:34303-34674 GCF_000699145.1 Aptenodytes forsteri
GAGGAGCCGGGGAGGCCGGCCCCCCGCCGCCTCCCCACGGCCCCGCTCTGGGCCCCTGCGCGCCCGGGAAGGTGGGGCTGGATCCAGCCCAGGGCTTTTGTTCCTGTGGGGTGCAGGGCAGAAGGATGGGGGTCAGCCCCATAACCTGTGGGGTGCAGGGTGGAGGGACGGGGGTCTGCCCCATACACCCGTGGGGTCCCAGGGTGGGGGAATGGGGGTCTGCCCCATAACCTGTGGGGTGCAAGGCAGAAGAACGGGGCTCGGCCCCGTAACCCGTGGGGCCCTGGGGCATAGTGACGGGCCTCGGCCCCATAACTTGTGGGGTGCAGGGCAGAAGGATGGGGCTCGCCCCCATAAACTGTGGGGCCACG
>NW_008794233.1:35814-36128 GCF_000699145.1 Aptenodytes forsteri
CTTCTGCACGAGTACGCGCTTTGCGGGGGCGTGCACCTTTGCACGAGCACGTACCTGTGCACGAGCATGCGCCTTTGCCTGAGAATGCACCTTGCACGAGTGCACACTTTGCAAGAACACGCACCTTTGCACAAGCACGCGCCCTTGCGGGAACACACACACACCTTTGCGTGAACGCGCGCCTTGCACGAGCACGCACCGTTGCAAAACCGCTCCCCGTTGCACGACCGTGCACTTTCGAACAGGCGCCCGTCCGCAGGCACCGTCACCTTGCACGAGCGCCCGCCTTTGCACAACCAAATCCTTTCACAGAA
>NW_008794233.1:36173-36963 GCF_000699145.1 Aptenodytes forsteri
TGTGCACGGCCCCCGGGGCGGCGGGGGGGGACACAGGGACGCGCGGGTGGCGTGGGCTCCCTGCAGCCTCCTGGCCCCGTCCCACCCGGGGATTCCCGGCCCTGCCTGTGTTTGCTCTGGCCGGGCCATAAAGGGGTGAGTCAGGGCAGGGGGGGCTGTGCCCGGCCCTTGGCCCTTCCCGTGGGCTGTTTTGGGGGGCCCCATCCCGGCATCGCCCCGCTGGGCCCCGGTGCCGCCGCCCAGCCCAACTCCGTCCTTTTTCCCCGAGAAATTTGGGTCGAGAGCGTCCCGGCGCCGTCTCTGTCCCCCTCTCCTGTGCCTCCGTCCCCTTCGTCACCCCTGCTCTGCCCCAGCACCATTCCTGCCCCATTTTTCCCCATTCCTGCCCCATTTTGCCCCATTCCTGCCCTATTTCTGCCCCATTCCTGCCCCATTTCGTCCCATCTTGCCCCATTTCGTCCCGTCTTGCCCCATTTCTGCCCCATTCCAGCCCCATTTCACCCCATTTTGCCCCATTCCTGCCTGATTCCTGCCCCATTTTGCCCCATTTCTGCCCCGTTTCTGCCCCGTTTCCGCCCCATAGCCGGTTCGGCCCCACGCCGCCGCCAGCCGAGGGGTTTGTTCCTCTGCCAAACCTGCGCCATTTTGATGTCCTTTGAGGGTGCCGGCGGTGGCACCGTGCCCTCAGGAGAAGGAGGAGGAGGAGAAGGGACGAGGAAATGGAGGCGCTGGAGCAGCCCCGGCAGGGGCTGAGCTGGGGGTCCCCGAGGTGTCTGACCCACCCTGGGGT
>NW_008794233.1:37622-38434 GCF_000699145.1 Aptenodytes forsteri
TCCCAAGCCGTGCTCAGCACCCCGAGGGATGCTGGATGCGACCCCGGCCAAGCCCCGAGCCACCTTCCTCCATGGAGGCATCTCCAAGGGGATGACCTGGACCCTTGGTGGTCCGGGGCCATCATCCGCCCCGATGTCCCCAACCAGTGGGGACACCATGGGGACACCCCATTTACCCCCCCCCCAGCAGTGCAGGGGCCAGCAGGGCCGCCTGGCTCCCCAAGGGTTAAGCAACGCGGCGGAGGTCCTGCTGCATTCCTGAGCGATGAAGCTGCAGCTGGGACCCACCGTCCTCCTCCTCCTCCCTCCCAAACCCAGCTCAGGGGTTGCTGCAAACAGGGTCAGGCCCTGGGAGGGGGCACCCAGCGGGGTCCCGTCCCCACCCGCCCCAGCCAAGGGCACCCTTGAGGTCCTGCCTGCTTGGGGACAGGGACATGGCATTTGTCCCCAGCCCCTTGGGGATATACTCTGAGCCACCACGTCCCTCCTGTCCCCACGGGGGTCCTGGGCACCCAGGGGGACCCCCACCCAGCCACGGTGCACCCGGGGGGGGGGTCCTGCACCCATGGGTGCACACCCAGACCGCGCAGCACCCTGCATCCCCTCGAAGGGTCCTGCCTTTGTATGACACCTGGCGATGGGGAAGGGGGTGCATCCCCCCAGGACCCCCCCTCTCCGGGGACACGCTGGGGGGGTGGCAGCCGGTGGGGGCCGGTGGGTGCCACCCGTCAGCACCGTCCCTGTGGCTGTCACCCAGCCCACGGCAGACAAAAGCCCGGGGACACACCTGGCCTCCACCCAAAATGGGGTAC
>NW_008794233.1:40013-40897 GCF_000699145.1 Aptenodytes forsteri
GGTGGGTGGGTGGGCTTGGCCAAGGATGGCAGGACAGGCAGATGGGTATCTAGGAGGGTGCACGGATGGATGGGTCTGGCTAGAGATGGATGGACAGATGAAGGGATGGATGGATAGGGGTCTAGAAGGATGGATGGGTGGCCAGGCCTGGCCAGGGGTGGAGATAGGTGGATGAATGGACATCTAGAAGGGTGGGTGGATGGTTGGGTCTGGCCAGGGATGGCTGGGTGGGTGGATGGGTGTTGGGTGTGCAGGCACGTGCATGGACGGGATGGTCAGAGCTGGCTGGCTGAAGGACAGATGGATCTACCTCCCTGGGGAGGCGTGGAGCTGGACGAAGAGGTGGCTCCATGGGTTTATCCCGCGTCAGCCGGATCCCCGGCTCTGCCCTTTTCCTGCCCGCTCCCCGGCGCTGCCCCAGAGCCATCCTTCCTGCCGCGCCGAAGACAACGAAACAAAGACAAAATAACCCCAGCAAACCTCCAAATCCCTGCCTGCAGGTGCCGGGCGCCGCGTGCCGTCTCGGCCCAGCGCCCGCCGCTCCCGCGCGGGGCAAGCCTGGTCCTGACCGGTTGCCCGAGCCACCGCCGCGCCCATCCGCATCCCCGATCCCAGTCCTCCCCGGCGCCAGGTGGATCCGGAGCGGCAGGTGGAGATGCGGCACGGCAGGGCATGGCACGGCAGGGCACCGACCCTGCATGGGTGGCCTGATCCTGATCTGAGGGGGGGATCGGGGCCTCGGTCCAGCTGCTCAGGGAGAAGCCTGGGTTTTAGCCAGAAACACGCTAAATGTTTCTTTTTTGTGGGTTTTTCCTGGTTTTGAGGGCAGGGTTTTGTACAGAAGGCAGGAGGTCACAGGGAGCAGGGGCTGATGGGACTGGCTT
>NW_008794233.1:41733-42091 GCF_000699145.1 Aptenodytes forsteri
TCCCCGGCTCCTGGATATAAACCCGGAGCTGCGCACCCCGCCCTGGATCCGTCCTCCCTCAACCCGTCCTGCCCGTCCTGCCTGTCCTGCAACCCACCTCCTGCCCGCCTTGCCACCCTGCCCATCTTCCAACCCTCTTCCAACCCTCTTCCAACCTCCTCGCCACCCTCTTGCAACCTCCTCGCCACCTTCTTCCAACCCTCTCGCCCACCTTGCGACCCTCCTGCCCGTCTCGCGACCCTCCTGCCCGCTCTCCTGCCCGCTCAGCATGTCCATCACCATCACCAGGAAGACTCTGAGGAGCAGCTCGGCCATACCCGGCCGTTCCTTCAGCTCCCACTCCCACACTGCCGGCCCC
>NW_008794233.1:42180-44893 GCF_000699145.1 Aptenodytes forsteri
GGGGTGCCCCCCCAGCCGTGAGCGTCAACCAGAGCCTCCTGACGCCCCTCAACCTGGAGATCGACCCCAGCATCCAGCGGGTGCGGAAGGAGGAGAAGGAGCAAATCAAGACACTCAACAACAAGTTCGCCTCCTTCATCGACAAGGTGGGGCTGGGCTGGGGCGAGACCCCGCGGGGAGAGGGCTGGGACCCCCCTGGGGACCTCCTGAGCCCCTCGGAGACCTCCTGGCCCCTTCAGGCACACCCTGAGCTCCTTGGGGACATTGAGACCCCCTAAGGGACCTCCTGAGCCCCTCGGGGATGTTCTGACACCTTCAGGCACATCTTGACCCCCTTGGGGACATTGAGACCCCCTAAGGGACCTCCTGAGACCCTCGGGGACCTCCTGGCCCCTTCAGGTACATCCTGAGGCCCGTAGGGACATTGAGACCCCCCTTGGGAACCTCCTGGCCCTTTGGGGACCTCCTGACCCCCTTGGTGACATCCTGGCCCCCATGGGGACATCCAGACCTCCTTGAGGACCTCCTGATCCCTTTGGGCACATTTTGTGCCCCTTGGGGACATCTTGGTGCCCTTGGGGACATCCAGACCCCCTTGGGAACACCCTAGCCCCTTTGGGCACATTTCCCCCCCCCTCGGGGACTTCCACACCCCCTTGGGGACACCCTGACCCCTTTGGGCACATTTTGCCGCCCCTCGGGGACCTCCTGGCTCCCCTGGGGATGCGCAGCCAGCCGTGGGGACACCCTGGTCCCCTCCCACTGCTGGGGGCCAGGACATGGCGGGCGAGCCCGGAGCGCCGCCGGCGCAGGAGCTGGGGCGGGATGGGGTGGGGGTGAGTGTTGCCTCCCCCCGGGGTGCAATGGGGGCACCCCCCCCAACGGAGGAATCAGCCAGCGCTGGGGTGGGTGCTCCACGCCCCAGTGGCTCTGGCACCCTTCCTCCCCAGCACCCGCTTCCGGGTGCTCCGCTGGAGCCGGGCTCCTCGCCCTGCGGCAGGCTGGGGCCCGGCGGGGCGTGGGGGGACGGCGATTCCCCTGGGGGCAACCCCAGATTGCACCCAGGGCCCCAGGTTTGCACCCCAGACCCAGCGACCCCAGACTTGCGCCCCAGAGTGCACCCGGGACCCCAGACTTGCACCCCAGACCCGGTGACCTCAGACTTGCACCCCGGACTTGCACCCTGGGACCCCAGTTTGCAGCTGAGAACCCAGGCTTGCACCCCAGGACCCCAGAAGCACCCCGGGACCCCCAGGCTTGCACCCAGAACCCCAGACTTACACCCCAGGACCCCAGAAGCACCCCAGACCCAGTTTGCACCGCAGGACCCCAGAATTGCACCCAAGACCCCCTGACTTGCACCTGGGACCCCAGATTTGCACCCAGGACCCCAGACTTGCCCCCTGCCACCCCTCTCACCCACCTCACCCTCTGTCCCTTGCAAACCAGCACCCAAGACCCCCCAGGCTTGCACCCAGGACCCTAGATCTGCCCCCTGCCACCCCACTCACCCACATCCCTCTCTGCCCCTTGCAAAGCAGCACCCAGCACCCCAGCCTTGCAGCCAAGACCCCCAGCCTTGCACCCCAGATCCAGCTTGCTCCCAGGACCCCAAATTTGCACCCAGGACCCTAGATCTACCCCCT
Organism: Aptenodytes forsteri; assembly: GCF_000699145.1. Taxonomy (NCBI): domain Eukaryota; kingdom Metazoa; phylum Chordata; class Aves; order Sphenisciformes; family Spheniscidae; genus Aptenodytes; species Aptenodytes forsteri. The sequence continues at coordinate 43,827 of NW_008794233.1, forward strand.
GCCACCCCACTCACCCTCTGCCCCTCGCGAAGCAGCACCCAGCACCCCAGCCTTGCACCCCAGATCCAGCTTGCTCCCAGGACCCCAAATTTGCACCCAGGACCCTAGATCTACCCCCTGCCACCCCACTCACCCTCTGCCCCTCGCGAAGCAGCACCCAGCACCCCAGCCTTGCACCCCAGATCCAGCTTGCTCCCAGGACCCCAGATTTGCACCCGGGGCCCCAGATTTGCACTCGGGACCCCAGCCTTGCCCCCTGCCACCCCACTCGCCCACCTCACCCTCTGCCCCTTGCAAACCAGCACCGGCACCGAGCACCCATCCCCAAGACCCACGCTGGGCGCCGAAGATGCTGGAGACCAAGTGGAGCCTCCTGCAGACCCAGAAGACCACCCGCAGCAACATGAACGGGCTCTTCGAGGCGTACATCGCCAACCTGCGCCACCAGCTCGAGGGCCTGGGCCAGGAGCGCCTGCGCCTGGAAGCCGAGCTGGGCAACATGCAGGGGCTGGTGGAGGAGTTCAAGAACAAGTCAGTCCCGTCCCCGCGTCCGGGATCCGGCCGGGGCTGGCAGGGCTGTGCCCCGCCGCTTGTGCCCCTCCCAGGGTGCCTTGTGTGGTTGGGGGCGGTCGGGGTTGCGCGACGGTCCCCCTCGGTGTCATCTCCCATCTTGGGGTGCAGCGTCCCCGAGGCATTTGCGGGTGGCTGAGGATGGGGGGATGGGGCTGGAGCGTCCCCTCCGGCCGTCGCTGGGGTGGATTTGCCTGGGGAGGGTGGTTCTTCCACTGCAAGGGGCATCCTGGTGGATGGGACCCCGTGTCCCCATGTCCCCGCATCCCCGTGTCCCCATGTCCCCGCATCCCTGTGACTCCATGTCCCCATGACCCTGTGTCCCTGTGTCCCCACGTCCCTGCATCCCCGTGGCCCCATGTCCCCGTGACCCTCTGCATCCCTGTGTCTCGCATATCCCCAAATTCCCACGTTCCCATGTCCCCGTGTCCCCATGTCCCCGCATCCCTCTCCCCCCCCATCCCCGGCTCCAAGCCCTCCCCTCTTCCCCAAGGTAC
>NW_008794233.1:46040-46314 GCF_000699145.1 Aptenodytes forsteri
TCTGTGCCCACCCCCCGCCCCCCCCCCCCCCTCCATTGCGTGCAGGAGCTCCGGGAGCTGCAGTCGCAGATCTCCGACACCTCCGTCGTCCTCTCCATGGACAACAACCGCAGCCTGGACCTGGACGGGATCATTGCCGAGGTGAAGGCGCAGTACGAGGACATCGCCAACCGCAGCCGTGCCGAGGCCGAGAGCATGTACCAGATCAAGGTGAGCCGGAGCACCAGCCCTGGGATGCGGGATGCTCCAACCTCCCCCCCCCCCGCGGGGCCCG
>NW_008794233.1:46355-46760 GCF_000699145.1 Aptenodytes forsteri
GACTCCTTCCTCCTCCTCTCCCTGGCTTTGCCCTCCAACCCGGACGGGCTAACGCCCTCCCTGCCCCGGAGCAGGCGGCTGCTGCGTGGGAGAGATCCCGGCTCCAAACCCAACTGGAGCCGCGACAGCCCAGCCCCGAGCATCCCTCCTGGCGTGGGCATGTCCCGGCTCTTTTCTCCCCCAATTTTGGGGTGCTGGGGGAAAGGAGGGGGGGAGGGCATCCCCGTCTCCATCCTGCCCGCTCCGGTCCCCGCAGAGGGACTCAATCTCCCCCTCCAGCTGCAGCCGGGCCATGTTGGTGTCATCGATGACCTTGCGCAGCCCCGTGATGTCGTTCTCCACCGAGAGGCGGATGGCCAGCTCCGCCTCGTACCTGGGGACACGGCGTTGAGTGGCTCCAGCCCC
>NW_008794233.1:47198-47634 GCF_000699145.1 Aptenodytes forsteri
CCCCCAGCCCCTTCTCCAGGTCAACTCCCCCTCCGCGGGCGTGCGTTGCAGCGAGCCAGCCTGGAGACGGCCATCGCGGAGGCGGAGGAGCGCGGGGAGCTGGCCCTGAAGGACGCCAAGGGGAAGCTGGCCGAGCTGGAGGCTGCCCTGCAGAAGGCGAAGCAGGACATGGCCCGGCAGCTCCGCGAGTACCAGGAGCTCATGAACGACAAGCTGGCCCTGGACATCGAGATCGCGACCTACAGGAAGCTGCTGGAGGGCGAGGAGAGCAGGTGGGGGCACCCCCCGCCTTGCTGGCAGCTGGGGGGCTGACACAATGGGACCCGCATCCCACACCCCGTACTCCGTATCCCACATCCTGCATCCCGTGGGCACCCCGCATCCCGTATCCCACGGGCATCCCACGGGCATCCCGTATCCCGGCATCCCGTATCCC
>NW_008794233.1:48393-50323 GCF_000699145.1 Aptenodytes forsteri
AGGGCCTGGCCCCCCCCGGGGGCTCCCGCCGGCTCCGCTGCCGGAATAAAGCCTTCGAAATACGGAGTTTTTTTGGTAAATGCTGGTGCCGGGAGCTGCTGCCCGCAGGGACGTGGGGGGCCTGGAGAAGTGTCCACCCCGGGCCAGGGGTGCCAGGATCCGTCCCAGGGTGCCAGGATCCCTCCCAGCCTACTGGGGTCTGTCCCGGGGTGCCAGGGTCAGTCCAGGGGTGCCAGGATCCATCCTGGGCTGCCAGGATCCGTCTTGGGGTATCAGGGTCAGTCCTGGGGTGCCAGGGTGTATCAGGGTCAGTCCGGATTCTTGGGGTATCAGGGTCCACCCAGGGTGCCAGGAGGGTCCATCCCGTGGTGCCAGGGTCAGTCTCGGGGTGCCAGGATCCACCTGGGCTGCCAGGATCCGTCTTGGGGTATCAGGGTCAGTCCTGGGGTGCCAGGGTCAGTCCCAGGGTGCCAGGATCCATCTTGGGGTATCAGGGTCCACCCAGGGTGCCAGGGTCAGTCCCGGGGTGCCAGGATCCATCCTGGGCTGCCAGGGTCTGTCTGGAGCGCCGGGATCCGTCCCAGCCTGCTGGGTCTGTCCCTGGGTGCCAGGATACATCCCAGGGTGCCAGGGTCCATCTTGGGGTGCCAGGATCCATCCGGAGATGCCAAGGTGTGTTCTGGGGTGCCAGGATCCGTCCCAAACTGCCAGGCTCCCTCCTGGGGTCCCACGTGCCAGGATTCACACTCGGGTGCCAGGGCCCATCCTCGGGTGCCAGCATCTGCCCCGGAGTGCCAGGATCCATCCCGGGGTGCTAGGGTCCCTCCTGGGGTGCCAGGATCCATCCTGGGGTGCCAGGTTCCATCCCTGGGTGCCAGGATCTGCCCCGGAGTGCCAGGATCCATCCCGGGGTGCTAGGGTCCCTCCTGGGGTGCCAGGATCCATCCTGGGGTGCCAGGTTCCATCCCTGGGTGCCAGGATCTGCCCCGGAGTGCCAGGATCCATCCCGGGGTGCTAGGGTCCCTCCTGGGGTGCCAGGATCCATCCTGGGGTGCCAGGTTCCATCCCTGGGTGCCAGGATCTGCCCCGGAGTGCCAGGATCCATCCCGGGGTGCTAGGGTCCCTCCTGGGGTGCCAGGATCCATCCTGGGGTGCCAGGTTCCATCCCTGGGTGCCAGGATCTGCCCCGGAGTGCCAGGATCCATCCCGGGGTGCTAGGGTCCCTCCTGGGGTGCCAGGATCCATCCTGGGGTGCCAGGTTCCATCCCTGGGTGCCAGGATCTGCCCCGGAGTGCCAGGATCCATCCCGGGGTGCTAGGGTCCCTCCTGGGGTGCCAGGATCCATCCTGGGGTGCCAGGTTCCATCCCTGGGTGCCAGGATCTGCCCCGGAGTGCCAGGATCCATCCCGGGGTGCTAGGGTCCCTCCTGGGGTGCCAGGATCCATCCTGGGGTGCCAGGTTCCATCCCTGGGTGCCAGGATCTGCCCCGGAGTGCCAGGATCCATCCCGGGGTGCTAGGGTCCCTCCTGGGGTGCCAGGATCCATCCTGGGGTGCCAGGTTCCATCCCTGGGTGCCAGGATCTGCCCCGGAGTGCCAGGATCCATCCCGGGGTGCTAGGGTCCCTCCTGGGGTGCCAGGATCCATCCTGGGGTGCCAGGTTCCATCCCTGGGTGCCAGGATCTGCCCCGGAGTGCCAGGATCCATCCCGGGGTGCTAGGGTCCCTCCTGGGGTGCCAGGATCCATCCTGGGGTGCCAGGTTCCATCCCTGGGTGCCAGGATCTGCCCCGGAGTGCCAGGATCCATCCCGGGGTGCTAGGGTCCCTCCTGGGGTGCCAGGATCCATCCTGGGGTGCCAGGTTCCATCCCTGGGTGCCAGGATCTGCCCCGGAGTGCCAGGATCCATCCCGGGGTGCTAGGGTCCATCCCGG
>NW_008794233.1:50358-51587 GCF_000699145.1 Aptenodytes forsteri
TCCATCCCGGGGTGCCAGGACCCATCCCTGGGTGCCTGTGTCCATCCCGGGGTGCCAGGACCCATCCCTGGGTGCCTGTGTCCATCCCGGGGTGCCAGGACCCATCCCTGGGTGCCTGTGTCCATCCCGGGGTGCCAGGACCCATCCCTGGGTGCCAGGACCCATCCCTGGGTGCCAGGATCCATCCTTGGGTGCCAGGATTTGTCCCGGGGTGCCAGGATCCATCCTGGGGTGCCAGGACCCATCCCTGGGTGCCTGTGTCCACCCCTGGGTGCCAGGATCCGCCCCAGAGTGCCAGGATCCATCCCTGGGTGCCAGGATCCGTCCTTGGGTGCCAGGATCCATCCCAGCCTGCAAATCGCAGTGCAGCCCCATGCCACGCGGTGCATCGTGGGGTGTCTTTTGGGGTCCCCAGCACCAGCCCACACGGGCGTTAATTACGGCCCTCGTTAGCGCTGGCTGTAACGAGGCCGCGGCCGGTGTTCAAAACCCAACTGGCCAAATCCGGCAGTATTTTTCCCCAAACCAAGGTTCCCTCCGGGATCCAGGTGATGGCTCCCGTCACCTCTGTCCTACATCACCCAGATCCAGGAGCTGCCCCAGGCCCGGACCAGCCACTCTGGGGCTCAGCCCCGTGGGATTCTCCAGTGCCTCATATCAGGGTTGAGCGCCGGGGTGCTGCCGGGAGGAAAATTGTGGGAGCCTTTTAGTTTTGGCTGCCTCTGCACCCCGAAAAGCCGTGGGATCACCTGCCCGTGGGGTTTGCTTTGCCAAAAGTGGGGCCAGAGAGGCCTCAAGTCACCCAGGGAGGAGGGGACACGCCCCCTGGGTGCCCACCCATGTCCCCCCTTTCCCCCCTGATCTGGAGTCGCAGGGAGGGAGTGAAGCAGCCCAGTTTGGGGGTCCGAGCCCCCCCCATTGAGATCCAGCCCTAGGAACAGTGTGTGTGTGGGGGTCTGTGTTTAATGGGATTTTCCACCCCGACCCCCTCGGAGGTGACGGGGGACGTGACCGGAGCCATCGGAGCGGCGGGGGGCACAGCACGGGAGGCGCGGGGGAACCGGGACCCCTGCTCGGAGCCGTCCCTGGGGTGTCCCCGCGGGGGGGACATGGCAGGATGGGGGACCCCAGCTCAGAGCTGGGACGCGGCAGATGGGGACTTTGCCCCTTGGTTAATAATTAGCAGCACCGGCTCGTCTGGGCTGGGGACGGATCCTGCTCACACGGGG
>NW_008794233.1:53214-53647 GCF_000699145.1 Aptenodytes forsteri
TCCGGGGGGGCGGGCCGGGGCAGGCCCCGGCAGCGCTGGGACAGGCGCGGGGGGGGGTTTGGGCAGTGCTTTGTTGCAGGCAGGGTGCAGTGCCACCCCAGGTTTCGGTGTCACCCCACCCTGTCGGGACCAGGGATGCTGGGGGGGACCTCGAGGGTTCCTGGCATCACCCCGTGGCTTTGCGGGACCGGGGGGCACCCAGAGGGTCCTAGGGGGGGTTAAAACCACCCGTCACCTCCAAAAAAGGTCCCAGGGCTGGAGCTGGGGAGGTGACGCCCTGCGTGGGGAAACTGAGGCGCGGATGCAGGGATGCAGCTTGGGGACCCTCCAGGCAGGACCCGGTCCCCGCTGGCAGGATTTGACCCTAGAAGCCACCCTGGGGGTCCATCCCCAGGGACTCGGGCCGGCTGCGGCCCCCCCAGGGCTGGGGGGG
>NW_008794233.1:54759-58650 GCF_000699145.1 Aptenodytes forsteri
CCCCCCGTGACTCCTCGTGGGAGTGAAGCATCCCCAGACCCAGCACATTTCGGGGAGGGTGTTGGCTTTTTTTTTTCTTTTTTTTTTGGAAAACGCCCCGGCATCAGGCGCGGGGCGTCTCCCCGGTGCCGGCAAACCCCCGGGCAGGGGAAACCGGGGCGAGATGGGATGGTGGGGAGGGATGGACTCATTTTTAGGGGGTTGGGGTGGCTGGTTCGGCTTCCCGGCACGTCTCTGCCCTTTAGAGGGTGCTCTGCATTTGCCGTCCCTGGCCGGCACACCCCAAGGATTGCGGGATGGCCGGCATGGGATGGACGGACAGACGGACGGACGGCTTGATGGACGGATGCAGGGACATGCCGTGGGGCGCAGCGCCCTTGCTTCCCACCTCCATCACCCCACATCTGCTTTTCCCCCGGCTCATCCTCGGGGTGACCCCAGCAATTTGGGGAGGGGGTGATGCTGCAGCGAAGCCACTTTCCCTCTGCACCGGGAGGCTGTTGGGTCCAAAATCCACCCCCCCCCCAATCCTGATTGCTTTAACTGGTCCGGCAGCAGCTCCCAAATCCATTCTCAATCCTCTACCGAGCCTGGGCTCTAATTTTGCTGAAGGGAGAGATGCTCTCCCATCCATTTTGCCTGTTTTCTTCCCAAACCCGCTCCTTTTCTGTTTGCTTCATGTAAGAGCCAGAGAGTTTAACAGCCTCATTTCCACCCCCTCCAGCTTATGAGATATAAGGGAACCTTTGCATGGGGGAAAATCCTCGCCATCCTCCTGCCAAATCCGCAGGCGTTGGGAGAAACTTCTCCGTTTCCATGAGGCTCTGTTTTCAAACCTGTTTTTCTCATCCTTTTTTCACTAAAAATGAATGTTCTGGCCCCAAGTGATGCTGTCGGGCTGGGGGAAGGGGCTGGGGGAGATGCTCTGCCCTGCAAATGCTCCTCGACTGCCCAAAGCCGCTTAGAGGTGCGATTCCCCACCCTTGGCCCCATGGCAGGTGTATTCAGCACGACCCTTTCCCCTCTAAATTTGCCCCATTTTGGTGTCCTTGTTTGCCCTCAGTGCGGGCAAAGGATGCTCAGTGCTGGGTTTCCTCCAATGTGGGAAGAAACAGGGGGAAATAGGTGTCCAGCGGGTCTTTATTCCCATGGGATGGGGTTGTACGGCTCTGCGCTGGCCTTGCTTGGGCTGCTGAGATGCCATGGGACCTCCCTCACCGCCCCAGGGGCCAACCCTGCCCCTGCTCGGGGTAAAACCCCACCCTGTATCCCTCAGAGCAGGTCCTCATCTCCCCAGGGGTGTCCCGTGGGGGCTGCTCTGCTTCCCGCTTCCAGCCCAAGCGGATGCTCCTCCCGGCTACGTCTGAAATTATCCCTAGCATTCATTTCATGGGAGACCTGGCTCTTTTTTTCCCACCGTGGAGCCTGGGAGGCAGGGCTGGGAAGAGCTTTCCCCTGCGGTGGGGAAAGATGCTCGGTCGACTTCCCGGCAGCACCCTGCACCGAGTGGTATGGCAGGGGACAGCAGGAGAGGTGACACCCAACGGAGGTGCCCATGCTGCATCAGGCAAAACCATTTAATGGCATCACCATAATAAGAAGAATTATTGCTGTTATTAATATCACTTACAGAGGGCCGCAGTTTCCCAGGAGAAGGGGTTGCCTGTAAGCTATGTGTTAGCAGCATCATTTATTGCAAGGAGGCTCCCGAGCGAGTGCCCGGGGCTCTTCGCTCTCTGCAATTGCAGCTCTGACAGGAGCGGGGGTGCCGCCCGTCTTCTGCAACACGCCGCTTTGATCTCTCTCGGGACCCACCTTGTTATTTCTGCTTTTATGATCCCCAGCTCATGTCCCAGCCCTGCAATTTGCCTGGTTAATAATTGCCAGTTGAGCAGCCGGGAGTCTCCTGCTCCTTTACTGTTCGACAAAGCGGGGTTTTCTCGGTTGAACGCAGTCCCTGTGCAGCTTTGGGGTGAAACCGGGTACATTTGGGCTCTCCGGTTTTGCTCTGCTTTCCCCTGGTTGAGGTTACGGGTGCTGCAGCTTGGATGCTGCCCGTGCTTTGAGCCCGTATTAGCGGTCCCCTCTTCTCATGGGGGTAGAGGGGATACCTGTGGGTATGGATATCCTGGGTATCCAGCCCCGGGCTCGATGCACGGGGTTGTCCAGGGCCTTTTTTAACCCCCCAACGAGGGCACATCCCCTCTTCCCACCCCTCTTTGCTGGGAGAGTAGCCGGCCCATGGGTGCAGCCGCTGATGCACCATCAAAGAGCTCTGTGGGACTCACCTGCCCGCCCCGGCTTAATTTCTCTCTTTCTTTCATCTGCTTTGCACGCAAGACCTGCGCCGTGGGGAGAACAAGCAGCGAGACCGGAGAGCCCAGCGTCAGCCTTCGGCGAGGGGCTGCGCTCGCTGCCGTGGGCTTCGATGCCCAACGATGGCTTTGAGAAGCTTCCCTGGCTCTGAAATACTCCCAGTATGAACTGGTGTTGCAGCCAAGGGACTGTGCTGCTTCCAGCATCGTGATCCCTATGATCCTAAGAAGAGATGCTGAGCACCGTCAGCTCCTGGTAGGGTAAATCCCAGTTTCTGCCCAGGCACAGTGTCCGGTGCAGGAAAGGGTCGCATCCTGCCATGGTTCACCTCCCGCCAAGGTGCGCGGAGCGTGCCTGCTCCTCCGTTGAGCCCGGAGACCCCCGTGTCCCTGTGCAGGCATCTGCCAGCCGATGAGGGATGACCCATGGCAGACGAACCACCTGCCCCGGTGCCAGCGGGGACCGAGCCCATGGGTCCCTGCCCCACAGCTGCCACCCCACCGCGGCGGGGACCTGCCACAGATGCTCAGGCTGCGCCCCTGCGTATGTGCGCGTGCCCAACTCTCCTGCCGTGGCCTTGCGGAGCCCCGAGAAAGTCTCGGAAGCTCATTAAAGAAATGCAGCAGTACGTGTTAGTGGAGCTGCAAAACCTCTTGGGACCAGGTTTCACCTCTGGGCCAGGGTTAGGACGCAAAGGAGTTGGTTATTTGTATCTTTCCATGGGAAGAGCCTATTTTCTCTTTCCAGTGTCTCATTCAGGCCTGGCCTAGCAAAGCTCTGAGGCGTGTGTGTAAGTCTGGGGGTTTGTCCGCTGTCCTTAGGGAGAGGAGAAACCCCTTGGAAGGTGGACGTGTGTGTGGGCATTACTGGAGAGCAACGGGGATCAACGGCTGACGAGCTCTTGGACATGCTCGGTGGGGTGTTCTGGTCCTTAGCGATGGAGCCATGTGGATTTAAACCCAGCAGTAACCTGATGTTGAGATTTTGTCTGGATTTCTGGTGTAGGAAAGGAGCCTGAGCTACGAGCTGGTCTTTACGAGGAGGACTCATGTCTCCTGCGTTTGGAAACATCTATACTCTGCTACACGCCACGTCAGCTTTGCTACCGTCACAGTTCTTGTGAGGAGAGAGGAGTTGCTGGGATTTGACCTCTCCTCCCAGCCCGCCGTGGGAGAGGCAAGAGAGGAGGTGCCGGCAATTAAAGCGGGGCCGGGTTGTCCCATGGGCTCTGTCTCCACTCCCCACCCCATGGCTTTGGGAGGCAGGTCGCCTCCATGCTGTGCTTCCCACCCCGGGGATGCTCATCCCAAGACTTTGCCGTTGTCACCGGGTCACTCCGTCCTGGTGCCGGGTGGGTGACGGTGGCCAATGCTGGGTCCCCAGGAGCTTTGGTCCTGGTGCATTAACCAGCCCGGCAAGCGCTGGAGCATCTGAGATGCTCAGCCTTGGGATGCAGGACGGATTTGGGAGGGAGCCTCAGCGTCCCAGCGAGGTTCTCCCACCCCACCGTGGTGGGGCAGGACTTCATGGGCGTTAGCAGGGCGCTTTGCTGGCCCAACAGCTGGCTCCTTGGGC
>NW_008794233.1:60303-76290 GCF_000699145.1 Aptenodytes forsteri
CTGTGCTTCCCACCCCGGGGATGCTCATCCCAAGACTTTGCCGTTGTCACCGGGTCACTCCGTCCTGGTGCCGGGTGGGTGACGGTGGCCGACGGTGGCCAACGCTGGGTCCCCAGGAGCTTTGGTCCTGGTGCATTAACCAGCCCGGCAAGCGCTGGAGCATCTGAGATGCTCAGCCTTGGGATGCAGGACGGATTTGGGAGGGAGCCTCAGCGTCCCAGCGAGGTTCTCCCACCCCACCGTGGTGGGGCAGGACTTCATGGGCGTTAGCAGGGCGCTTTGCTGGCCCAACAGCTGGCTTCTTGGGCAAGCGCCTCGGCCGGCGGTGAGCCAGGAGCCGTGCCAGGAACCGGTGGCAGAGCCACCCTGGGAACTCCCGGCAGCTACGCTCTCCTCCTGGGCTCAAACAGGTTCATTCGGTTTCTCGTCAGATCTGCCAATTGCGTAAGGTCAGGGAGATGCAGCCACCGCCTCCTTTCCCCCAGCGAGAGCCGGGTTCAAGCCGCTTCGCTTCTCGCCCCGACCACGTCCTCACTGTGAGCTGGAAAATCGGGGATCCCAGAACCCCGGGGTGGGAGAGGGTTTCCAGGTGGGACCGGGGTGTGCGGGATGCTTGTGGCCAAAAGGGAGCACGAGTTTCCCTGTTCCCTGCAATGCAAATCCCCTTGGGCTGAAAATCCTGCAGTTCAACAAATGCCCGATGAGGTTCAGGAGGAAAAGCCCTCCCTTCCTGCAGAGATGCACCCGGACCCAGATTTGCATGTTTGCAGAAAAAAAAAGCTAGGGGTGAATAGGCTCGGAGCTGAAACTGGTGCCCCAAACCTCTCCCACGAGCGTCTCCAATAAAAGGGATAGTTACAGAGTTGGCTTTTATTGTCACGGCTTCAGCTGCAGCTTGTGGTTTGGGGGGAAGTTTTACGGCTTTTTATTTTTTTTTAACAGCGGGATGAGTGGGGATCCTCAGTTGGAAGGCATCTCCAGACACCTCTGCTCATTAAAATATAAATTAAAAGCGGTTAAGCAATTAAGTCATATTTTTTTTTTAAACAATGCGAGCTTGCTAGTGGGTTAGCGCCGGAGCAGCTTTGCCAAGTGCCACGTGCTGTGGAGGGGGCTCGTGGCTGGAGACCCTGCGAGGATGATCAGGAAATATCCCGGCAATGCCTGGGAGGCTTCCAGCCTGGGAGGGATCGGGACCTGCCATCACGGACGCGGGGCAGAGCTCTTCAGGCTGGTAATGGCGTCTCGACCCTGTTGAGGTACGGCGAAGGGTGTGCAGCACGGAAATACCAAGATATTTTGGTCTCTGCAAACCCCTCCGTGTCCCTCCAGGCTCAATACACCAGCCAGAGTGATCTAAAATGACTTAAAAACCTTCTTAAAAGTGTTTCTAAGTCTTCTCTATTGACATAAAACTAATTTTATAACCCTGACGAGGGCTAATGCTCTCTGGTTGTGAAACAGTTTTGGACAACCCGAGTCAAACCCTCCTTTGAGCAGGAGGTTGAACCCGAGTGCATCTGAGGGTGTGATTGGGAAACCACGTTTTTGTTGGAATTCAGTGAACCAAGCACCTGCCACCAGGCTCAAAATGAGTGATTTAGCTAAAACAAGGGTCTCCCTCGAGGGTGTAATATGTCAAGGAATTTGTAGTGCTTTGTCATTGCCGTAAGAGGCTCAGAAAGGCCCGTGATGAGTTGACAGTGGCAGCTAAGGGAATTTGATTTGGAGTTGTGCTTCCAACACCAACAATAACTTTGTTTTTCTTAGCTCTCGAGGGAGTGTTTTGAGGCAGGTCGTGGTGGTGGCAAAGAGAGGGCATCCTTCCAAGCCCTAAAACAATGAATTGAATAAAAAAAAGAGACATCTCCACTCCCCTGACACCCGGCCAACTCCCTGAGCACATAAAAAGGGGCACTGAGCCGCTGCACCCACAGGACTCACCTCCTCTTGCCTCCAAACCTCCTCCCGTGCACCGCACAGCTCAGCCCTTCTCTCTTCACGGGTTGACTGTTGGGGACCTGTCACCATGTCTCGCCAGTCCTGTGGTCTCGGCAAGGGATTCAGCTCCAGCTCCGCTTGCTTCGGAGGGAGGAACAAGGTCACGTTCAGCTCTGTGTCCCGTGGAGGATGCAGGGGACCTGGCAACGCTGGAGGCTTCAGCAGCAGGAGCCTCTATTCCTTGGGAGGGAGTAAAAGTATCTCTCTGGGAGGATTTGGTGGAGGTGGTGGTGTCTGCAGAGGTTTTGGGGCAGGTGGCCAAGGAGGCTTTGGCTACGGCTACAGCGCTGGGGCAGGATTTCGTGGCGGCTATGGTGGTGGAGCCGGAGGTGGCTTCGGTGGAGGCCTCGGTGGTGGTTTTGGAGGCTTTGGTGGAGGATTTGACGGCGGGATTGGAGGTCAAGGCTTTCCCCCTTGCCCACCGGGCGGCATCAGGGAAGTGACCATCAACCAGAGCCTGCTGGCTCCGCTCAACCTTGAAATCGACCCGGAGATCCAGAAGGTGCGAACACAAGAGCGGGAGGAGATGAGGCAGCTCAACGACAAATTCGCTTCCTTCATTGACAAGGTGAGAGCGGCTTCAACCCGGGGCTGGGAGGTGGAGGTCTGGGCTTACCACGGCTCATGCTGGTTGCAGTTACCGGGGGACACCCATCCAGTAATACCCAGAGAGCCAGGCGTTGCCCAGACCACCCCAAAGAACCCCTGCAGACAGAGAGGTGGTGGCTGCAGAAGTGACTTTCCCAAGGTGACGGAGAAACCCAGGAATAGGATCCTTGGTTCTTAAGACCACGATGCTGGTGCTGAGCCGTGGGACCATGTACCTGCACGCAGAGCATCCTCAGAGGAGTCTCTGCTGATGGACTCTGTCCATCCGTGGGCTGAAGGACTTTGGGTGTTTTGGCCTATTTTTAAGGAGAAGGTGCCACAGCTATGAAATTCACCGTGTTTCTCCTGTTTAGAGACTGTGAGATTGGAGCGGGAAGGTGACCCACCTTTGCCCCCTCATCCTAGAGCTGTGGTCCCACCTGCCCAGCGGGACCCTGGAGCTCTTGCTCACTGGAGATGAGAATAGGCAGGAAGGTTAAACTCATTAAATGGGAAAAAAATCTGGAAAACGTGGGGAAAAAAATCAATAAAAAGATGCTTTTGGGAGCAGTCTGACTCTTTTTCTACCCACCCTTGCAACCATTTAGGTGCGGTTCCTAGAGCAGCAGAACCGAGTCCTGGAGACCAAGTGGAAACTCCTGCAGGAGCAGGGTGGCACAGGGACGGGCGGCAGGAACCTCGACCCCTTTTTTGAAAGCTACATCAGCGGGCTGAGGAAGCAGCTGGACAGCCTCTCGAGCGAGAAGCATCAGCTGGAGTCGGAGCTGAAGAGCTTCCAAGATATGGTGGAAGACTTCAAGATGAAGTACGTTGTTCTCGGTGTAGTCACGGTTGGGTTGTCTGGTGGTGAAAAATTAGAGACAACAACTTACTTTGAACAGGCAGAAAATTGAAAGAATCAGAAGAATTGGCAATATTTCACTTGTGTCAATGATTAGAAAATGTAAAAGGTTTGGGGGAAGTTTTCATCAACTGAGTTTTGACAATAGGCGGTGATTTTTCAAGGTATTTCTCAATATGTATTGTTGTCTGAGTTACGCTTCTCACTAAAGCAGGATCCTCTACTGTTTGTCTTCCTCACTTAAGAATCCATGACATTATGATTTAATGAACTAATTAGATTAGTTGCTAAATCCTACTATAATTTCCTCACGGATTTCCACATGGATTCCTTCCCATAATATCCTTCATGATTTGGAGCTTAGAGCTTTGGAAGGATGATGTGGGGTAAAAAAAAAAAAAAAGAAAAGATTCTTTTCCTGCTATCATTTATTAGATTAATTTGTCCAGTCGGAAAAGCAAGAACAAAGCCTGGAGAAATGCTTCCACTGAACGAGTTACAAAAAATGGTGGGAAAGCAAGCCTAGGACTCATCAGGATCAGCCAGATCCCTTGCTCTGCTGAGGTTGCAGGTTGAAAATTGACTTTGTTTTGGAGATCATCTCCACCACTCAGCACTCTGCAGCAATTACCTGCCCCAATGAGCAGTTGGAAATGGCCCATGTCGAGGACCTGAAGGTCCCTGGGTCTTGTAGAAGGAGTTGGAGTGGCCACAGCCACCAGGACTCAGTTTAGGCAGAGACAGGATTCCTCTTTGCAGGCTTTCTTCAGCAAGGCATCGGAGATGGCGGGAGCCAGGACTCATCTAGAAAGGCGAAGTGCCACTGCCTGTCCATAAATCTTGCTCATGGCAGGTCTATTTTTGCTGCGTTCATTAGTCTGAGGCCAACCACGTCTAGCTGCCAGCAGCAGCCAGCGCCAAAATAAGCAGACAGATTCAATCTCCCTCGTTATAATCAACAGGTACGAAGAGGAAATAAACAAAAGGACAGTTGCGGAGAACGATTTTGTGCTCCTAAAAAAGGTAAAGTACTTTTTTTTTTTACCACAAAGACACATCTTGGTTCAGAGGATGTCTTGCTTCCATCAGCACTGATTCGTTAGCATCAGACATAAACCAGGACCCCTAGATGTATGTGCCATAGGGAACGGAGCACCAAAAGGCTCACAGTTAAATGTTAGATAAAACGGTGTGCGTCAGGCAGAAGGCTTTCACTTCCCGTTTCTCCTGCAGGACGTGGATGCAGTCTATATGACCAAGGTGGATCTTCAGGCAAAATCAGACTCTCTGGCAGATGAGATTAACTTCTTGAAGTATCTCTACGAAGCGGTAAGTGGTCCAGCTGCTCTCTGGAGGGGGATGCTGGGACGGAGAAGGGTTGTGATACTGTAAGGAAATTATGGCAGGGCTAAAGCCAGATCTGGTGTGAATTACAGGAGCTGTCTCAGATGCAGAAGACCGTTTCCGACACCTCTGTCGTTCTGTCCATGGACAATAACCGAAACCTGGACCTGGACAGCATCATTGCAGAGGTCAAAGCCCAATACGAGGAGATTGCCAACAGGAGCCGAGTGGAGGCTGAGTCTTGGTACCGATACAAGGTGAGTGCTCCACACCTTGCTTGTGATCACCGATGGCTGAGGAGGTGGAAGAGTTACTGGTGGTAGCTCAGATCATGCTGAGACCTGGGATGTTGCTGGTACTGATCCGGCCAGACTGGAGCTAGCATATGCATGCTCACCTTGGCTTGCATGGGGTGGTATGGAGAGCCGTTGTGAGGAGACACTCATGGTGGACCTAACATGCTCCTCTCACTTCTGCCTACCAGTATGAAGAGCTGCAGGCTACCGCAGGCAAACACGGAGACAGCCTTAAGAACACAAAGACCGAGATCTCTGAGCTCAACCGCATGATCCAGAGGATACGGGCCGAGATCGAGAACGTGAAGAAACAGGTAGGGGTTGCATTTTTTGAGAAATGGGCGTGAGCTCTTGGCAATGCCCTTCAGAGCTTCCCTAAAAGCAAATAGTCTGGTAACAGTCATTGTAAGCGGGAGGAAACCTGCTGTATTTGTGAATAGCTGAGCCCAGGTGATCTGGGATCATGGCTTCATCTCCGACTGGCTGCCCCTGCCCCACTCCTCACATCCACATCTTGCCCTCCAGTGTGAAACTCTGCAGAGCGCCATTGTGGATGCGGAGGAGCGCGGGGAGCTGGCCCTCAAGGACGCCGCGGCCAAACTGACTGACCTGGAGTCAGGCCTGCAGAAAGCCAAGGCAGACATGGCCCGGCAGCTCCGCGAGTACCAGGAGCTCATGAACGTCAAGATGGCCCTGGACGTTGAGATCGCGACCTACAGGAAGCTCCTGGAAGGAGAGGAGAGCAGGTGGGTGGGGACAGAGCAAGAGCTTGATTGCATCCTGCTAAATCAATGGGAAGAACGCGGCACATCACATGTCCTCTATTAAAATATTAATGGTGTTGCCATTAGCTGTGGACTACGGTCCTGTAGCTGCTGTTATTTACGCCCATGGTCTGATGGACCAAGCCTGGCTTCATGGAGCTGGACCAGTCCAGATGCTCTGGCTGGAGCTGACGCTCTGTCTCTTTTCCTTGCAGGATGTCTGGCGAGTGTCAGAGTGCCGTGAGCATCTGTAAGTAGTGTTCCCACGGGAGCGCGGCGGGCTGGGATTGATGCTCCAAAACTTTACGGTGGCATCAGAAGTAACCTCGTGCCTTCTGTTCCTCTCTGCAGCTGTGGTGGCAGGCGGCAGCAGCTCTGCAGGAGGTGGATATGGTGGCGGACTGTGCCTTGGAGGAGGAGGAGGAATCGGATTTGGTGCTGGAAGTGGGAGAGGCAGCTGTAACACAGGCGGTGCTGGCTTCGGCTACAGCTCAGGAGGGGGCGGATTTGGCTCCGGGGGAGGATTTTGTTCTGGGGGGGGATTCAGCTCCGGAGGGGCAGGATTCTGCTCTGTGGGCGGAGGGTCTAACTCGGTGGTGGTGGGGTCTGGCACCATCCTGAAGAAGACCACCAGCTCTGTGTCTGTCAACCCGAAGGTCTAGGAAAGCAAGCTAACTCACCCCTCCCCGGCACCCAAAGGAGAAAGGAAGCAAATTTCATGATGACTACCACCCCCCTTCGTTGCCAAGGTGATGGCCGTCTATTTCATTTTAAACCACCACCATCCTTCAGAAACTGCACGGAAAAGTAAAATACGGCTATATTCACCAGCTAACGACTGAGATTCTCAGCAGTGTTTGAGACCGGCTCGCTTCCCCAACACTCCCCTCAAGACACTGCAAAGCTGCTGGTCATCAGGGTGCTGGGACTCGTTTGGAAGCAGGACCTGCCCGTCCACTGGAAAGCCCCAAACACGGCTGGGATAAGGCTATAAAGCAGCGTGGTCCAAGTGAGAGGCAACTCACCAGCGATGGGTAGAGCTCAGAGAACTCGTGTCCTGTGAAGCCTGGGGAAAGGCTTGACTTCTTTCAAGATCTTGTGCTGGATCCAGATGTGGTGCAATTTTAATCGGTGCTACTCATCAGCCAGGGCTCGAACTCCAAAACAAGAATTTCCTAATGGTGACTAGTCTCAGCTGAAGACATTTCTTACCCCGCTGCAGTTTGTTTTTTTCTAAGGAAGATACTGGCAGTTTCACCCATGTTCTTTAGAAGCTGTTGTAAAATGTTTAGTTTTGCTCAGGGTTTACCTTTTCGTTGTGATCATGGGAACACTTGTGCTTGTTTGCTTAAGCCTTTCTCCTTTGGCATGTGGCATACCCTAATAAACACTAGAGGCAGTAAGCCTGTGTGGTTCTCTCTCTGACCAAAGAGTTTCGTGTTGCAACAAGACTCCTCTTTTACTGAGATCTGAAAGTGTTACCTGACTTTCTCTTGCCCTTTGAAGTTTGCACTTAAAGGAACCTAAGCGAACGTGTAGCCTGGTCTCTCGTCCTTCTCACCCCTCTCCCACCCCCAAACTTGCAAAGCATTTGGATAGTTTGTAAGTTTGGCAGGAGGGCGGAGGAGGTCTTGCAGGGGTGAGGTGGTTGGGGTGGCAAAATTGCTGGGTCAGGCTCAGCGCGATGGTCTGATCCGTCTGAGTCTGTGAAACACACGGGGTTTTCTTGGATTACATCCGTGGGAACGAGCCTGTTCCTGGCGGTCTGGCAGGAGAGAAAGAGGCAGCTGGGTTGAACCCAGATGCTCTTCTCTGTCCTTCTGCTGGGTCTCCGGGGGTGACCGAGGCGGTTGGCCCCGTTAGAGCAGAGCAGACTTTCGGACTCAGTTGATGTCGGAGACTGTTCCCTTCCCTTTTCTCTTCCTAAACCCTTTCCTTGCTCGTATTGGCCAGCTTGGGATACTCCCTAGCTAGTCCACCTCTGACTGACCACTGCCTCCAAGCACACCACTGGCCTCCTCCCGTGCTTCCCTGGCCTCCAAGGTGGTCCCAATGCTGTGGTGTGGTGCCCACAGCTGGTGCTGTCATGGCAAAGACATCGCGCAGCCCTAAGGGGGATGGTGTGGAAGAGGGAAGGGTGATCATCACCCCTCCAGCTAATTCAGAGCTAATTCCTCAGTATCCATGATGTTGGAGCCAGTCCTGCACCTTTTACTGTTGGACTGGCCGGGGATCCATGGGTTGCTTTCAAGGTGTCTCCAAAAGGTAACGGGGACCACGGGAAGAGCAAAATCTCAACCCCCTGTCAAGCCCTACCCCTCCACAAAAGTAGAATATTTTTAATGACCTGTAAATTTAAAGCCAAAAACTCCTGGCGTGGTTTGACCTCTTGCTCAGGAGACCTTGAATCACATCCCTGGTCAACCACAGACTCGCTCTGCGATCTGGATGAGCCATTTCATTTACCCCGTGCTCTGTTCCCTGTTTGTAAATGCGAGACATAAACGTACCAGCCACTGTGGAATGTCACAACGCTGCCAGCAAAGGCATGTAGCTACTTGGATGGGGATATGGTTTGGGCAATAGTTAAATATTCTAGTGAGCTGTAAAGGGACGTGAGATGGCGTTGAATGAAAAGACATCTATTTCCCTCAGAGTCACCCCAATCTAGCTGCCTCTGTGTAAACTCGCCCCCAGCAAATGGCTCCTGACATCAGGGCAGCGTGATGGAGAGACAAAAGGCTTCTAGATGTGTACAAATGCTGTAGTTAAAACAAACAGACACCAGAAAGCCCTTGCCTTTTGTTCCTATGATTGCACCAGCAATTAGGGGAAAATTCTCCTGGGCTGGACAGAGGTGTGACATAATTTCTGCCTTTTGTTGGTGGAGTGAAATCATTTTACGCAGCCTGAAATAAGTTTTGTTTGATTTCGTCATGATTTCCCCGTTTTAAAAGTCTCTCCTAAAGCACAGTGAAAACACTTAGATGTCAAGTGTTTTATGGAAAGTGTGGGAATTAAATGCTTTGCTTTCTTCCCACAAACAGCCTTTCTGTGGTTGAAGACTTCTCCTAAGTTCAGTGCACGTCGACTGACAGCGTTGCTGCTGAAATGAGCTTTTTCCTCCAAGTATTCAAGGCTTGAGCCGCTTTTCCTGTATTCCTGCCCGTTTATTTTCGTAGAATCATAGAACAGTTCAGGTTGGAAGGGACCTTTAAAGGTCACTTTCCTTCATCAGGGCTTTGGGTACAACGATGTTGTTTGAGATCCCTGCAGTCTAAAGCTGCCTGTTGCGTTTGAACCGGGCGATGATGTTGATATCCAAATCCCGGTTTGATTTCCTAAACTTGGCTGGAGACGCGGCTGTTACTCAACGAGCGCGTTATCTAAACACGGGCGCTCGGGACTCGAGCGTTGTGCTGACTTAACGCATCTCCTCCCAGCGCGGCTGGGAACATGAAAACTTTCTGAGCACGTCGTCCTGCCCATGGTAATGCAGAGGGAGGCAAGGGAAGGCTTCGTTAAGTGCCTGTGCGTCTGTACATGCGCATATATGTGATTGTATCTACAGTAGCTATGAACCCACGGCACCCTCCTGAACCTTGCGGTGCTGCAGGCGGTGGTGGAATCTATTTGACTGATAAATCAGAAGCAGAGCGTGTTCACAGCCCGGGTCCGCGGAGACGGCGCTGCCAGGTCTTGCCTGCGATTTGCCTCTCCTCTAGGTGGGAAGGGCTGTTGAGAGATGGCTCTTGCCTTCTGGCCCCGAGAGGGGATCAGGTGTTTGCCGAGACTTTCGGCTGATGGTTGCAGTGATGTTTGAGGTTGTGCTTCAAAACCTCCCAGGATGGACAGGCGTTTGTCCCAGCTGTGGCATTTAGGAGACCAAGTCTTGCTGAAGACCAACAAGCCACAGGGGACCTCCTCAGCCCATGTATTTATTGTCTATAAATCATGCTCTACAACCACCAAACCCCCCGTCCTCCCTACCCCTTCGGTCTCGCAGTGACTTGTTGTTATTATATGTATTTTTTTTAGCCGTATCTACCCCCCGATGGCTTCCTCGTGTGCTCACGAATCCACGCTGGTGCCGGGGAAGGAGGTGGGATGAGCAGGCTGTGCAGGGATAGTTGTGTTTTTCACTGGAAATGCCAGTTCAGCTGCACATTGCGCCACGGTCTGGGTCCGTAGGCACTTTTGAGAATAGGTGTCTGGGTGATATTTTTAGAGGTATTTAAAGACCTGAAGATATTGAGAGTTGCTAGTGTGGATTTTCAAGAAGCACTTAATTGCCTGTGTCCTGTGGGAACTTCTGAGAACCTTGTTAGACAGCTACCAGCACAGTTAGATGCCTTAATAGTCATAAGGATTTTTGGACTTCAAAATTTCATAGAATCATAGACTCACAGAAGGGTTTGGGTTGGAAGGGCCCTCTAAAGGCCATCTAGTCCAACCCCCCTGAAAATTTCATAGAATCATAGACTCACAGAAGGGTTTGGGTTGGAAGGGCCCTCTAAAGACCATCTAGTCCAACCCCCCTGCCATGAGCAGGGACATCTTCAACTAGAGCAGGTTGCTCAGAGCCCCGTCCAGCCTGACCTGGAATGTTTCCAGGGATGGGGCATCCACCACCTCTCTGGGCGACCTGTGCCGGTGTCTCACCACCCTCACCTTCTTAGGTAGCTTTAAAAATGCTACTCTCTGATTCTTCTGCTGTTGGGGATAGTTGGAAACTAATAAAAAAAAATAATTTCTCAGTAATTTTTTAAAAAATGAGGCAGTAATTGTCATTTGATAAGCAGGCTTCTGCAAGACAAAAGGATGAATGCATGATGGGTCATAGTCTTATTAATGCAAGTTTAACTCATTTGCTAATCCTTTCTCAGTATGGGATCAAAACCGGAGTATTCTGATAAGCTTCTGCCTTTCTAAAATCTGGCGACTGCTTTCAAATAAGCTTGAAAAGGAGACCTACCTGTGTTCTTGAAGGAGGGCTCAACACAGCTTACGAGTGTGTCTGTCTGCCAAAAATATATTTGCATATAAATACTGAAGTAAGCCAGGCAGCTGAAAAACATGCATTTCCTCAAGTGAAAGTTACTGTGCCCTCTGTTCTCCTCATTTCTGTGTGTCTCTACAAACGAGTTGAGCTCTCTAGCATCCTCTGCCTGGCTAATTGCATTTAAATAGTTACAGGATTTATTATGTGGGCAGCATGATTTTGCGTGCCTCCTTCTCTCCCGTCTATCCTCAGAGCCGTCTGTCCATCTGTCCACACTTCCCGCCGCAGCAGCTGAGCTCCTGATGTCTCCTCTGGCTCTTCTCATGGTCTTGAAGCCTCCAGAAAATCCTAAAGGGATTTCCCATCTGTGATATTCGTGGCATTTCTCCACTGGTGCTGAGACTATCTTGGCAGGAAGACTCCAGAACTCACTTTCGATAAGAGTTTGGTCCAACAGTAAATGAATTTCCAGTGCCAACCATTGCTCCAGTATCTCGTTTCTGGTAAGGTTTTATTTATCAAAAAGACACAGAGCCTCATCAAAATGCAATTTGCTGAGCCCTGGCTCTGGATTGAGAAACTACTTCTCAAAGCCAAAGGCAATTTTCCATGTAAAAAGAAGACTAAGGGTGTAACATAGGTGTGTTTTGGGAATTGTGAAAGCCATGCTACAACTTGGCATGAACTACAGCGCTTGCCTGCCATGGGGCTTTGGAGTGAAAGATCAAAATAAAGATAAACAGAAGCAGGGAAACAACCACAATGGATGAAAGGTGGAAAAAAAAAGAGTACCATATCCTAGGGAGACTGTTCTATACCATAAAAGCGTAAGACTTCTTAGTCACTGAGTGCTGCCATTTGGTAGACACAGTTGTATCTTTTTTAATTTTCTCCCGCATTATAGGGTGTGTCTCTGGGTAGGGTCAACGTTTGGCAAACTGAAGATGAAAATCTGTAAACCACGCCACACTGATGAAGACAGTAACTGTCTCCTCCCTTCACGCCCATGCAAACCCAGCCCACCTCCAGAAACAGATAAAAGAGAGCATCTACTGCCCTCGAGTCAGAGGGACTCACTTCCCTTCTCTTTGCACTCATCTCCTCGCAGCACAACTCCATTGATCTTTCTTATCTTCTTGATTTTTGACTCTGCTTAGAAGAAACAGCCATGTCTCGGCAGTCTGTCTGCAGAAGCTTTGGAGGCGGGAGTAGAAGGGGCTACAGCTCTTGCTCTGCCATCGGTGGTGGCTTTGGAGGAGGTGGCGGCAGAAGCAGGAGCAGCTACAGCTCGTTCTCTATGTCCAGGGGATTTGGAGGTGGCGGACGTTGTGGAGGGTTTAGCAGCAAAAGTCTCCATAACATAGGTGGCAGTGGAAGGATTTCCATGGGTGGATGCTATGGCGGTGGAGGATATGGAGGCAGAATGGGTGGCTTTGGTGGAGGCTACGGAGGAGGAATGGGTGGCTTTGGCGGAGGAGGAATGTGTGGCTTTGGAGGAATGGGAGGTGGAGGAATGGGTGGCTTTGGTGGAGGAATGGGTGGTTATGGTGGAGGAATGGGTGGTGGAGGAATGGGTGGCGGAGGAATGGGCGGCTTTGGTGGACCAGGCTTTGGCATGCCAGGCTTTGGTGGCCCAGGTAGATGTGGCCCTGGAATCCAGCCAGTGCAGGTTGACTCAACCCTCCTACAGCCAGTCCATGTTGAGATTGATCCCCATATCCAGCAAGTCAAAAACCAGGAGAAGGAACAGATCAAGACTCTTAACAATCAATTTGCCTCTTTCATTGATAAGGTGAGAGGGTGGGATTGTGTCTAATTAAGGGTCAAAATTGGGATGAACTTTCAAGTTCTGCAGAAGTGTTGTCCTTTTTGAGCTAAGTATCAGCAGGCTGAGAAGCTTGAGCAGAGTCTTTTTATTAAGTACTGCTAGGGAAGAGATGAGAATCTCTCTTCCATACAAGATCAAAGCGATGTCTTCAGGGCTTTAATCTAGCCTGTTGCACCAGGCTCAACTAATAGGTTATTCTTGCAAGCAGGCTCAACGCCTCCAAACATCTTCAGGTTTCAGGTGCAAATTTTCCCTTCTGTACCACTCTCTTTCCAAATACCCTCCCATTTAAATATTCACTAATATATTTTTTTTTCTCTGTGTTTTCAAATACCCAGGCTTTCAAATCTAGACTAGAAATCTAAGATTTCTATACTACCTGCAATGGCAAGGTACTTGGAGCTGGTGCTACATTTAAAAGCTCCTTCGACTTGAATATGACTTAGAAATTTCCTCCTTTTCCCGGTCTTGCAGTTCAGGCAACAACAGAAATTAAAAAAAAAAAAGGTTAACCGGTTCTCTCATCGTCATGCAAAGGAGAATCTTTTTACGTGATGAAAGGGTGCCTTGGCTGCTGCTGTTGTTCCACATGTGATGGTGGATACTCCATGTGTTGGCTTTCAGGTCCGCTTCCTGGAGCAACAGAACAAGGTCCTCTCCACCAAGTGGGAGCTCCTCCAACAGCAAGGGCCTTCGGGGCCAAGGAAGAACCTCGATGTCATCTTTGAAAATTACATCCAGAACCTGAGGAGGCAGCTGGACTCAATCTTGGCACAGAGGGGGCAGCTGGAGACGGAACTGCAGAACATGCAGCAGTATGTTGAGGATTACAAAACCAAGTAAGTGCAGTGACGGTCTAACCCAGAAAGCAACTCAAGCAGCTTTAGTCGTTTTTCTTCACACACATGCTTATTATGGCAATTGTGGACATAGTTTTTTCAGTCTAAATATTTTATTCTGTTTTTTTTTCTTTTCGTTTGTTTAGTGTGGCCTTAAGCAGGAAAATTCAGGAAACTCAGCTTGTATTTTTACTCTCCATAGGTATGAGGAAGAGATCAACAGGCGCACAACTGCTGAGAACGAGTTTGTGGTGCTCAAGAAGGTGAGTCTCAGAGGCACCAGGAGAGAGGGGGTGTGGGGGGACAGGCTGCAAGGACGTTGGAAGGAGGCAGCACCAAGACGGGCAGCTTCCAACAGGAGGCACTGGCTGCCAACAGCTCTTCTGGGATGGGATGAAGCTGTTGTCTATCCGTGTGATCTTTCCTTTAGGACGTGGACTGTGCCTACATGACTAAAGTGGAGTTGGAAGCCAAGGTGGGAGCTCTGACTGACGAAATCAACTTCCTGAGGTGCATCTACGAGGAGGTAAGAGCCCTCTCCCTTCCCCTGGGCTGGCTGGAGTTGCACTGAGGCGCGCGGTGGCCAAAGACACTGAGCTTGGTCTGGGTGCCCCTGTGGCTTTGGTCTGGAGAGGCTGCCTGGAGCTGCTGCTCTTTTCTCCCCTCCTCAGATGGTCAGGCTAACTCACGTCTTGGTTGTAGGAACTGGCTCAGATGCAGACAATCAGCCGCGACCTGTCCGTGGTGGTGTCCATGGACAACAACCGTCACCTGGATCTGGACAGCATCATTGAGGAGGTCAGGCGTCAGTACGAGCAGATTGCGCAGAACAGCCGGGCTGGAAGCTGAGGGGTACCAGAGCCAGGTGAGTTGCAAAGCAGTTAAGGAACCCTGGGCGATGGCTACAGTTTGCAGATAATTTATGACAAAGTGAGACATCTCTTTAAGCTAACGGTGGTGGAGCTCATGCAAGGAAGTCTCAAGAGGAATTGTGTTGCTTTTGAGGGGTCTGACTCACCGTGTTCTAGGTGTCCAGAATCTCACTTTGGTGCACGGTACAAGCCTCTCAATAAAGATGGCCAAAAATGTACCGTAACTAGAAAATGCCCGCCCAAAGTAGCTTTTAAGAAGCCAAGGGATGCTTATTAGTGTGACTAAGATCTATTTCAAAGTTCAAAATCAATAATATTTTAGTCTCAGAACCATCTTTTACATTGAGCTGGGTATCCATGACCAACGTCATAGGTGCTTGTAGCAGCACGTGAGCTATGGAACTGTTGACAAATCTTGTCTAGGCATCAGGAATGTTTCACTGAAGGTTTGCTTTGTCTTGGTGCCATCAGTATGAACAGCTGCAGAACACTGCTGGAAGGCACGGGGACAGCCTCCGCAACACCAAGATAGAGATCCAAGAGTTGACCAGGAACGTCCAGAGGCTGCGGGCTGAGATTGAGAACGTGAAGAAGCAGGTAGGGGTTGGCTAGTGCCTCACGGGATGCTGGCATCAGGTTAGATCACAAAGGACCATGTGTGAGGCAGAAATGGTTTCTTCAACCACCCCTTGTTTACTTCATGTAGATGTTTCCTTTTTTTCCCTTGACTTCTTCATTTGGGGTTTGAGGGCTGAACCTAAGTGACAAAATGAGATCTGAGAAAGCGCCCTTTTTGCTTCCTCAGAACCAGCAGCTGCAGTCAGCTATTGCCGAGGCCGAGGAACGGGGTGAGATGGCCCTCAAGGATGCCAGGCTAAAACTGGAAGAGCTGGAATGTGCTCTGCAGAAAGACAAGGAGGAGCTGGCTCGCTTGTTGAAGGAGTACCAGGAGCTGCTGAACATCAAGATTGCGCTGGATGTTGAGATTGCCATGTACGGGAAGCTGCTGGAAGGAGAGGAGAACAGGTAAACACTTGACCTCTGATTTGAGGGGGATGTTGAGATCTGGGCTGGACACCCTGAGTTTTGACATTAACAGTTTAATCTCAAACCAGCTCCTTTGGTTAAAATGGGTAGAAAAGGCTACTGGCATTCTGGGTGACATTTTGGGTGGTCAGGACTGATAATTGCATACTCTGTTCACTACAGGGGGTATAACTACCATTTCATTTCTGTTACATGCAAATTCTTTAATGAACCTGAAGGCTGGAAGAACTTCATCATTAAGAGGAATAGTCAATGCCATCCCTCCTTAAATATTTTAGTGTTATCAAAGTTGCTGATAAGGATGAAACAGGAAAATGATTTGATAATGAAAATGCAGTTCTCAGTTTTTAAGATGTCTCTTTTGTTGGGTAATTAAAATTTACCAATTTCCCTTTGCAGGCTGTGCAACGATGGCATGTCCAATGTCAATGTCTGTAAGTATCCACATTTTTTTCCTTGAGAAGTCGTAGCAGACCATGTCTTTTTGGAGATACCGCCTGCCAGTGGACAACATGTATGTAGCCTGTGCTTCTCTTCCAGCTGG
>NW_008794233.1:80542-86383 GCF_000699145.1 Aptenodytes forsteri
CCTGTTGCAGAGGGCAGGCCACACACATCTGGGTTGCACTTGGCCAACCATGACCTGTGTCCCTCAAGGGTAGGACAACCCTTGGCCAACCATGACTTGAGTCCCTCAAGGTTAACGTTCTCCACTCCCCTACGCCCCGCTCTGTGAAGAGACCGTGGTGTCAAGCAGCCTCCGTCCCAGTGACAGTCAATGGCGTTTGTGTTTCTGATTCCTCTGGTGGCTTTTGAAGTTGTTTCTCTGGGCTGGTTTTTCAAAGGCTTTGAAGTGTCTGTGGGTGAAGGCTGATACCTAGTGATACTTTCAAACAACAATTAGTTGCACAAGTCTTACGGGAGATTCTGAAAATTCCTTATGAATGTATATATTCCTACTTAGATCTTTTGAATAACCTTAAATTCATGTCCATTATTGTTTTAAATCTTTTGAAGGGCTGTAATGTATATTTTCTCTGTCACTTTTGGTTACTTGTGCTGGCCGTTATCTACAGAAAATCTGAAAGGTCATTTTTTATTTTGCTCATTATCTTAAATATATATTTGATTGATAACATCTGGACAGATACTACCTTCAGAATGCCTTTTAAATAGTATTTACAGACCTCAGTTTCCTTTTAACCAGCACCTACAATCTAGCTTCTTCAGAACACTGCACACCAGTATCATTGTGAGTTTTCTATCATAATCTGGAAACTTATGATTAATTATTTAAAATTTCATTTACATGCAATCCAAAATGGGCTTCTTTATTTCAGAGACCTCCTAGAGAATACATTTGTAAAATATGTTCCTTTTCCAACCGAATATTTGAAATCAAGAGGACAAACTATGCCTTAGACGTTGTAATAGCTCCATTTCTCAACATGTTTTTCCACTTCAGTTGTCTCATCATTGGAAAGAACCAGGTAAACAAGAGGTCAGCAACATTCATCTGAGCAGTAGGAACCCCTCACTACCTTGAATTGTTCATCTGTCATTCCGCTTCTATAGTGCTTGTCTGTCTGTCTGTCCCCAATCATTGTCACCGAAGCAGCTGCCCGACGCGTCCCTTCGTTCCTCCACAGGTCGTCATTCCCCATCGCCCTCAGAAGAGCACAGAGAAGGAGCGTGATGATTCAAGTTGTCTTGTTCACTCTGCTCCAGCATCATCCAAGGTCCCAGTTAGTTGTCACAGATTTGGGGAGATACAGTTGGAGGGAATTTAATCCACAGGGAGAAGACACTCCCATTCAAAGTGACACCACGCGCACTACAAGGAGATGTAATTCCTTTCTAGCAGGAGAATACGCTGAGTCTCTTCAAACTTTGGTGTCATGAGTTCTTGTTCAAGATTGGGAAACTTCTAAAATGCCGAAGGCAATTTTACATATAAAAAGGGGATTTAGGGTGTGTTTAAGGAATTGTGAAAGCTATATTATAGCTGTGATTTCATCAAAAGTTCTCCTACAGTGGAGCTTTGATTGGAAAGATCTATATCTGGAATTATTGGGAGCCATTAATGAAGGCTGGAAATCCAATGAGGGGTTGCAGAAAAGTGCATTATCGTAAAAGTTGTTTTCCAAAATGTCATAAAGATATGAGAGCCCGCTTAGTTATTGAGACCTGTTTGAATGTTCTTGTTCTTTTATTCACTTCTATATTGCAGGGTGTGTTTATAGGCAGGCCCAAATATGGTAAAGCTCAGCTGAGAATCTGTCAACAACACCATGCTGATGAAAATAATAAATTGCCTTCCACCTTCACGCCCTTGTAGACCCAGCCCACCTCCAGGAGCGGATAAAAGGGAATGCCTGAAGCTGTGGAGCCAGAGAAGGCTGTGCAGACTTCTCTCTGCGTTCATCCCTCAGCAGCACAGCTCCGTTGGTCTTTCTGCTCTTCTTGATTTTGTCTCTGCTTGGAAGAAACAGCCATGTCTCGGCAGTCTGTCTGCAGAAGCTTTGGAGGCGGGAGTAGAAGGGGCTACAGCTCTTGCTCTGCCATCGGTGGAGGCTTTGGAGGAGGTGGCGGCAGAAGCAGGATCAGTTACAGTTCATACTCCTCATCCAGGGGAGGTGGAGGAGGTGGACATTGTGGAGGGTTTAGCAGCAGAAGCCTCCATAACATGGGTGGCAGCAGAAGAATTACCATGGGTGGATGCTATGGCGGTGGAGGATATGGAGGCAGAATGGGTGGCTTTGGTGGAGGCTACGGAGGAGGAATGGGTGGCTTTGGCGGAGGAATGAGTTGTGGAGGAATGGGTGGCTTTGGTGGAGGAATGGGTGGTGGAGGAATGGGTGGCTTTGGTGGAGGAATGGGTGGCGGAGGAATGGGTGGCTTTGGTGGCCCTGGCTTCCCTGGAGGCATCCAACCAGTGCAGGTTGACCCAACCCTCCTGCGGCCGGTCCATGTTGAGATTGATCCCCATATCCAGCAAGTCAAAAACCAGGAGAAGGACCAGATCAAGACTCTTAACAATCAGTTCGCCTCTTTCATTGACAAGGTGAGAATTCAGGACCATGTTTGTCTGGAGGTGGGCATTTTAAACGACTTTCCTGTGGTGTGGAAAGGGAATTTTTCTTCTTACCAACAAGTACTTGTTAAAGTTTGCAAGACTGATGCCGTAGTAGCAAGTTATTATTAAGGTCTTATTAAGCAATACCGAACAATAGACAAGGTTTTCATGCTAATGGGAGATCAAAGAGAGCATCTGCAGCACATTCTGTAGATTCTCTTGCCTAGTCATCCCTTCAGCCTAATTTCTAGTGATTCAGGGTAAAGTCATCATTGTATATTTAGTTGTCCTAAGAGTTCTCACTACTGTGCTTTTCTTTTTGATGAAACTTTCTTTTCAAGGAACTGGTTCTATAAACTTAAGAGTGTTAAATACCTTTCCAACACTCTTGGATTATTTTCATTCCAAATAAAAACCAAAGACATACAGAATCCCTTGTAAGAGAATTTATGTGCAGTTAGATGAAAAAAAATAATTGTTTTCTTGACTTCACTACTGCAAAGATGATAGCAATGTCCAAAACTGATGCTATGGAAAAAGGGGATGCTGTTTTCTATTGGCAACATCGTTTTGTCCAAAGGGAGAAGTTCAGAATGACTCAAAATTTATTAATGTTTGTCATGCACTTTAGGAGCTTGGATGTTTGAATGAGCCATACTTGGGGATTTGGGAAATGATTCCCTTGGCGTCCCAAATAAGCAGGAGGTTAGAGTAGTGTGATGTCTCCCCAGGTGAGTATCTCACACACCCCTTTGTGGGCTTTCAGGTCCGCTTCCTGGAGCAACAGAACAAGGTCCTCTCCACCAAGTGGGAGCTCCTCCAACAGCAAGGGCCTTCGGGGCCAAGGAAGAACCTCGATGTCATCTTTGAAAATTACATCCAGAACCTGAGGAGGAGGCTAGAGTCTCTCCTGGGACAGAGGGGACAGCTGGAGTCAGAGCTGCAGAACATGCGGCAATACGTGGAGGAGTACAAAACCAAGTAAGTGCAGTGACGGTCTAAGGAAGAAAGGAGCACCAAGACAGGAGAGCTAAGCCAGCTCGGAGATTTGTCTTCCCTTTGCTCTGGAGCTCTGTAGAAATGGGACTGAGGTTGCCATGGAGGGACGGAGGGTTCTACTGGTTGACTGATGAGCAGTCCAAGAGACTCTTCTTGTCTTGTCCCCTTCAACAGGTACGAAGAAGAAATCAACAGACGCACCGCTGCTGAGAACGAGTTTGTGGTGCTCAAGAAGGTGAGTCTCAGAGGCACCAGGAGAGAGGGGGTGTGGGGGGACAGGCTGCAAGGACGTTGGAAGGAGGCAGCACCAAGACGGGCAGCTTCCAACAGGAGGCACTGGCTGCCAACAGCTCTTCTGGGATGGGATGAAGCTGTTGTCTATCCGTGTGATCTTTCCTTTAGGACGTGGACTGTGCCTACATGACTAAAGTGGAGTTGGAAGCCAAGGTGGGAGCTCTGACTGACGAAATCAACTTCCTGAGGTGCATCTACGAGGAGGTAAGAGCCCTCTCCCTTCCCCTGGGCTGGCTGGAGTTGCACTGAGGCGCGCGGTGGCCAAAGACACTGAGCTTGGTCTGGGTGCCCCTGTGGCTTTGGTCTGGAGAGGCTGCCTGGAGCTGCTGCTCTTTTCTCCCCTCCTCAGATGGTCAGGCTAACTCACGTCTTGGTTGTAGGAACTGGCTCAGATGCAGACAATCAGCCGCGACCTGTCCGTGGTGGTGTCCATGGACAACAACCGTCACCTGGATCTGGACAGCATCATTGAGGAGGTCAGGCGTCAGTACGAGCAGATTGCGCAGAACAGCCGGGCTGAAGCTGAGGCTTGGTACCAGAGCCGGGTGAGTTGGGAAGCAGACAAGGCACCTGGGACAGTCTCTGCTGCTGGCTGCCGCCCCTACCACAGAGCAAGGGAGGTGCCTGAGTTCTGGGTAGGTTGTGTCACTGATGGGTTGCTTTGTCTCCATGCCGTCAGTATGAAGAGCTGCAGAACACTGCTGGAAGGCACGGGGACAGCCTCCGCCACACCAAGATAGAGATCCAAGAGTTGACCAGGAACGTCCAGAGGCTGCGGGCTGAGATTGAGAACGTGAAGAAGCAGGTAGGGGTTCCTCAGCATCTCGTTGCGTGATGGCATCAGGCTGGGTCACGACTGAGCTGGGTGCTGTGCTAAGGATAGCGTGAGGAAAATGTAGTCACTGAAATTCAGGTCCTTTGGAGGAGACTGGTGGTTCTTGCCTATTTTCCATCCAGTTTGTGCCCTGAGGGCTGCCCCAGTGGAAGGTGTGCAGAAGGGAACTGAGAAACCGCTTTTCTTTTTCTTTTTCTTTCACAGAACCAGCAGCTGCAGTCAGCTATTGCCGAGGCCGAGGAACGGGGTGAGATGGCCCTCAAGGATGCCAGGAGGAAACTGGAAGAGCTGGAATGTGCCCTGAGCAAAGACAAGGAGGAGCTGGCTCGCTTGTTGAAGGAGTACCAGGAGCTGCTGAACATCAAGATTGCGCTGGATGTTGAGATTGCCATGTACAGGAAGCTGCTGGAGGGAGAGGAGAACAGGTACCCCTCTTTCTTTGTATCTGTTAGACTAAATTCTTGACAGACTATACTATGTGTGGGTAAAAGCTTTGCATGCACTCTAAAGATAAATTTCATATCACTCATGCTGTAATTCTTAGCCTTAAGTATCTTTTCCATATTTCTTATAAGAATGTTAAGTACAAGGCCCCTCTTTCTTTGTATCTGTTAGACTAAATTCTTGACAGACTATACTATGTGTGGGTAAAAGCTTTGCATGCACTCTAAAGATAAATTTCATATCACTCATGCTGTAATCCTTAGCCTTAAGTATCTTTTCCATATTTCTTATAAGAATGTTAAGTACAAGGTTGCTCATTTGTTTTAAGGAATAATTAGGAAATTCAGAAAGAATAGGGAATATATACCTTGTAAAAAAATGGAAATTCTCAGTTGAAGAAACGTGCTATTTCTGTATGATTAACTGGTCCTGTTTTCCCTCACAGGCTGTGCAACGATGGCATGTCCAATGTCAATGTCTGTAAGTATCCGCATTTGTTTCCTTGAGAAGTCGTAGCAGACCATGTCTTTTTGGAGATACCGCCTGCCAGTGGACAACATGTATGTGCTTCTCTCCCAGCTGTGGTAGGCAGGACCACCGTGACTGGTGACTGAGGAGGCATGGGAGGAGGCTTCGGAGGCGGCAGCGGCATGGGAGGAGGCTTCGGAGGCGGCAGCGGCATGGGAGGAGGCTTCGGAGGCGGCAGCGGCATGGGAGGAGGCTTCGGAGGCGGCAGCGGCATGGGAGGAGGCTTCGGAGGCAGCAGCGGCATGGGCGGAGGA
>NW_008794233.1:89833-101962 GCF_000699145.1 Aptenodytes forsteri
CCTGTTGCAGAGGGCAGGCCACACACATCTGGGTTGCACTTGGCCAACCATGACCTGTGTCCCTCAAGGGTAGGACAACCCTTGGCCAACCATGACTTGAGTCCCTCAAGGTTAACGTTCTCCACTCCCCTACGCCCCGCTCTGTGAAGAGACCGTGGTGTCAAGCAGCCTCCGTCCCAGTGACAGTCAATGGCGTTTGTGTTTCTGATTCCTCTGGTGGCTTTTGAAGGTGTTTCTCTGGGCTGGTTTTTCAAAGGCTTTGAAGTGTCTGTGGGTGAAGGCTGATACCTAGTGATACTTTCAAACAACAATTAGTTGCACAAGTCTTACGGGAGATTGCGACAGCTCAAACACTTGTATATTCCACTTTGGAAGCTTAAATATAGTATGATATTGGACTGCTGAAATGCTTAGAAGGCCTTAAAATATATTTCCCTTGACATTTATTGATGATTTTTAGGAACTAAGCACTAGGAAAATATTAGTTTTTTCAATTTCATACATGTAACTAAAATGTATATTTGATTAATGAGACCCAGAAGATATCTGCGAGATGTCTTTCAGGTGAACTTCCTACTTCATAGCCAGATAGCTTGTGCACGAAATGAAACATTCTTGTCTTCTAGTTTGAAGACACAGCTGTTGTCTTAAAAATATGTTTTTCTGACGTGAATTTGGTCAGCACCCCTTCTCTCCCCCACCCCAAATTTACTGTGGTCAAAGATGTGGGCAAAGATGCCATACCTCTTAAAGCACACTTCATATACAGCAATACTTTAACTGTTATTACTTAAGAAAGCATCAGAGCTTCTTCTACCTTTTACTTGCCCCTTATTTCAAAATGATCAAGTATGATGAACTCAGCCTGATCATTTGCCTACCAACTTAAGTAAAAAAAAATATTTTAACAAGTCACTGTTATCCCTGCCTGCATTTCTCTGCTATTTGCGTCTTCAGTCATCATTACCACATCTAGCGCCCGAAGCGTCCTTTCAGTCCTCTGCAGGTTTGCAATCCCTGTGGCCATCTGAAAAGCACAAGGAAGGAGCTTGGACATCCTTCTTCTCCTGCTCATTCCGCTCTGGTGCTCAGAGTCTCAGTACCTGGTTGTCTCAGACTCTGGGAGACACATTTTGCAGGAATGTGCCCTAGAAGAAGACACTCCCATCCCAACTGATGCTCTTAGGAAAGGAACTAAGCACCTCCTTTCCCGATAAAAAAGAAATGCTGACCGTTGTTAAATGTTAATGTGTGGTATTTTTGCTCTACACTGGGAAACTGCCTCTTGGAAAGCCATCAGCAATTTTCCACTTAAGAAGTAGATTTGGGGTGTTCTTGGGGGAATTGTGAAAGTCTCATTCTAGTTGGTTTTCACCAAAATGCTTGCCTGACATTGAGTGTCCGTGCAAAAGATCCAGATCAAGACAAACTGCGAAATAGTTAAGAACAGATAGAAAGGTGGGAGGAGGGAAGAACATGACTACATCATTTTAAAACATAATTTTCCAGATGCCGTAAAGATATGAGAGTCCACTTACTCATTGAGACCTGTTTCAATGCTCTTGCTCTTTTATTCCCTTCTGCATTGCAAAGCGTATTTCTGGGTGGAGTCAACAATTTGGCAAAAATCTGTTAACCGCATCAAGCTGATGAAGACAGTAAATTTGTTTCCTCTTCACACCCTTGTAGACCCAGCCCACCTCCAGGAGCGGATAAAAGGGAATGCCTGAAGCTGTGGAGCCAGAGAAGGCTGTGCAGACTTCTCTCTGCGTTCATCCCTCAGCAGCACAGCTCCGTTGGTCTTTCTGCTCTCCTCAACTCTGCTTGGAAGAAACAGCCATGTCTCGGCAGTCAATCTGTAGAAGCTTTGGAGGCGGAAGCAAACGGGGATACAGCTCTTGTTCTGCCATCGGTGGTAGCTTTGGAGGAAGTGGGGGCAGAAGCAGGATCAGCTATAGCTCGTTCTCCACATCCAGGGGAATTGGAGGCAGCGGACGTTGTGGAGGTTTTAGCAGCAGGAGCCTCCATAACCTGGGTGGCAGCGGAAGAATTTCCATGGGTGGCTCTTATGGCGGTGGATATGGCTGTAGAATTGGTGGCTTTGGTGGAGGCTATGGAGGAGGATTTGGCAGCATTGGAGGAGGTGTCATTGGTGGAGGAATAGGCAGCTTTGGTGGTCCTGTGAGAGGTGGTCCTGGGTTCCCTGGAGGCATCCAACCAGTGCAGGTTGACCCAACCTTCCTGCGGCCGGTCCATGTTGATATTGATCCTCAGATCCAACAAGTGAAGTGCCAGGAGAAGGAACAGATCAAGACTCTTAACAATCAGTTCGCCTCTTTCATTGACAAGGTGAGAGGCTGGAACTGTATTTGCTTGGGAATGGGGACTCTGAGGAACTTTCCTGTGCTGTGGAGCGGGAAATATTGTCCTTCTCAGCTCAGTGTTGGCAGGTCTGGAAGGCTGGTAGTATTTTCACTGAGTCCTAAGGAAATGTAAAAATTTTACATCCGCAGAGAAACCAAGGGACTTTCTCTAGGTGTGGTTGATCCAAATTCTTCCTTAGCTTTTCTCTCTAGTGCTCTCTGTGCAGTCAGGCCAAAGTGATCATGATATACTCAGCTATCCTAAGCGGTTCTTTAAGTCTGTCCTTTTTCAAGGATAGTTTCTTCTCGAGGAACTTAGAATGTAGGAATGAGCTTTCCATTAATTCTGGGCTGCTCCTTATTTCACAGATGAGGATTCTTTAGACTGTCTGCACGGGGAGAACATTGGTCATAAACGTGCTTCATAGTTTTTTAAATATATGACATATGTATTGAATCCTTTTTGTATCTGATAAGAGGAACGTTCTCTGATTTTGAGACATATGGGATTTCATTCACTGGAAGGCAAACAACAATCTGATGCTTCTGCAGATTAATGCGGGTCAAAATTTGCAATTGGAAACGACAATAATCTGTAAATCCGGAATGTAATAATTCCAATAGATAATAAAAAAAGAGCAGAAGTGTAGGAGGAGAAAAGAGGAGAAATTCAAGGATAATTGAAAAAAGAGGAGAAAGAAGGGAGGAATCTTCCTCTTGGAAAACTGGCTTTCAACTAGCAACGGTCCTGTTGAGGATTTGGGAAATGATTCCCGTGGTGTCCCAAATAAGCAGGAGGTTAGAGTAGTGTGATGTCTCCCCAGGTGAGTATCTCACACACCCCTTTGTGGGCTTTCAGGTCCGCTTCCTGGAGCAACAGAACAAGGTCCTCTCCACCAAGTGGGAGCTCCTCCAACAGCAAGGGCCTTCGGGGCCAAGGAAGAACCTCGATGTCATCTTTGAAAATTACATCCAGAACCTGAGGAGGAGGCTAGAGTCTCTCCTGGGACAGAGGGGACAGCTGGAGTCAGAGCTGCAGAACATGCGGCAATACGTGGAGGAGTACAAAACCAAGTAAGTGCAGTGACGGTCTAAGGAAGAAAGGAGCACCAAGACAGGAGAGCTAAGCCAGCTCGGAGATTTGTCTTCCCTTTGCTCTGGTGCTCTGTAGAAATGGGACTGAGGTTGCCACGGAGGGACGGAGGGTTCCACTGGTTGACTGATGAGCAGTCCAAGAGACTCTTCTTGTCTTGTCCCCTTCAACAGGTACGAAGAAGAGATCAACAGACGCACCGCTGCTGAGAACGAGTTTGTGGTGCTCAAGAAGGTGAGTCTCAGAGGCACCAGGAGAGAGGGGGTGTGGGGGGACAGGCTGCAAGGACGTTGGAAGGAGGCAGCACCAAGACGGGCAGCTTCCAACAGGAAGGAAATCCCATCCCTCTTCTGGGATGGGATGAAGCTGTTGTCTATCCGTGTGATCTTTCCTTTAGGACGTGGACTGTGCCTACATGACTAAAGTGGAGTTGGAAGCCAAGGTGGGAGCTCTGACTGACGAAATCAACTTCCTGAGGTGCATCTACGAGGAGGTAAGAGCCCTCTCCCTTCCCCTGGGCTGGCTGGAGTTGCACTGAGGCGCGCGGTGGCCAAAGACACTGAGCTTGGTCTGGGTGCCCCTGTGGCTTTGGTCTGGAGAGGCTGCCTGGAGCTGCTGCTCTTTTCTCCCCTCCTCAGATGGTCAGGCTAACTCACGTCTTGGTTGTAGGAACTGGCTCAGATGCAGACAATCAGCCGCGACCTGTCCGTGGTGGTGTCCATGGACAACAACCGTCACCTGGATCTGGACAGCATCATTGAGGAGGTCAGGCGTCAGTACGAGCAGATTGCGCAGAACAGCCGGGCTGAAGCTGAGGCTTGGTACCAGAGCCGGGTGAGTTGGGAAGCAGACAAGGCACCTGGGACAGTCTCTGCTGCTGGCTGCCGCCCCTACCACAGAGCAAGGGAGGTGCCTGAGTTCTGGGTAGGTTGTGTCACTGATGGGTTGCTTTGTCTCCATGCCGTCAGTATGAAGAGCTGCAGAACACTGCTGGAAGGCACGGGGACAGCCTCCGCCACACCAAGATAGAGATCCAAGAGTTGACCAGGAACGTCCAGAGGCTGCGGGCTGAGATTGAGAACGTGAAGAAGCAGGTAGGGGTTCCTCAGCATCTCGTTGCGTGATGGCATCAGGCTGGGTCACGACTGAGCTGGGTGCTGTGCTAAGGATAGCGTGAGGAAAATGTAGTCACTGAAATTCAGGTCCTTTGGAGGAGACTGGTGGTTCTTGCCTATTTTCCATCCAGTTTGTGCCCTGAGGGCTGCCCCAGTGGAAGGTGTGCAGAAGGGAACTGAGAAACCGCTTTTCTTTTTCTTTTTCTTTCACAGAACCAGCAGCTGCAGTCAGCTATTGCCGAGGCCGAGGAACGGGGTGAGATGGCCCTCAAGGATGCCAGGAGGAAACTGGAAGAGCTGGAATGTGCCCTGAGCAAAGACAAGGAGGAGCTGGCTCGCTTGTTGAAGGAGTACCAGGAGCTGCTGAACATCAAGATTGCGCTGGATGTTGAGATTGCCATGTACAGGAAGCTGCTGGAGGGAGAGGAGAACAGGTGAGACCTGCTGTCAGGTTGGCCTGACCAAGATACTGTCTCTCCTTGGGATAGACTGAGGTTTAATCACCTCTCACAACCCATTTAATGTTGAAATCTGATTTACTTTCATTTTTTTCCCAAGTTTTTAAGCCCAAAATAGAAATGAGGTCCCCACAGGGAATATTTCTCAGTGGTTCCAACTGATGTTAAACGAAACAGGAAATAAGTACTTGGGAAATTGGATGGAGCTTAATTGCTTTCTATTATATGAGATTCACAACTTGTGTTCCTTTCCCTACACAGGCTCTGTGGAGATAACCTGTCCAACGTAAATGTCTGTAAGTATCTGTACATCGTCTTCTCTGCAGAATGGCTTTTACCCTGGGTTTCGTGAGGATTCCCAGGCCGTCACTTGATGTACAGTGAGTCTGTCCTTCTCTTGCAGCTGTGGTAGGCAGAACCACCATTGCTGGAGGCAGAGCTGGTGGCTTTGGAGCCGGCAGTGGCATGGGAGGAGGAGTATGTACGGTCGGAGGAGGAAGCATCATTGGAGGCAGCTGTGGCGTGGGAGGAGGAATACTCAGCGGTGGCTTCTCTTCTGGAAGTGGAAGAATGTGCGGCTCTGGAGGTGGCAACTTCATTGCAGGGGGTGGATCCTCCTCTGTGCGGAGATGTGTCACAACCACAACGGTGAAATCTTCAGGTGTAAAATACTGAGCCCTGACCTCAGTCCCTCCAAGGAAAGAAGCATCTTTTCCTTCCTCCAGCCAGCAGCACAGCCCCTTCCATCCTGAACCAGTATCCAGCAAAGAAATGAACTGTTTCCCTTATAGCTCACAACCTCCTTAAATCATCCTGCCCAAGGGGAGATTTGCAGTGAAACACCATCCTGTTGGCAGAGCCTGCCTCCTCTCTGAGCTCCACCAGCCTCCAGGGATGAAAGACCTCCCTTGTGGGTACCAGGGACTGCAGAGCTCATCCGAGCATCTTTCGCTGCGCTTCTCACTGCTACCCCCGGCTGCTGCCCTGGCTGAGGAGGAGCGTGTATAAAACTGCTCTTTCCTTTCACTTTTTAAGGTCTCTTTTTCAATGGCCGTGTTTCCCTTGCAACTTCCGCGTGTCTTGCATGTTACCCACATGCTTGTTTCAGCTATATCAGGAATTCACGCAAGCAGAAGAAACGTGATAATGTCTCATAGTCAGATTTAGGAGTGAGAAACAGGTCTCTGGAGATGTCCACCTTCTCTCGGTGGAGTAATTTGGCAGCTTTAATATTTTATAGATTCCTTTCCCTCTTCTCCTTCACACCTGACGTATGTATGGCCTTATTGCAAACCTTCTGTTGCGTGAACCCTGCTGCATGGTTGCTTTCTACCAGCACCCCTTTCCTCCAAGTTCTTTCATTACCAATAAACTGCAGACAGATGAAAAGATATCTTTGTGTCGTCTTATCACTTAATGGTCCCCAGGGGAGGGAAAACATGCTTTGTTGTTCGCCGTAAGGAATGGCAGTGCCTATGGTGCTCTGTCCTATGGTGCAAATCACTGAGTGCCATGAACTGCCCAGCTGAGGTGAGGAAGAGGAAGATGGCCCTTCTCTCTCCTCTTAGGAGGTGCCATCTTGCTCCTCCACAGTAGAATCCCCATCTCTCTGTGGGGTGGGAGAGCCATGGCTGTGAGGAGTGTGGCACAAGAAGGGAACATGCGATGTCAACCTAGTGGCAAAGAGGTGGGGGGACTGCGCTCATCCCAACCATAGCAGGATGAAGTGTCCAG
The DNA here is from genome assembly GCF_000699145.1 of Aptenodytes forsteri. Taxonomy (NCBI): domain Eukaryota; kingdom Metazoa; phylum Chordata; class Aves; order Sphenisciformes; family Spheniscidae; genus Aptenodytes; species Aptenodytes forsteri. The sequence continues at coordinate 96,597 of NW_008794233.1, forward strand.
CCGTTGGTTGATGGGCACCTCAGGAGCGAGGCAGGCAGGGCCACCAGCGGGAACACTGTGGTTGGGACGTGGCAATGAATAGCAGCAGTTGGTCTGCGGTGATCTGGATGTGATGGCTTGAACATGGTGGTCTGAACAAGGCAGTTGTGGCATTTGGACTGGGCAGTTTGAACATGGCCATTGGGATGTAGCAGTTGGACTTGGCAGATTGAACACAGCCGTTAGGATGGGGTGGTTTGAACAGGGCCATTGGGATGTGGTGGTTTGAACATGAGAGTTGGGATGTGGCAGTTGGACTGGGGTGGTTTGACCGCTGCCGTTGGGCTGTGGCAGTTTGAACATGGCCATTGGGATGTGGCAGTTAGCGCCGGTCCTCGGCACAGCTGTCATCCCAAGAGGACACGCAGCCAACCCATCACCACCATGCAGTGGCTCACTCCTGATGGTGCCTGGAGCTCCCACCCAGGTGCCCTGGAGGCCTTGATGGGGAAGGACATCAGCAACAGTTAATGCACCGATGAAGAGTGGTTGTCCTCCACCCTTGGCTGGCACAAGGGCAAGCAGCACCATCTATCTGATGAGCAGGGCTCTTACATGGGCACTGGCACCTCATACGTGAGCGGTGGGAAGGCCTGAAGACGCTATGTGGACACAAATTACTCATGAAAAAAAGCAGCGTGAAAGTATGAGACACAGCCTCAAACCTGCTATTATAACTCCAGATTGCCCAGCCAGGTTAGTCATTAGCCCCATCGAAATAACATCCCATTGCAACCAAATTAATTTGATTAATGCTTGGCTGGATTCTTCTCCAGCATTGGGAGGAGCGAGAGCCGGACCAGTAGGTGAATCAACCCTGACTGTACTGTAGCGTGTGCATTACCCTGGTGCAGGCTCGGGGCTTGTCAGATGAAAGTACAGAAATGGAGAAGATCTGAATTGCAGAGTCCTTGCCATCTAAATGAACAAAACAAACAAGGAAGAAATGATAGTTCTTATTTGAACTAGTGTTACTTTCATGCCGCTTTTCTTATTTTCCCCCAAATATTCTTTCAGTTGACACACCTGACTTCTTAATCTGATGTTTATACCAGGCTATAATATGCCTCATTCACTTGTTTGAATAAACAATGACATTTCTGGTTCTAAAATCTATAGGTTGGGATGGCAGAGACCAAGAAGTCATCTCCTGCTTCCTCATCCCAGTGAAGAGTCCAAGGACAGGTACGGACCAAGACAGTGCAAAGCCCTAGAGCATTCCTGGGGACTTCCTTGGGAGGACGGCAGAGAGAGTGAAGATCTCCAGTGCGTTGAAACCCAGGAAGCCAAAGAAGCAGGCTTCATCCTGCAGAAAACCACAGCTTTTTATAAGTTCCCTGAGTTCTTCCTGGAGAGGGGCCAGGCTATTACACAGAGGTGCCGCAGTTTATCTTTCCTATCTGCTGTGCTCATGAAAAAGGGAGTAATGCTAATTACTCGAGTACATCATGCTTGAACAAAAGATTGTAACAGCCCAGTGACTGGGCTCCCCTTCATCTGCTCCACGGGGCACTGTGCTAGCTGCTAGCTCTAGTGTAAAAGTAGATCCGTATTTGCAGCAACGGGGCCCGTTTTGCTTAAAACGAGTGAATTTACTTGTGAAACAGCCTCTGTGTGATCAAGCCAATGATAACTCTTCAATACTTTTTGGTCGAGCTGTTGCCATTTTGGACACAGAGGATAAAAAATACAGAATAAATATATTTTTTTGTTGGTTTGTAAGTTCTGGTTTTCTACAGAGAAGGACATGTGCTGTCTATGCGAATACAAAATCTGCCCCTAGGAGTCTCCTGTGCGCTCTGCTTAGGTGCTCACAAGAACCTGCCTGAGTTTTCAGATCATTTTGGCTTGCAAAGATTGGAGTTCAAAGTGAGATGGCAAATGCCTTACTCCTAGCGTTTACCACCGAGTCTCCATCACTCAGTCCGAGTAACGTGGGGTTGTGAGATACAGTCTGGGATTGCCGGCCTCTCCAGTCACCACTGGTTTAGTGCAAGACCACTGGTGGCTAGATGCCCTGCGGCTCAGAGGACAGTTAGGTCCGAGCTGGTGGGACTCAGAGCACTCTTCCTTCCACCAAGCATTGTTGAGGTGGAACAGAAAGGAGATCTCGCCCTCAACAAAGCCAAAAGCAAACTGGATGAACTCTGCAGAGCCCTCAGTGGAGCCAAAGAGGAGCTTGGCCATGCACTGAAGGAATATCAGGACTTGCTGAGTGTGAAGATAGCCCTGGACATTGAGATTGCCATGTGCAGGAAGCTGCTGGAAGGAGAGGAGAGCAGGTAGATGTCTATCATATAACCTGGTGCAGGGTGTGAGCGGTGCAGTATTCTTTGCATTAGAACATGGAAAGAAATGTCTCTTCTCCCAAGTATCTAGTGATAGGACAAGAGGAAACGGCCTCAAGTTGCGCCAGGGGAGGTTTAGATTGGACGTGAGGAAAAATTTCTTTACTGAAAGAGTGGTGAAACATTGGAACAGGCTGCCCAGGGAAGTGGTGGAGTCCCCATCCCTGAAATTTCTTTACTGAAAGAGTGGTGAAACATTGGAACAGGCTGCCCAGGGAAGTGGTGGAGTCCCCATCCCTGGAGGTATTTAAAAGACGTGTAGATGAGGCGCTGAGGGACATGGTTTAGTGGGCATGGTGGTGTTGGGTCGATGGTTGGACTCGATGATCTTAGAGGTCTTTTCCAACCTCAATGATTCTATGATTCTATGATTCTAAATATAATAGGTGCAATATTTTATGAGCTTATTGGGGAATGGATCCAGGTGGCATTATATTGACAGTAATTAGAGCTGTAATGAGTTTTTAATTGTTACTAATCATCTATATTATGGGAGGGCCTCAGAAGCTACCAAGATTGCTTCCCTTGGGTTGGTCACTGTGCAAATATGGAGGAGACTCACCCACTTTGTAGTCATATTGGATATGACAGCGAAGAGGTAAGCAGGAAACATTTGTTTTTATGAGTGGAACTGCTTTGTTGAAAGGATGGGAACATTGTCTCCTGACAGGTAATCTGCCTCTGCATCTTTGATATTTACGTGGCACATACCTCCTGAGCAGCTGGAGTCCTTCATGATCCTGAAGGATGAGATGTTCAGGGCAATGAAGCTGAGGTGCAGAGGTTATAGGAGGTTAAATGTGGAAATCAGCATCCTTTGGTCCCTTATCTACACTTCAAACAGCAACAGCAACATCCCCAGCTCACTCGCCTCCAACTCGACTTGTCTAAGTTCAAAACTAGCTCAAATACTCACTAGAAAACCCGCTGACTTTCTCAAGAGAGACTGAAATCAGCGTATCATGAAAGCAGCAACCACCACCAAATATCTGGGCTTGGAAGGAGTTTTAAAACCCAGCAGTGAAAAACCTAAAAGCTTCTGTAAGCAAACTCATTGGCAAACATACCTAAAGCCCTGTAGCTACCAAAGAAATTTAGCTAAGGAGCAAAGTGGAGCTCTTCTGTTTGCTTTTTCAAGCTGTGTTCCTGTTCTTTTCTTCTAGATGCTAAAATACCTCCTTCCTTGCCTCTTCAGATCCTGGCTGCTCTTGCCTTGGATTCATCACGAGTGAAACTGGTTCTGTTGTCAGTCTCCAGGGATGTCTTGTGCCAGCAGGGCAAATCTTGCTGACTGGCTTACTGGGATCCAAGGAAGCCTGTGTCCTGAAGCATCATCTAGGGCTTTGCAGGAGAATTTGGGCCCTTCATCTAAGTTAATATTCACCTCAACTTTGATTGCAGAGATTGTGCCAGCAGTCAAGCGCCTTTCATCTCAGCCTTCCTGTTTGATGTCAGCCCCGTTCCTCTGTGCTCAATGAACTGCAAGCAAATCACACGCCGCTCCTGTGTTACGTGTCTCTGAACAAAATATCTGCTCCCACATAGCCAGGTGACCTGGATGAGCGCTGCCAGTGGATGTGGTGTACCTCCAGCTCCCTCCATTTCATCCAGTGCTCTCTCAGCTAAAGCTGGGACGGGTAGAGCAGGATTTGCAGAACTTATGGCAACCACATCGTCTGTGTTTGGTGCTGACAGCAAACCTTCCTCCTCTTCTTCCTCACACCCGCTCTGGCTTGGATGCTGGTGCTTCTCTGCCCTTCATCTTGCTTCCACACTCACTAGCTCTGCCCTGAGTGGGCTGACATTCCCTTAGATCACGATCCCACAATCCACATTTTCTGGCCAGCTCTATTGCTGGTGCCCATCAGGCCTAGCTGAAAGTCTACATGACATGACATGGCATGGCATGATATGGCATGACATGGCATGGCTTGGCATGGCTTGGCATGGCATGACAACATCTACTCTTAACTAGAAGTACGGGTTGAAGCAATTCTACATCTCCCATAGCCTGGGGACCTGGGCTTGCTGGGCAGACCTGATGAAGATAGGGTAGACGTGGCCACAAAATGCCACTAGAGGGCTTGCAGCCTGTGCAAGGGACACTGCCCCGTTCTCACACACACCTGAACCTGCTATTGTCCTCCAGGTCAATGACAAATTGACTTTCCCATAAATTATCGGTCAGGCTGAGATGGGAATTTCAGGTTGTGTAGAAAACCACTACCTAAAGGAAGGACCGGCTCCATTCTTAGTGCAGTCATCACTCACAAGTGACAGCCTGATGAAAGATGAAAGGACAAGTGGTGTGTTGCATTTGCCAATAACCGTGTTTGTGGCAGATCGTCTGAGCTGCAGGTCCTTTGCCTTGCCTGACCTTTACAGGGTTTGATATGGGGCCAGAATCAACTGAAACAGGAAACGGTCCTTGTCTCAGACTTGGACAGCCACTTCATGCTGGTCCTGGAGGTCCTCAGACCAGCCTCTCTTCCTCCTCCCCCATGAAACCACTCTGAAGTCCCTAGAATAAGTTCTCTAATTTTTTTTTTGTGCTTCCACAGGTGTTTGAAATCTGCTGGAGTAAAGGCCGGGCTGGCAGCCAAGGAACCCTGGTGAGGCCGCACCTCGAATACTGTGTTCAGTTTTGGGCCCCTCACTACAAGAAGGACGTTGAGGTGCTGGAGCGTGTCCACCCTCCCCCAGCCACTTCATGCTGGTCCTGGAGGTCCTCAGACCAGCCTCTCTTCCTCCTCCCCCATGAAACCACTCTGAAGTCCCTAGAATAAGTTCTCTAATTTTTTTTTTGTGCTTCCACAGGTGTTTGAAATCTGCTGGAGTAAAGGCCGGGCTGGCAGCCAAGGAACCCTGGTGAGGCCGCACCTCGAATACTGTGTTCAGTTTTGGGCCCCTCACTACAAGAAGGACGTTGAGGTGCTGGAGCGTGTCCAGAGAAGGGCAACGAGGCTGGTGAGGGGTCTA
>NW_008794233.1:102237-119414 GCF_000699145.1 Aptenodytes forsteri
AGTGGGTGGTGGTGTTGGGTTGACGGTTGGACTCGGTGATCTTAGAGGTCTTTTCCAACCTCAATGATTCTATGATTCTATGATTCTAACCAAGCCCTTCAGCTGACTTGCGTTGCTTTCTTTTCACCTCTCCGACCAAGCCCAGTTCCTTGCAGACACATAAAGAGGAAATACACTGGTCCTCTGTTAGAGGGTCTGGTTTTGTGCCACAGCCTTGTCTGTTTGAAATAAAGCAGCCAAATCAAGGGCAAGGGTAGCTCTGGTATTGTCATAGCTGCCAGCAGCACAGCCTGCTTGAAACCTTTTGGTCTGAGAAAGAAATGGCTTCTGTGGCTTTGCAGCAGAAGTCTCTCCAGAAATGGTGGGAATAGAAGTGTTTCCTACAGGTTGAAAGTTCTCAGCTGGGAGGGCACTTCGGTGCTGAGTGCTCCTAAGATGGTGTGGCAAATCTTTTTGGTGAAAACAGGTCGTTTGTTGGAAAAAGATATGCTAGTTAACCTCCATCACATCTGCTGACATCCAAGAAGTCACCCTGAACCAAGACTTCCTGGCATCTCTCAGTCTCGATGTTGGCCTGAGGTCTGGAAGGTGCAGATGCTGGAGAAGGAGCAAATCAAGATCCTCACTGAAAACATTGCCTCCTTTGAGAAGGTAGGAGTTGTAATTTTTTCACTGTTACACTTGTAAAGACTCCTGGTGGGATATGGCATTCGGGGGTAGGTAGATAGGTCCCTTTTCTGGAATATTAGGTAGGCAAATTGGGCTTTGGACAGGGGAGTTTATCTGGTGCTTGGATCTGACAGGCTGTGATGGCTGAGGTTACTCACACCAGGCTACCAAAGCGTTGGTAAATGAAATGGGATACTTCAGGCTTTGGGTGTCCTTTGGCCACGCTGAGGGCTCAGTGGTTATTTTTACACGAAGGTGTGCAGCAAACTGCTGCTCTGGATGGTTTTTAAAGCACAGACTGTGCCAGGCACCACTAGAGGGCTCAGAAAAGATTGTTAAATGCATGAAAGATAGATCTAAATCACTCTTTACTGCGAAGTGTTAGCAGTCTGTCTCCCTGCAAGGTACAGAGCCAGCATGCCTGTGGCTCCAAAGGGTTTTTGGTGACAATGCATGAATTTTGTTTCAAAAACCAACGTATGGTTTCGTTTGTACAGCACCTAGCACAGACAATTGATGGCCCTGACTGAGGTTCCCCGTGACAATAAATAACTGTATTTAAAACTTTTGTATATTGGAAGATTTGAAGGCAGCATGATTTGGGAAAGACGGTGACCTTTTGAGTCTCAGGGTTACTTCTAGCAGTCTGCAACTCGCTTGGCTCTTCCCAGCAGTGGCATGCCTTTGCCAGTCGTTCTGGTGTGCAAATCGGCCTCTGTTCCTGGGGACTGGCATTCTTCTGCCTTGGTGAGCAAAGTGCAGCTGCAGGCCAGGGTGGAAATGGCTGATGGATGAGATAATTCCCGAGATGTTAATACTTCAGTTCCATCCCTCTTGGGCCGTGTAGCAATGCTGATAACTTCCTGCTAATGTGGACAAGAGTTGCAGCATGTCCCCTAACAGAGCTGAGTGCTCAGCAGATTTTTTATTTTTCTTCCCCAAACCAGAGGTTGAATGTGGACCTGGGAGAATTTCCTTTGCTAAAGGACAACTTTGAGTGGCAGCTCATCATGGGTGCCTCTTGAAGTGCCAGGACTGCCCATCGTCATCATTTGAAGTGCCAGGACTGCCCATGGTCATCATTTGAAATGCCCTATCCCTGTGCCCCAATATGAACGGCAGTATCTGCAGGCTTTGAGTGATCAAACCAGCCTCTGTAGATTTTATGATACTCTCCCACCTAAGAGAAACCATACTAAATGTTGCCCTACGAAGCTTGCCTTATGAAGCTTGCCCTAAACCCTACAGACTTATGTTGTGTGCAGTAATAGCAACCCGCATGTCGTGCACTCGCATGATAAATACTGCTGCAGTGCAGCCTGGGCCTCGGGCCTCTCCTAAACCCTACGGACTTATGTTGTGTGCAGTAATAGCAACCCCCATGTCGTGCACTCGCGCGATAAATACTGCTGCAGTGCAGCCTGGGCCTCTGAGCAAGCTATTTCCACCCCCAGCTCTTCCCCGAGACTTACAGCCAGCACATTAACAGATCCCCTGGGCCATGAGACAGGCAGCCAAATACCGTATCCTACCCAGACAGCTTTTCCAGACCAGAGGGACGTGGTAGCCTGAACCACCGGCCCCTGGCTAGTGCTGCGCACAAGCAGGCACAAGATGTGCGTGGTCCTGAGGAGTGCTGGTGGGAGGCGATGGCATGTCGCCCTCCCTGGGCCCATTGCACCACCAGCTCGAAGGTGCACGTCAGCAAGCCATGCCCAACCCGCCGTGCAAAACCTGCTGGCCCAGACCCAAACAGTGCTCTGTGGCAGTGCTCCAAAAGCGATCAGACGCTGTTCTGGCATGCAGCGAGAGCGAGGTGGCTGCCAGTCTCAACTGCTTTGGAAAAAGCTGAAATAAGGGCTTGGCTGTCAAACTATATTTTGCGATTGCTGCTGTGAACTGGAGCTTTTAACTGGGAGATGCCATGAGACAGGAACTCGTTGATTTGCTGGGGGAGCGCCAGGTCCTGAGTTTTGGACACCATATGGCCTTGGTGTCTGGTTAAAGAAGTGTGGGCGTGGGACTGGGACAAGTTCGCATGATGGGATGGATCTTCCAGGCATAGTACCATTTATGATGGTCTAAAGTGCTTCTGAAAGTAAGGTATCTCATGATGCCACAGGTCTCTTGAGAGGATGAATGCTGGGGAATCTCGTACCTTTGTGTCAAACTCAGTTGCTGGTCGTCGTCACATCTGTCACCAGTCAGGCCATTGCAAATCCAGGAGAGACTGGTGGAATGTGGCTTGTCTGAAACTGTGGACATGCACAATGTACCTGGCAGAACGCCTCTGACGGAAGAGTCCTCTTGGCTAAGGAATGCCGTCCTTTAAAACACTGCTGGCATTATCTGTAAGGTTGTGTTAAAAGAAGCTTTCACTAACGTTGCTATTATGTGTGGAAAGAAAGATACCTTCAAGGGTGGATTCTCCGGAGAGGGAATCACCTTCTGGAGGTGGCGATCAGCTTTGCAAAGAATCTAAACGTCTAGATGAGCCAAAATACTTGCTTCAGAGTTGGGCATCACGTGACGCCTACACTAGGTGACTTTTCTTCAGACCTTTTCCCTTGCTGGGCAGGAGGTCTAGTCCGAGAATAATCAAAGTTCTGGTGCTTTTTGTGTTCCTTTACCTTTTTGTCCACCTGTTTTGTTGTCCTGTGGATGCTGTTATTGCTGCTGCAGAGCTAATGATAGCAATTAAGGTTCCAATAACTCCAGAGTGATTTACTCAACTGATCACAAAGTCTGACCTTAATTGGACTAATTATCAGCTCTAAGCCAATTGGGAGGTCAGCCCCCGTGATATGTGTGTGACTGGGTGTGGTGAACTTCCCAGATGTAATGACACTCTGCCCAGAGAAGGCAGCACTGGGACCCACTTCTTTTGTAGGCTGGTAATCACATTGTTTACTGGATTTTGAACATCTGCCAGAATTATTTCCAGCTGTTTCAGCTTCCTGTGGGAAGGGATGTTATTAAAATTGTTCTCAATCATAAACAGTGTCTTCTGGTGCTTGCCATACCTCTCTTAGCATGTTCGCTACCTCTACTCTCTGACCAAGTGAAGTGGTCCCCCAGGTCCCAAACCCTTAGAGAGGCCATTCCTGTGAGCACTGATTGCTGGTGTCAATTACTGAAGTTCCCTTTACTTATTCTCACTGTGGATCTTGATCCAGAAGCTGCCCTAATGTTTTTCCTCTATTTATATCACGGATGCCATGTACATTGACTATTTTTCTGCCGGGAAGCAGCTGCACATAGAAAAAAGTCATGTTTTCTCATGACAGCTGGTGCATTTAACCTAGAGTTCAACTTAGCTTCCTCTTCATCCTCATTTTTCTTTTTTTTTTTTTTCTTTCTCTCTGCAGGCTGTATCTCTCCTCCTCCTGAAACCCTTTGGAGATTTAATCTCTGCCTTGCTCCAGCACCACACGCCCCAGCTCGAGGGCATCAGCTGCAAGTTTGCTGTGTGTGGAGGAACCAGGACTTGCTCAGCCTTTAAGAGATCTCGGGGATCAGAGAGCATAATATTTTGCATTAGGTTAGCCAATAAAGTAAAAAAAGTAATAAGCTTCTACTTCATCCACTCACTGCAGTTGTTAGTAGCAACAATAGAAAAATTACGTCACTATTTTCACACATTATATTAAATTGATACTTTCACATTCTTGTAGGGGAAATAAGAGATTAACAGATATCATAATTATGATTAGTATTTTCTGAGTAGATAATTTAATATTCTAGGTGGTTACAAGCAAGTTATTAACTTGTTTACCTTCCTGTTAACCCAGAATAATTAGCCATTTATTAAAATAGCCATTAGTCACTTGTTAACGGGATTGTAAGGTAAAGTAATACCTTGTTTTGTATTAGAAGAATAGTTGCTGGTCCAGACCTGAGACTAAAATCAAGCCTTACCACAGCCCACCACTCTCCCCATTCAAAGTGTCTCAAGCAGGCAAGACTGTCCCTAGAAGTAGGGGACCTACCCCACACCAAGTAGAATTCATCCTGCCTAACTCTGGCTTTCTCAAAGTCAAAGGTCTAATCTAAAGCCGTCACGCAGGCTCCCTGCACAGTCAAGGAGAGAGGTTCGTAGCTCCAGGGGCAGCTCTCCTTGCTCCTCGTAGGCTTTCCACCATTTCCCACACCGTGTCTCCCTAGCTTGCCTTGCTGTCATTGTACTTATGAACTGAGCACTTGGTTCCAACCTCTTACAGGTTGGTCTGTGCTGCCCCAACCTCTTGGTCTCCACCTTGTGCTACTTGTTGTCCTTCCTCCACTCAAAAAGAAATCACTTGCGTGCAAGCAGAGATGCACTGTTGCTTCTTACCATCTGAAATGCCATGGTCCACTGGTCGCTTCCATATGTCCGTATTACGGAGCCGCTCCTGATGGAGAAGCCAGTGACAGGGACTGTGCCAAGTTCCTCCTTATCTATCCATTGAGCTCACGTTGTTTGGAGTGGCCAGCTCTGCCCCCTCACCTTCGGTCCTAGCCTCCACCCTGGTTCTGTGCAATTCGACCACGGCATTTCCACAAAATGCTTCTGTTTACCAAAGACAAAAGAACATTTTCCCCCCAAAACCATCCCCAACTGGTTGAACTCAGTACCCACTTATATCAGTCTGTGCGGGACAAAGCCCTCCCATCTTAGGGGCTTCCCAGACCTCCTCTAATTATAGTTCCCTCATCAGGAAGCTTCACTGTTTTACTATGAAGGGTTGACAACTCATGTAATTCTGAACATGCCCTGATATAGGGCGCTTTTTCTGTGGTCTCACAGCAACTTTCAGTTCACCCAGGTGTAGGTCTGGGTGAGGGAAACTCCATCTGATCTCTGCGTGCCATAGATCACGTGTGCGGGATCATATTCCTGCTCCCACCTTGAAGTGCCTGTATAATTAGTACAATACGTTCTTGCAGGCAAGGTGCTCTCCAAGCTGGGGAACCTCAAAATTAAAGTAGCATAAACCTTAGGTAGAATACCAGCATTTAACTTCTTTTCTGCCATGACAAGGTTTTTGACACTTCTCTTCCTTTTGTTCTCTCCTCAGAATCTCTTACTGCCTTCGCTGGCCACAGAAAAAGGTTATTGTTAGTCCCTGTGATGGAAGATGGGAGAAAATGAAAGTCTGTGGAATGAAAGGCATTTTTATTGCTGTGTCTATGTGATCTCAGCCCCATTTTCGAAGTGACTTAGGGCCCTACTTATGCAGGTATTTAGGCAACTAGTGATCAAGATCTATTTCAATCCTGTGTGCATGTCTCTCTACTTTTTCTGGACAGCTATTAAATCTAAGTACTGTATTTATTAACGTACTACTCTACCACACTGCTGTGTGTCCACTGTACTGGTCTGCAGTAGTTATTTAATAGGAATAAGTACATTACTGTGCTTATTTATCTACCCTCTGCTCTGCCAGTGTGGCTTGTAACAATCACTAGTTTATGTCTGGCAGTGATGAAAAGTAGCTAGATCTTTCTTCTGAGACATCTTGGGGAAGAGTGGCTGGAAAGCTGCCTGTCGGAAAAGGACCTGGTGGTGCTGGTTGACAGCCGGCTGAACATGAGCCGGCAGTGTGCCCAGGCGGCCAAGAAGGCCAAGGGCATCCTGGCCTGTATCAGAAATAGTGTGGCCAGCAGGAGTAGGGAAGTGATCGTGCCCCTGTACTCGGCCCTGGTGAGGCCGCACCTCGAATACTGTGTTCAGTTTTGGGCCCCTCACTCCAAGAAGGACGTCGAGGTGCTGGAGCGTGTCCAGAGAAGGACAACGAGGCTGGTGAGGGGTCTGCAGAACAAGTCTGATGAGGAGCGGCTGAGGGAACTGGGGTTGTTTAGCCTGGAGAAAAGGAGGCCGAGGGGAGACCTCATCGCTCTCTACAACCACCTGAAAGGAGGTTGTAGCGAGGGGGGGGTCGGTCTCTTCTCCGAAGTAACAAGCGATAGGACGAGAGGAAACGGCCTCAAGTTGTGCCAGGGGAGGTTTAGGAAAAATGTGAGGAATGGACGTGAGGAAAAATGTCTTTACTGAAAGAGTGGTGAAACATTGGCACAGGCTGCCCAGGGAAGTGGGGGAGTCCCCATCCCTGGAGGTATTTAAAAGACGAGTAGATGAGGCACTTAGGGACATGGTTTAGTGGGTGGTGGTGTTGGGTCGACGGTTGGACTCGATGATCTTAGAGGTCTTTTCCAACCTCAATGATTCTATGATTCTATGATCTGCAGGATTTTAGTCATTTAGGCTTTAATTAAAAAGCCGTTTTGATTAAAACGGTCCTGCAAGAACGTAGAGGCATTTCCTTGAGCGTTAGCCTAGGTACTAGAATTTATTCTTCCCATTTACTATTTGGGTTGACTGGAGCTGGACAGAGACGGATCTGGGTTGTGGAGGCTGGCAGGTTCCTGCATCAGTTGTGCTCAATTAGTTAAGCTGGGGTCTGGTCGTGAATTGTCTTTATGGTTTGAAAATGTTAATCCTTGGCACAGTCTCTGTGACATGGGTCTGATGGAGGACGGCTCAACTCGCGTTGCTTTCACCACCTGAAAGTCAGGAGTTGAGCGAGCTCCCCAGGTTCCCTTGTGGTCCATAGAGGGAAATGAGACCATCCAGAAAGGCAGGCTCATGTCACCTGTCTCAGAGGCTTCTCCAGATGGGAGGAACATCATCACCTGCTTCACGGATTGCTCTGGATGGGAGGAATAGCACGTGGATGTCCTGTGCTCGCTCCAACAGCTATACGAGAAGCCCAGGCAGCCAATTTTACATGAATAACTTTTGGGATGCAGTTTAAATTTATCTTAAAAATCCCCAGCAACAAAAAGCCAGGTCGACCATGTGGCTATTTGAATAGCCCCTGAAGACTTCCACTCCCTGGTAGATTCTGTGATAACCCATCTCTGTGGTAAGGATGTTGGTTGAACCCGTGGTCCTTTTGGTCCGTGCATGTTTGGAACTGTTTTGCTGTTTCTTTGAAAGGATCAGAGCAGAAGCTACCCAGGCACATCCGAGAGCAATGCCAACTCATTGCAGGGAAGAGGGAGGTATCACAGGAAGCTCCCCCTTCATCCGCAGGATGGGTGAACATCTCTCTGGATGCATCGCTGTTTCTGGAGCCAGCTCAACAGGTTCAGGTGTGGCTTGGCCTGTTGTGCCAAGGCTGACCTGGTGCCAGCAACGATCACAACAGCAGCCTACACACCGTGCTCTGGATTATGTGGCACGTGGGGTAGGATGGCTGCTCTTCTCATGCAGGGTTTGCAGGAGGCCTTCTCAAGCAGGACATGGCTGCCTCAGAGACCAATGCGGTGGTTCTGTATGAATTGCCACCTGGTTTGCTTCACACAGCGAGCTGACGTATGTATTTACGGCAATGATTTTGGATAGACGTCTATCTAACAACTGTTCCACATGGAGCTGGCTTGTTTGGTCTGTGGGTGCTCCCTCCCCTAGGTCATAACACTTCCTTCCAAGGTCCATGTGGATAATCTATAGTATTGCCTGATGCAGCGTGCATTGGAATAAGCCACTCTCAAAATGGAAAGAGGAGGGATGAAGATGAATTGCACCCAAAGTAGTCATTGACAAACTCAACAGACAGGTGAACAACAGCAACCCTTTAGAAACTCTTGTGCATGTTGCTGAGGACTTGTTAAGGCAAGCAAAAGGGATGTTTTAGCTCAGACCTCGCAAGGAAAATCATGGGTCATGTCCACTGAGTCTCACCTCCTCCTGACATGAAGTCATATATTGTCCTCCTAATCTTTACCTGAGCCTAATAATGGTTCCAAGGTCACACAGGAGTTTGCAGGGAGCAGATACAGTTCTGAAAGCATCTTTCAGCTTGACCGAAATATGGGAGTGAAGGAGGACAATTTACCTTGGTTTCTCTTGAGATGCACCGGCATCTAGAAACTACTGAGCCCAACTAAAACAGAAGAAGAAAGATTTTTGTGTAATATCCTAATATTTTGGCAAACCTTACCCAGATGTGTTGAAATGGGTCTGTTGCCAGATTTTTAACATCATGGTCATTACACATTTTTTTCTTTCACCACAATTATTCTTTCCAGCAGGACACAGAATTCTCAATCCAAGTCATTTTTATATAGGTATAAAAAAGGGGGAATTCAGTGGGAAATTTGGTTGAAATTCTCACTAAAACAGAGGTAACTAGTAAAGTTTAATTACAAAAAGTAACACAAATGGAAGGTCTGGGCTACCAGTTGGCCATTCCCGGTGTAAGGCTAGAAAAGACCAAGTTTGATAGGGAAAAGCAGTACTTCTCATCTGGTTGTCTGGAAAACCTGTGTCTACTTCTGGGAAAAGCCCTTCATCTGGTCACTAAGCATCCAAAATCTTGTCCACCTCAAGATATTTCAGCTGGTCTAATAACAGCTGGTCTAACAACCTCTCCCTACAAACCTTTCATTTAGGGGATTTACAAGGCACTTTCCAAATGGAGCCAGAACAAGGATTACAAGCCCTGACCACGTAACCTCTATGTAACTGAAGGGTTCACAGTGTGGCTTTATCCAGCACCTTTGGAAGGAAGAGCATCCCATTCAGGTGAAGCCCAGCTCCTCCTAATGTTGTGTAGGGGACAAAAGGAAGGTGCTTGCCATATGGAAGTTGTTCCACCAGTGCTTTTGGAGACAGTGTGCCAGATCTCAGTTGTCTTCTTGAGATATTAGTCAAGGCTGAAGACTCTCAGAGGCATTGTCAGCAGCAGGACTTGGCTCCCAAATGCTTTTTGATGAGTCCATGGCCGTTGAGTCTTGCACTGGAGCGTGCTCAGACTGGAAAGGTGGAGTCTTGCACAGGGGTGAGAAGAGGAAAGAGGGATGGATCAGGCAGATGCTCAGTGGGAGAATCTGGTTAGAAAAGCTTGGAGCCCAGCTCTATATTTGATATTTCAGCTATCCAGTAGCGCAGCCTTTAAGGAAAAAAAAAAAAGCCACCCCACAAACAGGCAGTTTTAGTTCATGATCTAACTATTCCCACATGGAAGAGCAGCAGCAACCATAGCAGAAAGGCCAAGAGTCCTAGTCTGTGGAAGTGATGGGCCATCTGTTCCCTAAGGTGACCTCATCTTAATCTTTAATAGTTAAAAGATTGTTTTAATTGATTAAAGTTTATCTCAGAGCTTTCTCTTTTCCATTTAAAACTCTGTATCCATTCATTTAAAGCTAAAATTGCTACAGAGGTTCCATTTTTTCCTGTTTTATAGACACCATTTCAGCTTTATGAACCAAAGGCAGATTTTTTTTTTTTATGCCATTAGCAAGAAGACCAGATCGCAACACCTTCCCTCTCCCTGCAGAAGCAATACTAACTGATGGGTGGATATACTGGGAATGAGAGAAAAGAGAGAATGGGAAGTTAAGGGAGCTGTAGTCTTTGCTTTCTGTAGTAGGTACTCCTGGTGATGCAGTGAAGCAAGGTGAGCCACCCCCAAGTCAATATGAGGACAACATCAAGGCCTTCTGCCTCATGAAATGAAACGCCAAAAGAGGTGGGGAAATTTGAGAGAGAACAAACCATGGTAATCTGCACGGATAGCTGTGTGAACTGTAATTAATGATGGAGGGCAGGCTAATGAGATAAAGAAATCTCGTCTGAGCAAAGCTCATGAGTCAAGCAGGATTTGGGGAATGTCACAATTCCTCCACTGGTGCGTGGTGTTTACTCTGACCTCTCTTCAGGCAGCCATTAATTGCTGCCTGATGAACCAAACCTGATAACAACATTAACAGACCTGCTAATTACCCCATGGAATGGAGATGAACTCCTCCAGAATGTATAAAGGAGAACTTTCGTCACCCCCACCAGAGGAGCTGAGGATCCTTCATTCTCATTTCTCCTCCTGTTTTACACCCTTCCCCACCTGCTCTCTCGTCTTCTCTTAACGCTCTGAAAGCGACGCTATGAGCCAACGTTTCTCCAGATTTGGGGATGGGAATTTCAGTTCTTCTTCTGCTCACTGTGGCACGCTGGGTGGTGGGAGAAGTTCATCTACTGTAAGCCATTGTGAAGACAATAGAGGAGAAGAAAGATACAGTGGTTATGAGTATGGTTATGGCAGCAGGAGTCTCCACAACCTTGGTGGGTTTAGGAATGTTTCTGCTGGTGGATGCTACGGAGGAGAAGGAAGAGGATATGGGAGGTGCCTGGGATTTGGTGGTAGGAGACATCTTGATAGGGGCTTTGGTAGAAGAGGCTATTTTGTGGGAGCTTTTCAAGGTGGTGAAGCAGGGCTCGGTAGCATGTGTGGAAGAAGTTCAGGCAGGGAGGTGCTTGGAGGAGGCCTTGGTAGAAGTGCCTTTGGTGAACAGGGGGCTGGACAGCGTTTTGGGCAGGCTGGTGTTAGCAGAGGCATCGAGGAGGTCCATGTCAATATCAACTTGCTGAGGCCAATACAAGTACAAGTTGATCCCGAGTTCCAGAGAGTGCGGTCAGATGAGAAAGAGCAGATTAAGGCTCTCAACAACAAATTTGCATCATTCATTGATAAGGTGAGTCCCTGTTCTCTTTTTGACTTGTTATCTGGGCAGGGGGAAATGTAAGGGGTGCTGCTCTGCCTCTGTGAGTCACGGGGAGACCTTTACATTGCATCTACTCCCCCCCAAAATCACAGCGTTGGCTAGATTCCCTTGTGCTGGGGTGAAGTTCTTAATAGCTTGCTATAAACGCCGCTGCATGAATCACTTACATTTAGCCTTGGGATAAGTCTTTTGTGGCAGGACAATAACAAACTACTGGGATGTCACCGACACATTAACACACTTTTCTTTTGAGGAAAAGGGTTTCTGCATGGCTAACAATATTCTGGTGCCTGGGAATTGTTGATGCTAGCAGGAAAAATGGGTGATGGACTTGGACATCCTTGATGTGTTCTGTTTTTCTTTCTCAAGCAAAGCAAAATGCTGCATTTCTCTGAATTACAAAACAAATTACTTCTTTTCTTGGAGGTCCTAGCCTCTTTCAGGTGGCCAGTGTCCCCCACATCTTTCTTCTTTATCTCTTTCTTAGTTTACCCTACAATACTTTCACCTCTGTCTGCAGTCTTGCCTTCTCTTTTGTTTCTACTCACAGACAGGGGAACAAAACAGCCACAAAAACAATTCCACTGACGCAGACCTGACACATGCCTTTGTTTGGGTGGTGACATGTGTCTCTGCATAGGGTGGAAGCTTGTATTATTTGTTACATGTGAAGACTTAAGAGTTTCTTGTATTACGCTACAGAAAAGGTGTTGGTTACACCCAGAAGTTTTAAGCATGCTTAGTCCTGAAAAATAGGAGTGCTTTTGACTTTTTTTGTTTTTTTAAACCTTCTGGATGTCAGCTTCCAGGTTATAACCTGTTTAGTGTCCCAGCTGAAGAGATTCTATCCCTCTGGTTTCCAAAAATACCAGCTCTGCATGTTATAGGTCTTTCTGACCTTCTTCTCTAAGGCAAGGTGTACCTAGGAAGAGAGTGGTCACGTGTGGTCTTCTGAGAGGGGGCTAACTCTTCTCATGTATTTGGGTGTCTAAGGTACTTCAGAAACAGCTGAAGTCTCCCTCCACCCCTATCATCCCCCTAAATATTGTACATTTAAGAGATGAAAAGCCAGCAAAGATTTCAGAATCAGCTTTGAGAAGCAGGAATAAAATCATACCCTTACGCAACAGATTGGGAAAAAAGAGGTGTCCCCCCTTTTAGGCTAAGCTGTCTCGTGCGTTGGTCCCAGTGTTACTACAGTTGGTCCCACCTGACGAAACCTCTAGGTGTTACTGCGTTGGAAATATTAATTAGGATTTGTTTTGCTATAGGGACTAACGCTGATGGTGTTTCTCCCGGGGCTTTCCAGTGGCTGAGATGCTCTTCTGCTTTGCCTTTCAGGTTCAATGTCTCGAGCGGCAGAACCAGGCTCTGATGGCCAAATGGGAACTTCTGCAGCAGCAAAGTACCCGACCAGAAGAGAGCAGAAATATCGCCTCTTTCTTCCAATCTTACATCAGCAACCTGCAGAGGCAGCTAGAAACGCTCCAGAACCAGAAGGAGCAGCTGGATCCGGAAGCATATAATATGCTTCAGCTCGTTGAAGATTATAAAAAGAGGTGAATAATCACAAGTCTGGGAGAAAGCATACTGGAATTTTCCAAGGCAATGTTAATCATGCCCTGGGATGGCATAGCTTAGCTCCAAGAGTTTTGTAGCCATATAGCACTACTCTGCAGTAGGTTCGTTATGGGACTTGGCTTTGACGCTGGAAGACTAAAGCAGATTGGTGAGGGTAGAACCCAGAACAGTAAGAGGAAAATCAAAGGCCCTGTAGATCTATCCCACTCTTCTCTCCTCCTGTCCTCCTTCATGCCCTTCTTCCTCCAGGCAATGAGTAACCCAGGACTCCTTACTCCTGCTGGCAGTTGTGGAGTTGTGGTCAACCTGGACAGCGGGGAGGGGAGGGACAGAGCTGAGCAGTGGGGTCAAGTTGAGAAGAGGCGTCATGTCTTCTGGCTTAGCTGCACCCAAAAGATAATATATGTCCACAGCTCTGAAAAATGGGAAGTTTAGTTCAGAATTACTGGGATGTCACAACTGATCTGTATCTATCACATTTTGTTGGCTAATTTAGCATACAGTTTTGCAGAGGGTTTGCAATTGCCTTTGCAGTTGCCAGAAATTGCAGTTAAATGAAGACTTGACACATTCCCTTTTTGGATGATCCCCTTTGGTTTCTGACCCACTTGACTGAAAAAGTAAGACAGGCAATGAGCTACCTGTTTCTTTTCTCTGCTGCAACAGGTTCGAGGACGAGATCAACAAGCGTGCGTCTAAAGAAGAGGAATTTGTGGAGCTTAAAAAGGTGAAGTAATCCAAGACACTGAGCTAAATCAAAGCCTCAGAAATAAAGCAATAACTGGATGGTTGCTGAGGTTTTCAAAAGCAAGGTCTTTGCTTAACATCGTCTAACTCTCCTCTAACTGAAGTCATTGAAAACCTGAGCTTTTTACTGCAAGACTGGAGAGAAGTAATTTCCTCTAGAGACTGAATCGGTCCTTTGTAAGATGAATATCTAAAAAGTGCTGGTCTTTCTCTATTCACTCAATCACAACCTAGGTTATTAGGTGAGACATTGTTATTAGGGGTTAAATAATGTCTATAGGTGGCTTAGATAGGACAATAGAAAATTTAGACAACTTTTTATTAGAAGAATTAATGAAATCTATGTTTCTACATTTTGTGTTTTCTCCAGGAACACATTTATTGCCACAGCTATTTTGCTTATTTCCAAGCCATTCTTTTCTTCTAAGAGTCAAAATCTTTCCCTTTGTTCCAATTGCTTTTCAAATGAAATCTGAGATTCGTGGGCCATTATTTGACTCAAGGAATGAAGGCTTTAAAGAAATGTACCAAGTCTTGCAAGAATTGCACTTCAGTGGAGAATTTGGATCAAAGAAATACAAATATGCCTATGGCTTTTTTTACAGGAACTGGACAGTGCCTACATGGGAAAAATGGAGTTTGATGTTCGGGTGGAAATACTGAGGCAGGAGCTGGAGTTCCTCAGATGCTTACATGAAGCTGTGAGTATGCTTCTCAGATTAAAAACTTACCCTCAGTTCTTGAAGGACATGTATCTTTTGGAGGCTCCTAGAAATTTTGCCTGAACAGGACTTTTTGGTGTGGAGAGTGGATCATGCTTGGCCTTTGATCTTATAAAGTTCTCTTTAATCTGTGAGTGAAAAGGGGGTCTGGTGTGTCACGAAGGCTGGAAGAGACACTTCAGAATTAAAACTTGTGGTGGAACAACAGGACGTGGGGGATGCAGGTAGGGAAATTCCAGTGGGTAACCGGCCAGAGGGTCCCATTTCTTTCCTCATAACATGACCTGGACTACTCACATGGACTGTTAAAATCCAAAATCTTGTTTTCCTTGCAGGAGCTGTCCCAGCTGCAAACAGTAGTTGGCAACACCAATGTCATTCTGTCCATGGACAACCATAGAGAACTGAACATGGATAGCATCATTGAAGAAGTCAGGCAGGAGTATGAGACAGTTGCTCAGAGAAGCAAAGCTGAAGTAGATGCCATGTATCGGGGCAGGGTGAGTAGACATCAACAAGATAGGGAGTCAAGTCTGTCTGCTCAATGGAAAAGAAACCAAAAATGTGTGTTCTCTTCTCTGCACTTCAGTACCAGGACCTTCAGAACATGTGGGTAAATCAACGTGAGCAATTGAGGAACAGTTATCAGGAAATCCAGGAACTTACCAGGCAGATCCAAAGACTACAACCAGAAATTGAAATTGCAAGGAAAAAGGTAAAGCTGGTACTTTCCAACATGACTAAACTATTTAAGTCACTTTTACATGGGGACTCAGTGCAGTATAACGTAGCCTGCCCTTTGGAAGCAAACCTAGAGATGATGTTTTCTCTTCAAAATGAAGCAGACTTAGATTTTGGCTGTCTTCATTGGGATTCAATTTGTGTTAATTTACCCAGTCTAATGTATCTTCCGAGTTCTGTCATTGAGGCGGGTCTTTTAATTTCCAAGGGCTGCCAGAAGGGTTTGAAAATCCCAGTCCCATAGAAGGGAAATGGACACATTCTGTTTGTGCCCTCTGCAGAATGCCAGCCTCCAAGAAACCATTAAAGATGCTGAGCAGCGTGGGAGCTCTGCCGTCAAAGATGGCCAGCAAAAGCTTCAGGAGTTGGAAAACGCCCTGCAGCAGGCCAAAGATGATCTCGCTTGCCTTCTTCATGATTATCAGGAGCTCCTGAACGTGAAATTTGCCCTGGATATTGAAATTGCCATGTATAGATCACTCCTTGAGGAGGAGGAGACCAGGTAGGTACAAACTATTCATCCTGGATAGAAGCACCTGTACAAAGCAGTGTGTCCCATTCTCCGATCTATCACTTAGATCTCCAGGATGAATTGCTGCCTGGAAGGAGTGATCTCTTTCATTGGCTTACTGATAGAGCCTAGCCTGACTTTTACTTTTATCGGATGCATTAACTCAAGGTCACTTTTCCTTCACAGGATACAGGAAGGCTCACCAGCCACAATCTGTAAGTATCTCAAGGCTTTGCTCTGCTTTTTTAAGAGCACTGTTACCATTTTGTTGCCTGTGGTACTTAACAGCTACCATCAGAACAACCTACCTTAGCTCCTATCTTCGTTTCCTAGGGAAATGAAGCAAATGGTAGTCTCTTGTGAGTGTGTGTGTGAATACATGTGTATATGCATTAATATGTCCACACTGAGCTACTGACTTTGGAACTTATTGGCTAATTCAACCAAATTTGTAGGAAGTGGGAAACACCTCACTTATTCTATAGGTCTGTGCGGTGCATGTCAGAACTGAAGGAAAAAAAAAAATAGTCCTAAATTTGTGGAAATAGGAGGCCAGCTAAAGGAGAGGGAAACCTGAACTCTTGGCCTTCTTAAAGAAAGGGCTGCATTGAGTGTTCATGTACAGAGTAATCTGTAAGTCATGTTGAACATAAGCTAATAAAGCCAGAAAAACATGACAAGATTTCATAGGTGCATCTACTAAAGAAGATCCTTGTTGCCCCTTTTCAAAGATATGGCTATGACCACTAGAACAGGTACAATGCTGGCGATACATAAGTACTTATGTCAGCTGTGCTTATAATTTTTTGGGTAAAAATAATAAGCTGCACATAATTTCCATTTCTTGCAGGTGTCATTGACCACAATGCGAGTGCTACTGGAGTCTTTGCAGTAGGGTCTGGAGGCTTGAAAAGCGGGAAGGGGGGGCTGAGCTCTGGCAGTGCCAGCAAGAACAGAAGGAAAGGGTCAATCTCCGGAGGAGGAAAAGGCGGAAGTTCTGGAGGATGGGGATCCAGCTCTGGCAGTGGCAGCTCCATTTGTGGAGGAGGAGGAGGTGGCTCAGGGTATGGAGGAGGAGGAAGCTCGGGCAAAGGAGGCTCCCTCTCTGGCGGTGGCCACAGCTCTGCAGGATGGGGATCCAGCACTGGCAGTGGCAGATGCAGTCCCCAGAGCAGAGGGTTGAGCTCTGGCGGTGGCGGCAGCTGTGGCAAGAGAGGGTCCATCTCGGGAGGTGGAGGAGGGGGAAGCTCAAGTCATGGAGGATCGAGCTCTGGTGGTGGCGGTGGGTCCATCTGTGGAGGAGGAGGAGGTGGCTCAGGATATGGAGGAGGAGGAAGCTCAGGCAGTGGAGGCTCCATCTCTGGCGGTGGCAGCAGCTGTGGCAAGAGAGGTGGAGGAGGAGGAAGCTCATGTCATGGAGGATCAAGCTCGGGCGGTGGTGGTTCCATCTGCGGCGGAGGAGGCTCAGGGTATGGAGGAGGAGGAAGCTCAGGCAGTGGAGGCTCCATCTCTGGCAGTGGCAGCAGCTGTGGCAAGAGAGGTGGAGGAGGAGGAAGCTCATGTCATGGAGGATCAAGCTCGGGCGGTGGTGGTTCCATCTGCGGCGGAGGAGGCTCAGGGTATGGAGGAGGAGGAAGCTCAGGCAGTGGAGGCTCCATCTC